>NC_090728.1:31487814-31493277 GCF_036898095.1 Palaemon carinicauda
CTGACGTTATAGAGATAATATCTGCAATGAAGATTGAAATCCTAGTATAGCTATTGATTTTACTGCCATCAGTTGTGGGTGACTGACGCTGACCACGATGTTTATTATTATTATTATTATTATTATTATTATTATTATTATTATTATTATTATTATTATTATTATTATTATTATTATCATAAACTATAAAAATTTAACAAAATAAGAGGAAGAGAAATAAGATATAAGATAGAACAGTGTACCCGAATGTACCCTCATGGATGATAATCTAAAGCTATATTCACCTGGGTTATATCTGTCAGCGCAAGTGTAGAAGGAGCCATGTTTGCAAGGGATTCCGATACCCCACCGGTCATTGACGACCACCGTCTCTTTCACAGGAGATTCGTTGAAAAGCCAAGCCAGAAAAACCGTAGCATTCCAGTACCAGTCATGGGCCTCTGCTTCGCCATCAGACCAGATGACTTCCGGTTCATAGTTCTTTACCTATATTGCAGGGTAAATACACACATAGAACACCTTTGTAACTGAACTTAGTAAATCCGGATCCTGGTGTTTTAAATGTAGTTTAAATCTGATTATATGTACATGTGCCATTCTTCATTCTAAGAATTCAGGAAATTTTGCTGCAAAAGTGAGTCATAGGACTTAAAACTTCAATAAAAAAAAAGTATTCACGACTAGATATGTTTTTGATTTAAAAACATATTGAGATAAATATCAAAATTTCAATTATAAATACACTATATGTAAAAAAAGAAAATTATTTGTGTAAATATACTATGATGTATATATGTTATAAACTGTAAGATTATAAATGTGTATTTCTTAAAGAGAGAAAAAAAAGTGAGTCCTTACGATTAATTATTTTGCAAGATCAAGAACTTTAATTGAAAAACATCCGATAAAGCTCCAATAGAGTAATTGTGACTCATAAACAAGAAAATACTGTCAATTCACAAGCAACTTACAATATCGTAGAGTTCCGGCAGCGTTTTGGTAGCCACAAAATCATTCGTGTGAAAGTAATTGGCTTTGTCTTGCAAGTACAGAGGGTTAAACCACTCAAACAGCGAGTGATACAAACCAAAGTGAATGTGGGGTGCTTTCGACCTGAGTGCCTTGGCCAACTCACCTATCAACGGCACAAAATAAGGGAAATTAAGTTATTGAACCTGATTAAGTCGTTTGAAATGAAGAAATAACATTTATAAACGAGAATATCTTGAACTGATGCGGCTGAGACACCCCGGAAGGCGGAGTGAAACGTGATAAATCGTTAACAGAACTGTTTTTAAACATTATTCCAAGCAATCTATGGATTGATATAGAACTAATACCAAAAGAAATGAAACCAATATTTTCACAAGCTTTGTACGTCCTACTGAACATACAGGAAGTATAAAGATTAACATCTTTTTATTGTGATATGTAAAACATAGGTTTTCCTGTTTGGAGAATTCTTTATATTAATAAAAAGTAAATTGGTGACATTGTCACCCTCCGAGAGAAGGGTAGTAGGAGTATCAATATTTTATTTTCACACACAATTATATATGTATATATATATATATGTAGATATATATATATATATATATATATATATATATATAAATTTTATGTATATATATATAAATATATATATATATATATATATATATATATATATATATATATATATATATATATAAATTCTATATATGTGTGTGTTTGTGTGTGCGTATATATATATATATATATATATATATATATATATATGTATATATATATATATATATATATATACATATATATTTATATATATATATATATACATACATACAGTATCTATGTGTGTGTTTGTATGCATAAATGAAAAATCTAATTTATAAGAATAAGATTCAATGACCCTCTCCGTTTTTTTTTTTTTTTTTTTTTTTTTTTTTTTACTTTACCAACTAAGTTCCTCTTCGGGCCCACATCCATACTATTCCAATTCCAAGAGTTGGGAGATGGCCAGAGAGTAAAACCCTCGTGATGTTTGCTGGTGAGAACGATGTATTGAGCTCCAGACGAGTTGAAAACTTCCGTCCACTCTTCAGGGTCGAAAAACTCCGCTGTAAAATGAGGAGCGAAGTCTTGATACGTGAAGTTGGGCCGATAGTTTTCCTTCATGAAGCTGACGTAGTCTGGAAGTTTGCTTTCTAGAATAAAGAGAGGTAAATAAAAGTTAGTAGATATTGGGTGAACTTATGAATATAAATGCATTGGAAATTAACTTTAAAAAAGGAAGTTTGGTAATTATTTTTTCGAGAAAATGCTATTTGTGAATTAAAATAATTTTCATTCTTACTAAATTCATAGTTCATGAAAAATAATTTGATGTATCTTACAACTTCGTGTACCAATAGAGCTAAATGTCAAAAGATTATGTAAATCTACATTGTTAAAAATTTGTATTAAAAAAAGTAAGTCTGGCAACATTTATTCCAGGAGTATTACCGTTTTAAAAACAGATATATTGACGAAAAGGAGTGATATTACAGTCACTAACCCGTAAAAAGATAACAAAGTAAGGTAAAATTACGATCGCCTGTATTTTACTGAAATACGGCGGAGAATAGTATATTTTTACGGAGAATTTCAGATTAAAATTAATTTTTTTTTTTTTTTTTTGGTACCCACGACTACAATACTTTCATTTTAACACACGTCCTATTTGAGACGTATTAAATAGAATTGAGCTACTTAATATCGTAATGAAAAACGAGACATGAACACACTTACTCTGCCAAAACTCCCAGAACCATTCGGAGCCGAAGGACGGCACAGAAAAGACTCCCCAGTGAATAAAGATTCCAATTTTGGCATCATCGTACCACTGGGGAAGGGGGCGGGTATCTAGAGACTCCCAGGTGGGCTCATACCTGGCGCTGACGGCTACCAGAATGCTGGTACCTGTTGTTGTAGGTCATTGTTATTATCAGTTTCATTGATATTGCATTACTACTGCTACAAATAATGATAATAAAAGATCTATCCCAAGAAAAGCTCTTTACCACATTATTATAACATAAACTATGTGAGGAGAGAAAGCTTCGGCAGGGTGATATATTTTTTAAAAGAATGTATAAAAGTAAATTTCTTAGTATCTACGAAAATATAGGTGTTCATTGGCTCATCAACAGGAATATACCTTTACCAAAGAAGTTGAAAAGATGTTTTTACCCTCTTATGGACTTCCTTCGTGCAAGAGCCCGTGCAACAAAATCTTTATTTCCTTCAGCCTTAATTCAGCTGGTGTCACTTGTTAGGATGACAATATTTATTTACTTTAAATGTAACATTTTTTCTTGTATTATTATTATTATTATTATTATTATTATTATTATTATTATTACTTGCTAAGCTACAACCCTAGTTGGAAAAGCAGGATGTTATAAGTCCAGGGGCTCCAACAGGGAAAATAGCCCAGTGAGGAAAGGAAGCAAGGAAAAAATAAAATATTTTAAGAACAGTAACAACATTAAACTAAACATTTCCTATATAAACAATGAAAACTTTAACAAAATAAGAGGAAGAATAATGTGAATGCAAGGCGATCTAAAACGAACGAGGATATTTCATCTGTGTTTGAGAGTATTAAGAGATTTAGAACTAAAGAATGACGATTGATAGAACCTCCCAAATAAATCCACTAGTTAAATTTCGTGAAACGTTTATCTTTGTAAAGAAATTGACTTAATGTTGACGTTATGCTACGATTGGATTCATCTAAAGTTTTCGATGAAATCTCCCAAAACTGATTATTAAAAAGAAAAAAAAAAGTGATCAAAGGAATGTATATAGTCAAGCTTCACTTAGCTATTTCCTATTCCTAATATACCTTGCCACCACATAAATGCAGATAAAAATTCGTTTCATAACTTTGTTTGTTCTTTGCTATATAAGATTTTACATTGAGCGAAATTAACGTGATATAGACAATCTCTTTTATGATAAACTAGTTTACGCAGTCCGTAAAAAAATGACGGCTATATATCTAGATCGATGTACAAATACACGAACACGCACTGTCAAAAGGATATGACTACTCCCTTTCTCCTTCCCGAAGGACGGGGAGAGCTGAGCGTGACCGGACATATACATACACACGCACACATACATGTATTATATATATATATATATATATATATATATATATATATGTCTATATATATATTTATATAATGTATATATAAATATATATATATATATATATATATATATATATATATATTTATATAATGTATATATAAATATATATATATATGTATATATATATATATATACATACACACACACATTATATATATATATATATATATATATATATATATATATATATATATATATATATATATACAGTCACGGCACTTTCCTAGGGGAGAGAGGGTATTCATACCCGGGTGAGAGGGGGTGTGCGTGCATATGTCTATATATTTACCGCCATTTGTGACGGGTCGCGTACTCTAGTATATATATATATATATATATATATATATATATATATATATATATATATATATTACCATTTTGAGAATTGATACTAATCACACGACTATCCTTTTTATGCAAAGATTTTTATTGAGAGAAGGGCTGAGTAAGTTTATTTTTTTCAAGGTCATGAGCACGCACTTGCTGAGAACTAAGAGCACCTACAGTATTAGACTCTATCTGTAGGTCTTGGCACTAGATCATTCGAGTGGAAGATTCGGAAAGCAATGTTGACCTCTACCATTGCTATTATTATGATTATTATAATTGCTAGTCATTTCTGATGATATGAAATGCTTTAAAACAAAATAGCCATTTAAACGACTCTGCGATATCAAACATGAAAACAGGACTTGCCGGCAATCACCAAGCTGCCTTATAGAAGTTGTTTGCCGTTTGATTTGCTGCCGGAAAATAATATTTTCACTCCTTATGTATGATATTGCACTGAAATCATTTAATCCCCAGAAAACAAAGTTTCATGATATCCATGATATCCGCATCACAAAGAAATGAAATATGAAAGAAAACACACTTGAGAAAACTTTAGTAAATGCATTGAAGTCCTATACAGTTAACAGTATCGGAATGTAAGAAAATACTATTTGAATAAAGTATCACTGAGAGAGAGAGAGAGAGAGAGAGAGAGAGAGAGAGAGAGAGAGAGAGAGAGAGAGAGAGAGAGTCGGATGTTGGCTGTGCATCCTGCTCATATCAATTCACCTCCACTACACTTTCACTGTTTATGGTATATACGAGGTCTCCCGAACACAATTCTGCCACAACTTCATTGGATTTCGAAGTTTATACAAAATGTTCCTTACCGTGATATAATAATACATTTTTTTTCTATTTAAGAAACTATTATAAACTTAAAACTCACAGATAATAAAACGGAGTAGTAAGGAGGACATGCTCACAGTGGACTAAGCTTGTACTGATCACCGG
>NC_090728.1:31493777-31574151 GCF_036898095.1 Palaemon carinicauda
TTATAATTCTTAGGATACTGCATTTATTGGTGTGCTACTGTCTTAAGCACACATTTGAGTATGAGTTGTTTTCAGATGTATTTAAATGGATTAACTGAATACATCTTAATGGTTTTTAAGTTTTATTCTATAAAACAACAGAGTCAAACATCTCCATCACTGGAGGAAGCTGTGTTGGTCCAGACGACCAATTCTGGTGAAGTTTAGATATGAACTCAATAAATTATCGATATCACAGATATCGTATGCTTACTTTAACTTAGCCACGTGACGGAATCGGAAGACACCTGCATCCGGTGACGTCACAAACTTTCACACGAGGAGACAATGTGTTGACGTTAAGAAAGAATGTCAATTTGCCGAGGTTTGCATTATACATCCTGTTTATAATTTGAATGACTACAGCAATCCCAGGGTTAGCTCTTCCAACCAACATGACATATTACGTCATTTGTTTTAAACATGTAATATTACTATTCTAATCATTACATAAGCTCGGCCAGCTATCTCAATTTTTTTTACAAAAATTTAACAACAAGCCGAAACATGGTTATTAGGTGTGACTGGACATACGTATCATTCTTTGTTTAACTTTAGCCATAATCAACTGAGGACGAATGTCCAAATAGGCACAATAAAAAATAATAACAATAATGCATACAAAAAAGATATTACCAAAGCAAAAAGAAAAATGCATGATAAAACCAAGATCATATATATGGTACATTGCTAGCAAATGATTACATGGTACCAAAAACAAAATAAATTCTGACTTACATATGATTCGGTAACTTGATAAAGAATAATTGTTACCTTTGCCAGAAACAAGATACTCAATTTTTAGTGCACAAACACGAATTCCTGGTACGTACACGTACCACGGTTTTGTACATATATATATATATATATATATATATATATATATATATCTATATATATATATATATATATATATATATATATATATATATATATATTTATATATAGGGCTGATATATTTTATTAGATGCCCATAGATTCTGTTATATATCTTATTATATTTTTTTTTTCTCTTTTCTTTTTTTTTAACATTCCGGCTTATATACTTTTATTAGATGCCGAGAGAAAAAAATGATTTATATCCTTTTTTATTTTATTTATTTTTTAAATGTTGTTTTAAAATGTATTTTTAACAATGCAAATGTAGAGAATTTCTTTAATTACATATTACTAGCGTACTAATCAGCTTTTCATACAAACATCTTCCCGACAAATTACTCCCTTAGCGAATGAGGTGGCCACTCAAACAGCTTTGAACTGGATTAAATAGGGGGTATTGTCAGGGCTATGCAACTCATTCCTTTGTAGCTGCTTGCTGTGCCGTAACCTACGCCAAACAAGGATGTCCACGGCGATAAATATCATCACCGTGAAACACAAACTAGCCAGTATTATGGGGTGAAGAATTTCTTCATAAGTCGGTGACAGGTGGTCCTTTTCGGTAAGTTTCATCAACCGCTTTGCCACACGGCCGTTGTATGGGAGAGGAAGTGCTGGCATTGTAGAGGTCCACGTGAAGTTCGCGAAGTAGGCTCGTTCTCTGATGATTGTCCGTAGGCCAGTCACCATGGAATTCGGGGAAGTCCCGATACAACCATCTGCTGCGACGAAGATGTGGGTGAAGGATGTGGATCCGTCAGGGCATGATACATTGAAGCCGTCCTTGTCGTATCGTATCCACGAGCCATTATTTAGTCTGCAATTGAATTCTTTATTGTCAAAGGGATAAAGCTTATCCAGACAATTTTCACTTGTATGGGAGAGAGCACCGTCTAGCACTATACCTAACTCGCATGAATCCATTAAGTTTTTACGGAATTCAAATGAGTCAGCTGTACATATTTTTCTATCCATTGCGTCTGAACAGTGAGTTAATTGATTTAAGTCTTTAATGACCGTATATGTTTCCTTGTCTGGGGAAATCAATACGTGTCCTGTCAAACTGGATATTACTGGATTTGAGTGATTCGTCATGAAAGTCGGAAATGGTGATATCCTGTAAGATTGCCAGGCATCAGAAGAATCAAAGGGAATTGTAATCCTAATCTTGTTATTATCTACGTTTACTGTAATTAGGCTGTAATAAAATTCTAACCTATGTTCGTCTAACAAAGGAACATAGCCTAGTTTATCCCTTCCGTTCTCCAGAACTAATTTTAAGTAACGTATAGGCAACAAATGGGGTGACAATACACCTTTAGTTGCTAACGTGATAGCTTCTACATAATCCTTGGATTTCTCAATGAAATGTGCAATTCTGTTATGTATGTGATCTATCTTTGAATCATAATACGTTAATGTTGCCAACAAATCCTGTACTTCCATAATTTGAACGATATTATCTGAATGTTCATTTAACAAATCCATAATTTTATTGATTGAAGCTAACTGATCCCTTAGTTCTGACATAATCAATTCATCTTTATGAGTCAAGAACTCAATTTTCTTATTTTGATTACTAATTTTAAGACGATTGGAAATTCCTAAACCTAAACTTGCAACAGACCCAAAGATGCTTAATGCAGCATAAATGAACGGATTCCGTCTTTCTTTATGTTCGTGTCCTACAGTCCACATCAAAAGGTCATAAGCCAAAGATCCTGTCTCGCCAGTCTTATTTTTCAAGTCATCAGATAGCATCTCTGCAACTTTTAATGTTGATCCAAGCAAACTCTTAGTAGTCAAATGAAAATGTCTTCTATGCAACTCATCCAATGATGCAGAAAACCTTGAAATGGCGGTTCTTAAGCTAGTGACATCATTCTCTTGAAGAAAAATTGCTTGCATATGCACTTCGACAATTACGTTGGTTGATGTAATAAAAATGTCTTCTTGTCTTTCAACTATATTGCCATATTTAAAACAGATATTTTTAGTCTTAGAACTCATCACATACGAGAAAAATGTCTGAGCGAACAATATCACTCCCAACAACAAAAAATTCATCTTGGAAACCTGTAACGAGAAAAAATATATGTAATTACTCCTGTACTAAAAAGAAAACTTTTAATCATATAAAATAAAATTTTCCCTCACTTCTTTTCCTCTCTTTTCTTTTTAATTTCTTATGTGAGACAATGGTACTATTCTCTCATCCGTGGGTTGGGCTACGTTTTGAATTCTAAACCTATTGGCCGTTAATGTTTCCAAAATGTTAAATGGGCCTTCAAACTTAGGTGTTAGTTTATAGTTGAGCCCTTTTCTGACATTGATTTGATTATAGATGTTATCACCCACGGTATATGTTTTAGTTGGTTTCGCTATTTTATCATGATTCATTTTCATTATGATTTGTGATTCTTCTAAATTCTTTCGAAGGATATCATATCGACTTATACTTGCATTTATACATTCTTTTAAAGGATTTGATAGATTAGTTGTAGGCGTTAATACATGGAAAGGTGTTCTAACTGGGGTACCATACAATGCTTCATGCGGTGACATTTTAATTGATATATGATATGAATGATTCAGAGTACTCAGTGCCGCCGGTATTGCAATATCCCAGTTGGGGTCTGATCCCCCTAGTGTTACCCTCAATATATTTAATATCTTCCTATTTGCTCTTTCCACTAGCCCATTTGACTCTGGGTGATATATCATGGTATTAATCTTCTTTATGTTGAGGAATTCACACAATGAGGTAAGAAAGTGATTATTAAATTCACCACCCGAGTCTGAGATTATCATGTGTGGAATTCCATGTTTACAAATGTAACACTCGTAAAACTTCCTAGCGCATTCAATCGCAGTTTTAGTTTTAAGCGCTATTAGTTCTGTATATCGAGTTAAAGCATCTATAATTACTAAGAGGTGCTTATTTCCTCTGTCTGACTCGTAAAATCCTGTTAACAAATCTAAATGTATTCTTTCAAAGGGTTGATTGGGAACAGGATAAGCTCCTAGGCTGACAGGTGTTTTTGTATGCCCTTTGTTTTCCTGACATGTGCGACAATTAGCTATGTGTCTTTTTATATCTGTAAGCATTGTATGCCAATAAAACAATGATTTGGCTTTCTGTGACATTAATGAGAACCCAGGGTGTCCATGTAATGGATTTGAATGCAACCAATTCAGGACAGTGGAAATAAGTGAGTTTGGTACTACTACCTGGTCGTTAGTTACATGTGGTGTATTTCGGGTTTTCCTTGTCACAGTCCTACACAGAATATTATCTTTGATTATATAATTCTGCTGCTTATACTTTATATATTCTTTTTCTTTATGATTGCCTTTCAAAGCATTTATAATTGTTTCTATTTTCTGATCTTTTCTTTGCTCAGTCTGTAACAATTCAGCACTCCAGCCTAAATCTTCTTGTTCAGATATTGTTTTTACAATAGGCATGGATGTTGATATATCTATTAATTCAGCTAAAGACTCCGTACAAGATGACACGGGGTTGCGTGATAATGCATCCGCAATGATATTTGCTTTCCCAGGTAAATACCCGATTCTTGCGCCAAAATCTTGAATGATTAAATGCCACCGAGTTCGTTTAGGGCTGTGATTGAAGCCTTTAAAGAACTCTGTTAGTGGTTTATGGTCAGTAAGAACCTTAACGGGATAACCGTAAATTATGAACTTAAAATGCACTAGCGAATTAACAATAGCTAGTCCTTCCTTGTCTATTACTGCATACTTACTTTCGGAAGTTCTCAATTTTCGAGAATAGAAAGCTATCGGGAAAAACTGTTTATCATATTGCTGAAGCAATACCCCTCCTACTCCTAAGTCTGAGGCGTCTGTTGCAATGAAGAATTCCTTACCGAAGTCAGGAAATTTTAAGATAGGAGAACTACACAGTTCATCTTTCAAAGTATTAAACGCCTGTTGATGTTGCTCAGACCATATGAAATCTACGCCCTTCTTCGTAAGATCAGTTAAAGGAGCGGCTATTATTGAATAGTTGCGTATAAAACGCCTGTAATATCCACTACAACCCAGAAATTGCTGTATTCCCTTGACATTAGTAGGTATGGGAAAATTACGTATAGCCGACACCTTATCATGGACAACTTTAAGACCTTGGCTTGACACCATGAAACCCAAATATATTAATTCTGTTTTGAAAAACTCACACTTACTAATCTTTACCCTTAAGCTATGTTGTCTTAATCTCTGTAGTACTGGTTCTAACTTACGTAGATGTTCTTCTAAGGTGTTGGAAAAGATTACAAGATCATCCATATAGGCATGCAATATATCCCCTAACAAGTCTCCAAACACTATGTTAATCATTCTTGTAAATGTTATAGGAGCACAACGTAAACCAAAAGGCATCCGTAAAAATTCATAATGTCCCCTGGCTGTGCTGAAGGCTGTGTATGGGATACTATCTTCTTCTAATGATATCTGGTGAAAGCCTTTAAGTAAGTCCAAACTGGTAAAATATTTGTTCTGACCTAACAAAGACAAAATATCGTCAGTACATGGCACTGGGAATCGATCAGGGATCGTTTCCTCGTTTAAACGACGAAAGTCGACGCAGATACGCCATGTTCGATCTTTTTTCGGTACAACTATTAAAGGAAAATTATAAGGGCTATTTGATTTTCTAATGACTCCTTCCTCTAACATTTTACCTACTTCATCATTTATTTCATTCTGGAATTTCATAGGGAGTCTGTACGAGGGTACATATATAATTTTCTGCTTGTCTTTTAACCTTATTTGATGCTCGATCACATCTGTTTTTACTAAGGATCCATCCGTAGTGGAAAAGACATCTGTACATTTAGTTAAAAGTTCAAAAATTTTCTGCTGAATTTCTTCGTCTTGAATGTCCTTACTGATTTTATTTTTAATAGATCGTAAAAGGGATTCATCCGCAACTGATTGAGAGTGATTGATTTCAGCAACGGTAAGAATACGATGTTTATAAACTTCTACATCCAAGATATGTTGATTTTTGTGAATTACTAAAGTGTTATTTAAATGATTACAGACTTCGATATTACATTGCTGATGTGAGCCTACTGTATAAATAGCTTGTGTGACAGACAATCCGTTGGTTTTCAAAGTATCGGAAAGGATTAATATTTCAGATCCCGGTAGTGTTTTCTTTATTTGCACTATTAAATTCGAAGGTATGTTTGGTTCGATATATTGCGTGCAAGATGATATTACGGGTGAACGAGAATTCTGCTGGGTCGCGTATATTATTTCTTTATTAATGAGACAAGTTATTGGTTCTTCAACGTACGTTACGGTTACATTTGTCGTCTCCTTTTTATCCAAAACTGACTTTAAGGTATTAGAAGACTTATAGAATTTCCCTTTGATATACACGCCGTGCTTGGCAGGAGCTAAGATAATGTTTTGATTTCCCATAGATGGGTATCCTATAATTACAGCTGGATACATATTAATGTTTTTCACAACAACAAATGTATCGGCAAACGTGCGATTACCGACTCTGAACTGAATATGAGTTATGCCTATGACGTTTAATTCATTATTTCCTATACCTGAAAGTCTAATTCCTGATTTTTCAATCGGAAAGTTCGGAAACAACAAATGATGCGTCTTCAAATCCATAATATTACGTGGACTACCAGAGTCAAAAAATAACGTAAAGGATTTGTGTTCTAAATTTACAGCATATAAGGTTGGCCGTAACTCATTTTGGCTTATTATTGTATGAATTCGTTGCAAATCTACGGGAGCATGCACTGTTTTACTTAATTCGGCCGTGTGTTTCATAGGAAAATCTATTGTCTCACAATTATCTGATAAAACATTAAATTGATTATTCAATACTATTGATGTTGACATGAATGACCTTAACCCAACATCACTCTCTTCCCCTCTAGAGTTAACTATGTGGTATTTGCTTTGCTCTGCACATTCTGAAAATTAGGCTGACTTTGCGAGGTCTGGTTTGACGGCCCAGGCTCAGCGATCAGCGATATTTGAAGAAGTGTTTGTTTGTTTCGGACTCTGAACTGCATTGACATTTTGTTGTTTCTTCTTATTGTTAAAATGAGGATTTTTCTTTTTATTTCCATATGGAACTGACTGTGGAATTGACTGTGTATTTCTAGGATATTGTTGTGTCTTACGCGCGTAACATTGACTATAAGAATGTGATGCTGTGTTGTGAACTGAAAACACACACACACACACACACACACACACACACACACACACACACACATATATATATATATATATATATATATATACATATATATATATATGTATAATATATATAATATATATATATATATATATATATATATATATAATATATATATATATATATATATATATATATATATATATATATATATATATATATATGTGTGTGTGTGTGTGTGTGTGTGTATGTGTGCATATGTGTGTTTTTGTAATAATGTGCGTACATACATACATACATACATACATACAAAAGTCAACAAATTTTCTTAACTCGTGAAGCAATTATCTTCTTTTCCTTCCTCTGCTTCTTTTAAAATCTCTAAAGCCCCATTCTGTTGTCCTCAATGTCCATGTAGCATTGTCCTTTTCATTATATGTCCTGCACACGTCCACTTTTTTATTTTACATGTTATTAGAATATGCTCTACTTTAGTTTGCTCTCGCATCCATCTTGCTCTTTTTCTGTCTCTTAGTGTTAATCCCATCATTATTCTCTTCATAGCTCTTTGACTTATGTCCTAACTAACTTATGTTCTAAGGATTTAGTAAGGCTCCAAAATTGATTCTGGTAGGATAATCTGATTTAATATTTTTCTTTTTAGAGAAAGTGGCCTTTTACATTTCATAATCTCTTTTTTTCAAACAAAATCTTTCCATCCTGTGCTTATCCTTCTTTTAATTTCAGTCTCATGTCCTGGAGAAACACTTACTGTCTGTCCTAAGTACGTGTATTCATTAAAAATCTGTATAAGTTCCCCCTTAACCTTTGTTTGTTGTTTCTCTGCATATCATTGAAGATTATCTTAATTTTGCTCATATTCATCTTCAGGCCTATATTTTTGCTTTTCTATTCAAATCTTCTATCATCTTTTGAAATTCATCCTATGGTTCATTATATAGAACTAAGTCATCTGCAAATCTCAAGTTAAGGTATTCCCCATTAATATTAATTCTTAAATTTTCCCCCATGTAAATTCTAAAAAAGTTCTAGGTTTGCTGGGAATAATTTGAGAGAGATATGGTCTCCTAGTATAACTATTTAATTAAATTAGAATTTTCTCACTAAATCTATGTAGTTTTATGATTGCTATACCTCCGGTATCCTAAAGTGTTCTAACATAAGTATTATTTATTCCTTGTCTTGGAAAGGCTTTCATTACTGCTAAAGTTTTGGTAGAATCAAAAGCTTTTTCATGGTCTTTAAATGCCATACATAGTGATTTGTAATTTTTCCATTGGCTGGTTAATTACATGGATATGGTCAGTTGTTGATTATCCGCTTCTAAAACCTGCCTTCTCTCTTGGCTGATTAAAGTCTAGCTTTCTTTCCATTTTGCCTAATATGATCTTTATAAATATTTCATACATTACTGAGAGTGAACCTATTGGAAGGTAAATTTTCAGGTATTTTGTGCCTGTTTTTGAAATAATAAATGATACAGTTTTTTCCAAGGTGAAGGTATAGAGCAGTTTCACAAACATTTCGTGTAAATTTCTGCGAAATTTACTACTATGAAATATCCTCCATCTCTTATTAAATCATTTATTAAGGCTATCCTCTTCTGCGTTGTCTCTTTCCATGCCCTTTCAGGCTTTCTTTACTTACAGATTCTTACAGACGTTTTCCTGGAAGAGGCCCTAGGGGGCCTGTGACTCCAGTATGGTAGCCAGGACACTATGTGGGTGGCGGTGGGTACGTGGTGTTTATCTGAGCTTTATAATTGAAATTTTGATCCTGTGTTTTCCAAAATTTATCAAGTCTTGACTCAAACTGTGTCACTGTCTCTGAGTGTACCACCTCGTCCGGCAAATTGTTCCAAACGTTAACCACGCAGTTAGGGAAGGAGTATTTGCAACTGTTGAGCCTGGCTCTTGTCTTGAATAATTTCTTATCATGGCCCCTTGTCACACTATCCTCCCTCATCCTGAAAAGACCCTCAGTACACTCCTTATCATACTTGTTGTTGACAATCTTAAATGTTTCAATCTGATCTCCTCTCGATCTCCTGTACGCTAATGATGGTAGATCTAATCTCTTAAGTCTCTCCTCATATGGCAGTTCCTTGAGACATGGCACCAGTTTCGATGCTCTCCTTTGCACATTTTCTATTGCATCGATATCCTTGATAAGATGTGGGCACCACACTTGGTTGGCATATTCTAGGTGTTTCCGTACCAAGGATGTGAAGGGAGGCTTAAATGTTGCCGGTTCCAGGTGTACAAAAGTTCTCCCAATGAGACCCACTATCTTATTTGCCTTCTCTATTTTCTCAGCCAGATGGTCAGCAAAAGTTTACTTCTACTGTTACTTTCGGTACCGCCTCAGGAGTTTCATTATTTCTATTGGCAAGGTTATTTCTTACATTACTATTGTAGCCTAGAGCGTTGTATAGAAATCCTCTACAATTTTCATCACTTCATCTCTTTTGTTTATATATCTATTTTCAACCGTTACAGTAAATAGGCACCCCGTTCCAAGTCTTTTTCTTCTACATTGACTTGATGCTTCTTCCTTTCTGAAGTGTTTCCTCAATTCTTATCTGATTGCTTTTGCAAATTGATTGTGTTTTTAGTTTGGCTATTGTTTTAGATAGTTCTGCTTATTCTATTTTATTTCACTTTGATTTTACCCTCTTTTTCAATATTTCTTTATTAGATTTTATGTGTTTTATAATATTTTTCTTTGATCTTGTTTTGGAACTTTTCCACCGATCTCTCGTGTTGATTCCAGTAAAAATTTTGTTGAATTACTGATCATTTCTCTCTTTATTTGCTCTCATTTCGTCAAGTAGCAGGGAGTAGGCTACTTATTTTGTATTGCTTAACTACCCTTATCATACTTTTCTCTTATTACAGGAGTGTTTATTTTCTTCCTTGAAATTATGTTTCTCTCTTTCTGTAAATTTAGAAAAATCTCACTTCTCCCAATTATATGGTCCATTGACATTAATTTGTTTAACACTGTTAAATCTTTAACTAAATTAACCTTTTCACTGAAAATAAAATCCATTTCGTATTTTTTTCTAGATTTGGGTTTTGCCATGTCTATTTTCAATGTTCATTTTCATAAAAAAAAAAAAAAAAAAAAAAAAAAAAAAAAACTGGTCATAAATATTAGATAGTCTTACAAGCAAATTTTAGAAGCATGTCTCCTTTGACGTTTCTTGTGCCAACTCCAAATTTGCTATCAGCTGATTTCCCACTCTTATACTGACTTACTTTACATAGAAATCACCCGAAACAAAGGCAAATAAGAGTCTTACGTTTTCTAAGATATCTCCAGATCTTCATAAAAAGTTTCTTTATTTCCATTGTATTGGATGTTGTTGGTGCCAACGTTTGGATGATCTTCATTTTATACTTTTATTTGATAATCAATCCTGGAATTCTATCATTGATACTACATCATTCTTCTGTTACCTCCACGACTTCTATTAATTAGAAAACCCTCTCCATTCTTTTTTTGTTCCTTTCATAGTCTCTGAAGCAAAAGATATCATTCTCTTCTAATTTCTATCAATCCTATTTTATATAGATTTATTTACTTCAGTTCTTCCAGTAACACTGGACAGGTTTTTAATATTGCACGTTGCAAGGTTCAGTTTCCAACGGTGACTTTTTTATTCAACAAAAGCAAGCACACATACACACATATATATATATATATATATATATATATATATATATATATATATATATATATATATATATACATACATATATATATATATATATATATATATATATATATATATATATATGTGTGTGTGTGTGTGTGTGTGTGTGTGTATACATAGTTTTTCTAATTGAGTGGCATCTTAGAAATCTTGATTTTTTATGACCAATGTCGTATTTTCGAGTCTATGAAGTACTTCTCTGTTTGTGGGGTTCTTAACTTCCTAGCCTAACACATCTTTTAGAACAAAAGGCAAATAACAAAAGTATCAATTAAAACAGGATAATTGTCTTCTATAAACTAGAAATTAGACGAAATAAAAAATATTAGTGCCGTTGAAAATGTAAAGATAAAATTGGAAATGAAATACAAATGATAGATGTAAATAAATCGTGAGCAAAATCATAGTAAGCTTAGAGAACTGATAGTCCTAACTTCGTCGATATTGAGAACGTTTTTATAGCAAAGAATGAACATAGATAGTTAGTATGTTTTTGGTAAAGACGTCACGTAGGCCTATCGGTTTTTTTTTTTGACAGCCATTGTGTGCAAATTGTAATTGATCACATAAGAATCGTCCAAAAAAACATGATTTTGTGGTTGCTGAAACAGCTATCAGATGCCAGGAAATCACATCTAGGGGTTTTCCTCGTAACAAAATGCTTGGGGAAGGGGACCCCAGACACCCCCCCCCCCATCGTCAATGACTTCTCATGCTTTAACCCCTCACCCAAAAAGAAGCTCTTATGTCCCTGAATAATTATGTACTACTAAATAAATATATGGATGATAATTCAAACTACTTGTCTATCTATCTATCATTCCATCACTTCTTCACTGGGCTATTTTCTCTGTTGGCTATATATGTATGTATGTACATACGACATAGAGAAAGAGGGAAAGGAAAAAGGTAGAAGACGATGGGCAAGAAGAAAGAAAGAAGAAATGAGAAAGAGAGAGAGAGAGAGAGAGAGAGAGAGAGAGAGAGAGAGAGAGAGAGAGAGAGAAGAGAGAGAGAGAAGGAAAGAGTCAGACGACAGGGCTGAAGAAAGAACGAGAAACGAAGAAAGGAAGTAGTATAAAGATGAGTGGGGAAGTTTGAAAGATTGTCGTGAAATTTGAAAAATGATTTTTGAAATTTGAAAAATTGAAAAATCGGAAAAATATCTCAACCTAGGGTATATAAAGATGGGTATTCGGGTGCCACGTTCATTGAGAACTGCAGGTAAGTCTTTGAAGGTCCTTTGTGCATAAGGTAAGTTTGGTGGACCTAGTTCTCAATTGAAGCAACGATGCCTGAGACTCTGAAGAGGAAAGTTCTGGATGGGGATGGACGAAGAGGGAACTCCCCGAAGAAAAGAAGACTTGGCGCTGAGAAGAAAACAGAAGTAGGAATTGCTGAAGCTGGTAGGAAGAGAAAGCTGACGGATGAAGAGTCAGGGATGTCCCCAAAGAAAGTGAAGCTGGAACCTGCAAGTGACCCTCACAGAAGGCTGAAGCGGAGTGATATCAGGACAGAAAGACTCCTTGGAGAAGGCTCGTATGGAAAAGCCTTCAGATGCAAGATCAGATGTAAACGAGTCTGGATAGATGGTGTGCTGAAGGTCTTGAAGAACAATGGACTTGCGCAAAGAGAAGCTTTCTTCAAAGAAGCAGAATGTTTGGAGAAGCTGGAAGGAATTGAAGGAGTTCCAGTTGTGTATGGACGGCGTGACACGAAGACTGATGTGGCCATTGCCATGTCTTACAATGGCGGCTACACTCTGGGTCAGTATATGCGTAAATACGCAGATGATGTGCACAGGATTTTTGGTGTGCTGGCTAAGGTGGCGAAGATTCTTGGGGACATCCACAAGACTGGAGTTGGTCATAATGACTTGCATGCTAGCAATGTCATGATTGAAGAGAGTGTGTGCCCAGAAGACCCAGTGGCCACTATAATTGATTTTGGTTTTTGTTTGCCCTTCGGAAGGAGACTGTTCCCAAGACCGATCAAGAACTTCGAGGACTACCATTACGATCCATTGCTCAGCAGGGATTGTGGACCAACAAGTCCAGAGACTGACATCTTCTCCTTTGGGAAGCTGATGGAGGAGATACCTGGCTATGGAGAAAACCAGGTTCTGAAGAAGCTCGTCAGCAGGAGCTTGTGTAGAAACGTAAAGCGGCGTCCATCTCTGGAGGAATTGGGCAGGACTTTGAGGATGTTGCAAGATGGACAGCAGGTAGGGGAGAGTGGTAACAGGTTTGTTCAGTTCCTTTGTAATCTTAGGGATAAGGTAGTGGACTGTTACTACGGTCTGTAGGGGGAATATTTAGTTTGGGCTTTATTTCAAGTAGTAGTTTTATTTGTAAGGAACTTTCTTAGCTTATTAATTTCCTGTGAAATTAATAATCTAGGAATAAAATTTTTGAAAGGGGAGAAGCGTGACTTCTCCGGGGGTTTTTCCCTCCCAATACTGGCTCCCTTGTCGTGGGGGGAGGGCTTACGAGTCAGCAAACACTGGCTCAACCAAATGCCAGTACTTTTTCTTTTGTTATGACTACTATTTTCTTTGATTGCTTATATCAAAGTTTTCATACGCCTTTCTGTCCTGTGTGGTGCATCGATTCTAGATCGAAGTTTTATCCCACTAATCTTATATGTTCTGGGTATTTTTCATCTTTTCTGTTCTTAAGTGGTTAACTACTGCACAGGAATTGTTCAGTGGCCACTTTCCTCTTGGTATGAGTAGAAGAAACTCTTAGCTATGGTAAACAGCTCTTCTAGGAGAAGGACACTCTAAAATCAAACCATTAATCTCTAGTCTTGGGTAGTTCCATAGCCTCAGTATAACTCTGAATAAGTGTGAACACTGTAAATATTTATCATTTTTTTCCATATGTTCCAATATAATTTTTGTTTGATCTTAGGTTAGGTCTACATTTAGAGTTCATTAGAGCCGATGAAAAGTTAAAGATTATAATGGACAATCATTAGTTAATTTAGGATCTTTACCCCTTATTTGATTTACCGAATGTAAGAAATAGAAAATGAAATGTATATTTGCATCTGTATAAAAATTTAATAACTATTGTTAATAAATAATTAACTAACTACCATGGTCTTCCATTGTATTGGATTAGAGTTCTCTTGCTTGAGGGTACACTCGGGCACACTATTCTATCTTATTTCTCTTCATCTTGTTTTGTTAAAGTTTTTATAGTTTATATAAGAAGTATTTATCTTAATGTTGTTACAGTTCTTAGGATACTGCATTTACCCTTGTTTCCTTTCCTCACTGGGCTATTTTTTTTTGTTGGAGCTCCTTGGCTTATAGCAATCTGCTTAGACACGGCTGCGTCAGTGACTTCTAAAGTCTCAGCCCCGTCGCCTTAAAAACCTTCCTACGCCCTTGAATACAACTAAGAATAACTGATAATTCCCTTGTTTTCATATCCAACGACTAAAGGACCTGCCCTTATCAATGTTAATAAGACAAAAAAAAAAAAAAAAAAAAAAAAAAATGATCGAATCCCGAATTTAAAAGTAGTATGGTAAGATAATGACAAAAGGTTTACGTTGGGAAAACTTTTATCATTATTATTATTATTATTATTATTATTATTATTATTATTATTATTATTATTATTATTATTATTATTATTGTTATTATTATTACCCCAGCACAAAAGATCTGTCAGGTATGGATTCGAGAACTCGTGAATTTGAGTTAATCTTAGAGACTTTGGGCATCTCCTCAAGTGAAGTGAGCCATTTGCATTCGCAAGTACCCGAATACAGGAGAATCATTCTGGGATTGGTCATTATAAACCCCACAAATAACACTAATTTATGTGAGGGACTGTGAAAAGCAGATATAGTGACCAACCCCCATTTGAATCCGATCATCAAAAGATTACTCCAGCAAGACCAACCACCATATTAGGTCAAGACGTCGACCTCTGACCCAGCCACCAACAATACAGAAACAAGAAGGCACCTGCAAGAAATTAGGTCAGGATTATCTTCTTCCAAACCGACAACATTCTTTTCTGATCAGCATTAAATTATTAATTCCTGACATAAATAAATTGTCTTTGTGAGGAATGTTAAAAGAAATATGATAAAAAAAATTCTACCTTTTTAGGAAGTTATATAATTAACATTAGGCTACACAAATTGATGTTTTACTTTGAAAATGTAGTCATCAAACAACTCACCCGGCATCTCTACCCACATACCCATGCACCCACACTCACATACATACATACACACACACACACACACACACACACACACACATATATATATATATATATATATATATATATATATAATATATATATATATATAATATATATATATAATATATATATATATATATATATATATATATATATATATATATATATATATATATGTGTGTGTGTGTGTGTATGTGTGCATATGTGTGTTTTTGTAATAATGTGCGTACATACATACATACATACATACATACAAAAGTCAACAAATTTTCTTAACTCGTGAAGCAATTATCTTCTTTTCCTTCCTCTGCTTCTTTTAAAATCTCTAAAGCCCCATTCTGTTGTTCTCAATGTCCATGTAGCATTGTCCTTTTCATTATATGTCCTGCACACGTCCACTTTTTTATTTTACATGTTATTAGAATATGCTCTACTTTAGTTTGCTCTCGCATCCATCTTGCTCTTTATCTGTCTCTTAGTGTTAATCCCATCATTATTCTCTTCATAGCTCTTTGACTTATGTCCTAACTAACTTATGTTCTAAGGATTTAGTAAGGCTCCAAAATTGATTCTGGTAGGATAATCTGATTTAATATTTTTCTTTTTAGAGAAAGTGGCCTTTTACGTTTCATAATCTCTTTTTTACAAACAAAATCTTTCCATCCTGTGCCTATCCTTTTAATTTCAGTCTCATGTCCTGGAGAAACACTTACTGTCTGTCCTAAGTACGTGTATTCATTAAAAATTTGTATAAGTTTGCCCTTAACCCTTGTTTGTTGTTTCTCTGCATATCATTGAAGATTATCTTAATTTTGCTCATATTCATCTTCAGGCCTATATTTTTGCTTTTTTATTCAAATCTTCTATCATCTTTTGAAATTCCTCCCATGGTTCATTATATAGAACTAAGTCATCTGCAAATCTCAAGTTAAGGTATTTCCCATTAATATTAATTCTTAAATTTTCTTCCATGTAAACTCTAAAAAAGTTCTAGGTTTGCTGGGAATAATTTGAGAGAGATATGGTCTCCTAGTATAACTATTTAATTAAATTAGAATTTTCTCACTAAATCTATGTAGTTTTATGATTGCTATACCTCCTGTATCCTAAAGTGTTCTAACATAAGTATAATTTATTCCTTGTCTTGGAAAGGCTTTCATTACTGCTAAAGTTTTGGTAGAATCAAAAGCTTTTTCATGATCTTTAAATGCCATACATAGTGATTTGTAATTTTTCCATTGGCTGGTTAATTACATGGATATGGTCAGTTGTTGATTATCCGCTTCTAAAACCTGCCTTCTCTCTTGGCTGATTAAAATCTAGCTTTCTTTCCATTTTGCCTAATATGATCTTTATAAATATTTCATATGTTACTGAGAGTGAACCTATTGGAAGGTAAATTTTCAGGTATTTTGTGCCTGTTTTTGAAATAATAAATGATACAGTTTTTTCCAAGGTGAAGGTATAGAGCAGTTTCACAAACATTTCGTGTAAATTTCTGCGAAATTTACTACTATGAAATATCCTCCATCTCTTATTAAATCATTTATTAAGGCTATCCTCTTCTGCGTTGTCTCTTTCCATGCCCTTTCAGGCTTTCTTTACTTACAGATTCTTACAGACGTTTTCCTGGAAGAGGCCCTAGGGGGCCTGTGACTCCAGTATGGTAGCCAGGACACTATGTGGGTGGCGGTGGGTACGTGGTGTTTATCTGAGCTTTATAATTGAAATTTTGATCCTGTGTTTTCCAAAATTTATCAAGTCTTGACTCAAACTGTGTCACTGTCTCTGAGTGTACCACCTCGTCCGGCAAATTGTTCCAAACGTTAACCACGCAGTTAGGGAAGGAGTATTTGCAACTGTTGAGCCTGGCTCTTGTCTTGAATAATTTCTTATCATGGCCCCTTGTCACACTATCCTCCCTCATCCTGAAAAGACCCTCAGTACACTCCTTATCATACTTGTTGTTGACAATCTTAAATGTTTCAATCTGATCTCCTCTCGATCTCCTGTACGCTAATGATGGTAGATCTAATCTCTTAAGTCTCTCCTCATATGGCAGTTCCTTGAGACATGGCACCAGTTTCGATGCTCTCCTTTGCACATTTTCTATTGCATCGATATCCTTGATAAGATGTGGGCACCACACTTGGTTGGCATATTTTAGGTGTGGCCGTACCAAGGATGTGAAGGGAGGAGGCTTAAATGTTGCCGGTTCCAGGTGTACAAAAGATCTCCTAATGTGGCCCACTATCTTATTTGCCTTCTCTATTTTCTCAGCCAGATGGTCAGCAAAAGTTTACTTCTACTGTTACTTTCGGTACCGCCTCAGGAGTTTCATTATTTCTATTGGCAAGGTTATTTCTTACATTACTATTGTAGCCTAGAGCGTTGTATAGAAATCCTCTACAATTTTCATCACTTCATCTCTGTTGTTTATATATCTATTTTCAACCGTTACAGTAAATAGGCACCCCGTTCCAAGTCTTTTTCTTCTACATTGACTTGATGCTTCTTCCTTTCTGAAGTGTTTCCTCAATTCTTATCTGATTGCTTTTGCAAATTGATTGTGTTTTTAGTTTGGCTATTGTTTTAGATAGTTCTGCTTATTCTATTTTATTTCATTTTGATTTTACCCTCTTTTTCAATATTTCTCTATTAGATTTTATGTGTTTTATGATATATTTCTTTGATCTTGTTTTGGAACTTTTCCACCGATCTCTCGTGTTGATTCCAGTAAAAATTTTGTTGAATTACTGATCATTTCTCTCTTTATTTGCTCTCATTTCGTCAAGTAGCAGGGAGTAGGCTACTTATTTTGTATTGCTTAACTACCCTTATCATACTTTTCTCTTATTACAGGAGTGTTTATTTTCTTCCTTGAAATTATGTTTCTCTCTTTCCGTAAATTTAGAAAAATCTCACTTTTCCCAATTATATGGTCCATTGACTTTAATTTGTTTAACACTGTTACATCTTTAACTAAATTTTTCACTGAAAATAAAATCTATTTCGTATTTTTTCTAGATTTGGGTTTTGCCCTGTCTATTTTCAATGTTCATTTTCATAAAAAAAAAAAAACTGGTCATAAATATTAGAAAGTCTTTTATAAGCAAATTTTAGAAGCATGTCTCCTTTGACGTTTCTTGTGCCAACTCCAAATTTGCCATCAGCTGATTTCCCACTCTTATACTGACTTACTTTACATAGAAATCACCCAAAACAAATGCAAATAAGAGTCTTACGTTTTCTAAGATATGTCCAGATCTTCATAAAAAGTTTCTTTATTTCCATTGTATTGGATGTTGTTGGTGCCAACGTTTGGATGATCTTCTTTTTATACTTTTATTTGATAATCAATCCTGGAATTCTATCATTGATACTACATAATTCTTCTGTTACCTCCACGATTTCTATTAATTAGAAAACCCTCTCCATTTTTTTCTTTGTTCCTTTCATAGCCTCTGAAGCAAAAGATATCATTCTCTTCTAATTTCTATCAATCCTATTTTATATAAATATATTTACTTCAGCTCTTCCAGTAACACTGGACAGGTTTTTAATATTGCACGTTGCAAGGTTCAGTTTCCAACGGTGACTTTTTTATTCAACAAAAGCAAGCACACATACACACACACACACATATATATATATATATATATATATATATATATATATATATATATACATATATATATATATATATATATATATATGTGTGTGTGTGTGTGTGTGTGTGTGTGTGTATACGTAGTTTTTCTAATTGAGTGGCATCTTAGAAATCTTGATTTTTTATGACCCATGTCGTATTTTCGAGTCTATGAAGTACTTCTCTGTTTGTGGGGTTCTTAACTTCCTAGCCTAACACATCTTTTCGAACAAAAGGCAAATAACAGAATTATCAATTAAAACAGGATAATTGTCTTCTATAAACTAGAAATTAGACAAAATCAAAAATATTAGTGCCGTTGAAAATGTAAAGATAAAATTGGAAATGAAATACAAATGATAGATGTAAATAAATCGTGAGCAAAATCATAGTAAGCTTGGAGAACTGATAGTCCTAACTTCATCGATATTGAGAATGATTTTATAGCAAAGGATCAACATCGTTAGTTAGTATGTTTTTGGTAAAGACGTCACGTAGGCCTATCAGTTTTTTTATGACAGCCATTGTGTGCAAATTGTAATTGATCACATAAGAATCGTCCAAAAAACATGATTTTGTGGTTGCTGAAATCAACTATCAGATGCCAGGAAATCACATCTAGGGGTTTTCCTCGTAACAAAATGCTTGGGGAAGGGGACCCCAGACACCCCCCCCCCCCCATCGTCAATGACTTCTCATGCTTTAACCCCTCACCCAAAAAGAAGCTCTTATGTCCCTGAATAATTATGTACTACTAAATAAATATATGGATGATATTCAAACTACTTGTCTATCTATCTATCATTCCATCACTTCTTCACTGGGCTATTTTCTCTGTTGGCTATATATGTATGTATGTACATACGACATAGAGAAAGAGGGAAAGGAAAAAGGCAGAAGACGATGGGCAAGAAGAAAGAAAGAAGAAATGAGAAAGAGAGAGAGAGAGAGAGAGAGAGAGAGAGAGAGAGAGAGAGAGAGAGAGAGAGAGAGAGAGAGAGAGAGAGAGAGAGAGAGAGAAGGAAAGATTCAGACGACAGGGCTGAAGAAAGAACGAGAAACGAAGAAAGGAAGTAGTATAAAGATGAGTGGGGAAGTTTGAAAGATTGTCGTGAAATTTGAAAAATGATTTTTGAAATTTGAAAAATTGAAAAATCGGAAAAATATCTCAACCTAGGGTATATAAAGATGGGTATTCGGGTGCCACGCTCATTGAGAACTGCAGGTAAGTCTTGGAAGGTCCTTTGTGCATAAGGTAAGTTTGGCGGACCTAGTTCTCAATAGAAGCAACGATGCCTGGGACTCTGAAGAGGAAAGTTCTGGATGGGGATGGACGAAGAGGGAACTCCCCGAAGAAAAGAAGACTTGGCGCCGAGAAGAAAACAGAAGTAGGAATTGCTGAAGCTGGTAGGAAGAGGAAGCTGACGGATGAAGAGTCAGGGATGTCCCCAAAGAAAGTGAAGCTGGAACCCGCAAGTGACCCTCACAGGAGGCTGAAGCGGAGTGATATCAGGACAGAAAGACTCCTTGGAGAAGGCTCGTATGGAAAAGCCTTCAGATGCAAGATCAGATGTAAACGAGTCTGGATAGATGGTGTGCTGAAGGTCTTGAAGAACAATGGACTTTCACAAAGAGAAGATTTCTTCAAAGAAGCAGAATGTTTGGAGAAGCTGGAAGGAATTGAAGGAGTTCCAGTTGTGTATGGACGGCGTGACACGAAGACTGACGTGGCCATTGCCATGTCTTACAATGGCGGCTACACTCTGGGTCAGTATATGCGTAAATACGCAGATGATGTGCACAGGATTTCTGGTGTGCTGGCTAAGGTGGCGAAGATTCTTGGGGACATCCACAAGACTGGAGTTGGTCATAATGACTTGCATGCTAGCAATGTCATGATTGAAGAGAGTGTGTGCCCAGAAGACCCAGTGGCCACTATAATTGATTTTGGTTTTTGTTTGCCCTTCGGAAGGAGACTGTTCCCAAGACCGATCAAGAACTTCGAGGACTACCATTACGATCCATTGCTCAGCAGGGATTGTGGACCAACAAGTCCAGAGACTGACATCTTCTCCTTTGGGAAGCTGATGGAGGAAATACCTGGCTATGGAGAAAACCAGGTTCTGAAGAAGCTCGTCAGCAGGAGCTTGTGTAGAAACGTAAAGCGGCGTCCATCTCTGGAGGAATTGGGCAGGACTTTGAGGATGTTGCAAGATGGACAGCAGGTAGGGAAGAGTGGTAACAGGTTTGTTCAGTTCCTTTGTAATCTTTATGATAAGGTAGTGGACTGTTACTACGGTCTGTAGGGGGAATATTTAGTTTGGGCTTTATTTCAAGTAGTAGTTTTATTTGTGAGGAACTTTCTTAGCTTATTAATTTCCTGTGAAATTAATAATCTAGGAATAACACTTTTGAAAGGGGAGAATTCCGACTTCTCCGGGGGTTTTTCCCTCCCAATACTGGCTCCCTTGTCGTGGGGGGAGGGCTTACGAGTCAGCAAACACTGGCTCAACCAAATGCCAGTACTTTTTCTTTTTTTATGACTACTATTTTCTTTGATTGCTTATATCAAAGTTTTCTTACGCCTTGCTGTCCTGTGTGGTGCATCGATTCTAGATCGAAGTTTTATCCCTCTAATCTTATATGTTCTGGGTATTTTTCATCTTTGCTGTTCTTAAGTGGTTAACTACTGCACAGGAATTGTTCAGTGGCCACTTTCCTCTTGGTATAAGTAGAAGAAACTCTTAGCTATGGTAAATAGCTCTTCTAGGAGAAGGACACTAAAATTAAACCATTAATTTCTAGTCTTAGGTAGTTTCATAGCCTCAGCATAACTCTGAATAAGTGTGAACACTGTAAATATTTATAATTTTTTTCCATATGTTCCAATATATTTTTTTTTTTTATCTTAGGTTAGGTCTACATTTAGAGTTCATTAGAGCCGATGGAAAGTTAAAGATTATAATGGACAATCATTAGTTAATTTAGAATCTTTACCCCTTCTTTGATTTACCGAATGTAAGAAATAGAAAATGAAATGTATATTTGCATATGTATAAAAATGTAATAATTATTATCAATAAATAATGAACTAACTGCCATGGTCTTTCATTGTCTTGGGTTAGAGTTCTCTTGCTTGAGGGTACATTCGGGTACACATTCTATCTTATTTCTCTCCATCTTGTTTTGTTAAAGTTTTATAGCTAATATGAGAAGTATTTATCTTAATGTTGTTACAATTTTTAAGATACTGTATTTTCCTTGGTTTCTTTTACTCACTGGGCCATCTTTTTCTGTTGGAGCTCTTTGGCTTATAGCATTCTGATGTTACAATTAGGGTTGTAGCTTAACAAGTAATAATAATAATAATAATAATAATAATAATAATAATAATAATAATAATAATAATAATAACAACTTTATTTTTCTTTCTTGAGTTCTTGCTTTATAAATTTTCTTACTTCTTCAATTTCAATACCCCATTTTTATTGCATATTTCTGTAGGACTCTTTTTCTGCAGCATTCCCATATGGTTTCCTTATTTGGTCTTCCACTACCTCTTTAACTAAACGTGTATCATATGATGTTATGAAACAGCATCGCCTTTTTATACTCTCTTTTCAACTGGCCATATTCCTGTTAACTATTAAACCCAATAAGGTGTTGTTACAACCTATTCAAACATTCCTTTCATAACTTTGAATTGTATACCCTCTAGTTCTTTCGTTTCTTTTTCTTTTATTACACTCCAATTCTCATTATTTGCAAACGTTGTATGTACTACTACTGTTTCGTAAATCTTCATTCTCACAAGCAATGCCAAATCTCCTACCCTGTTACTGTCTCCATACTTCTTAACTTCTTGCACCGTGTATTCTATTTTTTACGTCCCTTTTACGTATGGTTTCCCTTTTTTTTAGTTCTATCCTCATAAGTATCTATATTCCTTAACTGTTTCTATCCTTCCTTTTCTAACCAGGTCATTAACCTTTCTAACTTCTTCGATTTTGTGTCATTACTAACACGGGAACACCGCTGACTTCTGTGGATTAGTGCTAAAAGAAAATATATTTAGTTCTCCTAAACTGTAGCAGTTGCTTATAGCTGTTTCTACTTTGTATATATTGTTGCTCGGAAATATTATATCATATACATAAATCAGGTCTTCTATTCTGATCTATCTAGTCAGGGTTATCATGTTCTCACTTATATAACTAACTTTGTCCGGGACAATTGAACGTAATTTTTGTCAAAAATTGTTCCTTGTCTTACCTTTCCTTCTATGTTAATTTCTCCTATATATCAGACAGGACTCTTAAGTGTCGCTTATCTCTCTCATTTAATTTATATATCATCTTAGCATCACATATCATCTTACTCAATTCGTTGATAGGCAACAGTCTTTGAAGCACAGTTTATCAAAACAATACTGCATCCCCAAACCATATGTATGTTGAGGTTCCTAATTATTGTAATCTATAAGTGCATTCACCGTGGTAAGGTGATCTGCTGGTAATCTACCCTCTGTTCCACCACACTGAAATCTGCTAATCTTGTCACTAGTTTCATTCTTAATTTTCATTAACCTCATTTTTCAAACATCTTGCTAACCATGTTGGTAATACAAAGTCCTCTTCTACTGTCTATATTTAATCTGCTACCTTTAGACTTGCCCATTGATAATATTTCTAGAGCATCCCATTTATCTGATATTTCTATTCTCTCTTCAATTTCATTTAGAATTTCTCTCATGCTATTCTTCATGTCTTGACCTATGTTTTTCATAATTTTATTGCTTGTTTCTTGTCTGTCTCGTGTAGGCCTATTCATATTTTTTCAGGGCTACTATAATAGCTTCTACTTCTTGCTGAGTTGTCTCCATTACTGTACCTTTTCCTATTTTACTTTTTCCCATTCCCCACTTGAAAGCCAATTAATTAATTTTCTCATCTTGTCTCTCCATTTCAGTGTGTTCCCAGGTTCAAGGTTCCTCGCTGCTCTCCCCACAACACTGTGATTGTGGGCACAGTACTAGAAGAAGCGTAGTAGGTGCAAAGCGCTGCAATCTGTAGAAAATTCATTATCTTTAGTTACTTCCTACACAGACAGCACAGCTTACATACATTTACTTCTAACTTCAAGGGCCTTTCTAATATACCTGGCAGCATCTTTAGTTGGTGCTTCTAAATTCCCTTCTTCTATACCATTGCTTCTAGATGTTCTTAATGCCTTACAGCAAAACATAATGCTCCGTAGTATCCTCTGCCTCAGTATACAACACACAAAGCCTATCCTTATCATTCCTGCTTCCATAATTTCATATTGATTCTATCATATCTAACCTTATTTTCATAACTATTAATGCTTCCTTAATGTTAAGTTCTCCAATGTAGTCTTATCTAGTGGTGATGTGTTCACGACCCGGACACGGTCTCGACTCGGACAGTCTTAATAACCAATGAACGATCGAGCCTAGGATGACGTCAGAGCTATGACGTATGAGGGAGGGCGGTCCTAACAAGACGCCATTTGCAAACCTGCCCGCCAACGCTCCGCTTGTAAACAAGGTAAGAATTTCAATTTTAAGGGGTCGCGATCTTAATTTTCGGCATCAGGATATATTGTGCCATGACCACGAATAAGGCGTGATCAAGTTGTGATAAGTTTTGTTATGTAATATAGACATATTGGCATAAAATCAGTGATAATACGGAGTGCCTAAACAACAATGGAGTGGTTTGGGGTGCCCGCTAAATAATTTTATTGGGTTGTTCTCGACTCGGACAATTTTTGACGGTTCATGCAAATTAAGTGTACTGGAAAAACCACTTAAAAAGTGAATGATTGCATAGTTCTTACAACTATAATGTACCATATGTGAGATAAAGCCATGGAAAAGGCTGGAAATGGGTGTTTGCCACGGCTAAATATCGAGTGATTTTTCGAAGTGTTTTATTGATGGAAGTGAATTATTTTTAGCATTAATATGTGCCCCCATTAGTGTTTACTTTTCCAAATTGAAACATTTAACCTAGGCCAATTGTTTATATTTTTTACGAATTTTTAAAAAAATTATGTGCGTGGTCTCGACTCGAACAATGTGCACGTGCTGTCCGAGTCGAGAACACGGAGGTATAAGAAGCAATAAATTTTTTTTTTTTAAATGACTCTGTCAATCACTCTCATTTTAACCTAACACCAATATTAATACTATATATTAACTCTTATAAAATTATTGATGGTTTAAAATAATTAAATATGGGTGATTGCCAAAGTCAAACATAGAGTCAGTTTTGAGCTATTTTTTTTTTGTGCAAATTAATTTTTTTTAGAATTAATATGTGCCCCCCAATAGTGTTTAGTCTTCCAAATTGAAATATTTAACCTAGGCCAATTTTTTAATTTTTAATATTTTTTTTAAAAAGCAAGGTCCGTGTTCTCGACTCGGACAGGTTTGTCCGGGTCGAGAACACGGAGGTATAAGAAGCAATAAATTTTTTTTTTAAATGACTCTGTCAATCACTCTCATTTTAACCTGAAACCAATATTAATACTATATATTAACTCTTATAAAATTATTGATGGTTTAAAATAATTAAATATGGGTGATTGCCAAAGTCAAACATAGAGTCAGTTTTGAGCTTTTTTTTTGTGCAAATTAATTTTTTTTAGAATTAATATGTGCCCCCCAATAGTGTTTAGTCTTCCAAATTGAAATATTTAACCTAGGCCAATTTTTTAATTTTTAAAAATTATTAAAAAATGCAAGGTCCGTGTTCTCGACTCGGACAGGTTTGTCAGGGTTGAGAACACGGAGAATTTTTATTTTTCTAAAATTTATTAATTGGTCAGGCAATAAAATTTTAACATGGAACAAATATCAATACTGTTTATTACCTCGTATAAAGTTATTGATTGTCTAAACTAACAAATTATGGGTTTTTGAAAAGGTCAAAATATTTTTTCATTATGAACTTATTGACAATATTCATTAGCCTAGCCTATGTCTCTAATGCCATTTATCTCTTAAAGATCCTTCGTGACTCCCAGCCATGCCTCGCAACTACCAGCCAAGGAACATCCTAACCACGGATAGGACCAACTTAGAGAAGGCATTTTACCACCGCCTAGAGACTGGTTGTAGCATCCGCACTGCGTGCAACCTTTTTGGAGTTAAAGTTTCGACTCTTGGGGTAAGCTTGAATAAATCTAAGCCCTCTTAAATTCTATGTGTAGGCTAAGAACTTTAGGCTACTTTTCATTTAGGCTAGCCTACCCTATCAGGCCTATGCTCCCCACTTTACCTTTGTTTTATTTTTTTCAGGATGCTTTCACTCGGTCCATCAAGGAGAGTGATGGGAGGACGTTTGTGCCTAAGCGTCAGAACGTCAAAAAGGTTTTCACCGATGCGCAGGAACGCTTGATCGAGGAATACTCTATCAAGATCGCGCGGATGTTCTACGGCCTGCCAACGAGAGCTTTCAGGAGGATGATCCTGAAGTATGCAGAGGCTGTTGGCAGCCCGTCTATTCCTGATGCCTGGAAGAGGGAAGGTATGGCCACCCGTGACTGGTATTACGGGTATATGTTCCGTCATCCAAGGCTTGCATTGAAGGCTCCGGAGGGCATGTCACTTTCGCGCGCGATGGCTTTCAACCGCGTAAACGTTGAAGTCTTCTTCAAGGCTTACGTGGAAGCTGTCGAGCGACACATTCATGCCAGCCAGGATCTTCAACTTGGATGAGAGTGGCTTGTCCACTGTGATGAAGCCATGTAAGGTTGTTTGCGAGAGAGGTCGTCCTGTTGCTTCGCAGGTTGCTCGGGAGAGAGGCAATCATATGACTTTCGTGGGGATTGTTAATGCTGCAGGGCATGGTTTCCCTCCAGTGTTTATCATCGCACGAAAGAATATGAATGCTGATTTTCAGAGAGGGACTACTCCTGGAACCACAGTGCTCTTGCAGGCTAACGGTTGGATGGACCATGAGCGTTTCGTGCAGACACTCGAGCATCTCCATAAGGTGTCTTATTCTTCAGTGGAGAATAAGATACTGCTGATAATGGACAATGCCGAGTGTCACATGAGCATTCATATGGTTGAGTATGCGATACAGCATGGCATCGTAATTGTCACGCTGCCACCTCATACTACAGCCAAACTCCAGCTATTAGATGTAAGTGTCTTTGGCCCCTTCAAGTCTGTCCTGCGATCCATTCAGGACGATTTTAAACTTTCAAACCCTCACGGGCCCATCACGGAACATATGTTGCCAGAGATGGCGTGCAAGGCCTGGGACAAGGTTTGTAATGTCACCAACATCACCAATGGGTTTCGCGCTACTGGCATCTTTCCCGTCAACCGCAACATCTTTCCAGATGATGCGTTTGCTGGGGCAGAAGTCACAGAGCAGGCCCCTCCTGATGATGATGATGATTTGCCACAAACTGTTGCCGCACCCTTGACACCAGTTCCATCGGAGCCTGACCAACCTCAGCCTGGACCATCTGGAATAGGTAGGATGTCACCAGCCTTCTCTGCTTCAGCGTCTAGGGCTAACACTCCTGAAGCAGCACTCCAACCTCGGCAGACTCCAACTCCAACACCTTCATCTCCTCCAATTCCCGACGTCACTCCCGAAGCTGTGCAGCCCTACCCGAAGGCTCGTCCCCGCCCTGCTGCTAGAGGGCGCAAGAAGATCCGCGCCTGTATCCTGACTGAGGATGAGGAGGCTCTTAGCCAGCTGCGGGACAAGGAGGAGAAGAAAGCAGCCAGAGAGGAGAAGAAGCGGAGGTTGCAGGAGAAGAAGAGAGGGCAGGAGGCACGACAGGCGGCTAAGAGGAGGAGGTCTGAGCCAGTTGAGGCGAGCAGCAGTGATGAGGAGGCTATCGACAATCCTGCACTCTGTGACGACTCATCTGAATATTCAGATGAGATTGCAGAAGAGCTCGAGTTTGATGCTGCCTCCTATCCATTCGTCCAGAAGGAGCCAGAGGTGAGGGACTTTTTTTTAATATTTCAAAATCTGTAGCCTAGCCTAGGCTAGATTATGTTCATCTATTGCATAAGTAGGCTAAGTCTAGAAGAAAATTTCTATTTAATTGTCAAATTCAGTATCCGAGCTGAATGGCTTGGTTTTAAAGCCAAATTCCTTATTCATTCATTCCATAGGCTAGGCTATTCATTCTTTTTTTTCATATTTCAAAATCTGTAGCCTAGGCTATCCTAGCCTAGATTATGTTCATCTATTGCATAAGTAGCCTAGCCTAAGTCTAGAAGAAAATTTCTATTTAATTGTCAAATTTAGTAGCCGAGCTGAATGGCTTGGTTTTAAAGCCAAATTCCTTATTCATTCATTCCATAGGCTAGGCTATTCATTCCTTTTTTTTTTCATTTTTCCCCCAGGTGGGTGACTTTGTCCTGGTCCAGCTTCTCTTCCAGGGGAAGAGGTCTGAGGAGCTTGTCCACTTTGTGGGCAAGGTCATTTCCCTGGAGGAAGACGGGCAGCAGCTGCAGTTGGACTTCCTCAGGATAAGGTCACCCTTGCTGAAGGACACCTTCCACTTCCCAGCCATCGGGGATGTCGACAGTGTCGACTGCAGCAGGGTGTTGGGGGTCCTCACAGTCAGCACGGGGACCACCCAACGACAAGCAAACCTCATCAAGGTCCTCCCTCCCTTAAGGGACTTTAACATGCATTAGTTTTAAGTCATTCACTTTAAAATGCATTAGTTTTAAGTCATTCACTTTAAGATTCATTAGTTTTAAGTCATTCACTTTAACATGCATTAGTTTTAAGTCATTCAGTTTCCCATTTTTGTTTAATATATATATTTTTGTATTACATTGAGATTTTGCTACCAATTGTTTTATTCTACCTTTCAGTGTCATGTTCTGGATGTTGTTACTAAGAAAAAATATAAAACATTGGTTTAAGTGTTTTTGGTGGACCAAACCATCCGTCCGGGTTGAGACCACAACCCCGTCCTGGTCGTGACCACGCGGTCTCGACCCGGACAGAGAATTTTGGATTTTAGAAACGGCTGTAAAACCCAAAATATAATATCTACAGATATGAAACTCATAGCATAAGATGGGGCATTAGTTAAACTTTCTTTTAAGCACAAAATCTCTCCTGTAGCTCAATAACTTTTCTTTTATGAATATTATTCATTTTACTGTCCGGGTCGTGAACACATCACCCCTCATTACTATGCACAAACCTCAGTATGGTCATCTCTGCTTTCTTTTCTTCTATTTTTCTTTTAATTTCATTTACAACTTTAATTTTTATTTCTTTGTTTGAGTTCTTGCTTTGTATACTTTCTTAATTATTCCATTTAATATCATATTTATTGCATATTTATATGATACTTTTCCCCGACATTCCCCATATGGTTCTCTTATTCAATCGTTCACTATCTCCTTAACTAGTGGTTTGTCATCTAATGTTATGATGTTACCAAAAGCATCACCTTTTTTTATATTCAGTTTTAATTTTAACTGGCCATATTCCTGTTTCTGTTAATAGCCCCAGTAATGTATGGTAGTAACTTGTTAAAATATTCCTCTCATAATTTTGTACTGTATTCACTAGTTATTTCAGGTTCAGGTTCAGGGTGAGGCATATCCTTTGCAACGGCGCCGTATTTCTTTTTCTTTTAATGTACCCTATGCCTTGTTATTTACAAACATTGTAAGTACTGCTACTGTCTCATATTGTAGATCGTTATTCTCACTAGCAATGCCAAATCTCTTACTTTGTTACTGTCTCCATACTTCCTAACTTCTTATAACATGTAATCTATTTTTGCTTCCCTTTACTTATGCAGAGGCTATGGTTTCTCTTTTCTGAGTAGGCTACCATTCTCCTAGGTATTTATATTCCTTACCTGTTTCTATCCTTTCATTTCTAATCACTTAATTCCCCCTTTTAACCTCTTTTGTGTGTGTGTATGTCTGTGTGTGTGTGTCCAATTACTAACACTTCAGTATTCAGGCTTAGTTTTGGGCGGAAGGATTTGCCTTTACATCGACACCTCCCTAGTTTTCTTCTTTATTTTGTCTTTGATTTTCTATTCCCTTCTTTCTACATTTAGACTTAGTAATAAAGGCAGGGTTAAACATGCTCAATCTAAACGCAAACTTCAAGGGAAAATACTCAGATAATGTGTGTTACCTATGCAAAGAAGAGGAAGATAATACAGAACATTTATTTTTATGCCAAAAATTAGGACAGATGATGGAACAAGACATAAAAGCGTAGGTATGTTCTGAAATCCTAGCAGGGATCTTGTATACATAAGTAGGACAATACACATGAAAGAAGAATATTAAAAGGTCCAAACTGACCGTAAAAGGTTGTCAAAACTGACGATAGCAAGGTATTATCTCAACTGATTTCAAGGTAGATGGGGGTAAAATTAAACATTTAGGTTTTCATTAATAATTCTGTTTCTGGTACGGGTAAAATAAGCTTAATTACCATAATGAGTACGAGCTAAGAAGCTTTGCACCTATCTATCATGAGATAGAGTGCCTGCAAACTTATTTTGCGGAGTGGGCAGTTAGAAACCAGAAACCAGTAACATAGTGTATATATATATATATATATATATATATATATATATATATATATATATATATATATATATATATATATATATATATATACTTTTCGTTTTTACATTCCTTTCTTCTTAAATAAAACATTCATTATGATTTTCTTTTTACCTCTTCATATGGCTGCTGAAATTCTTTGATTTCTTCTCCTCTCTTCTCTGGGGACATAACAGTAAAGCAAGATATGAGAAAAGTCTTCTGTCTCGGTTACACAGCTTACACCTACATTTCCTCCTTCATGTCTTTTCTTATCATTTAATCTTAAACTGTTATTGTTTTATCTTTTATTAGGAAATTCACATTTACAATTTCAATATATATATATGTACATATATATATATATATATATATATATATATATATATATATATATATATATATATATATATATCATGTTATAGTTACATGAATATTTTTTTTAATTTAACTGTGTTTACAATTATATTTTTTACTATTTATCCAAAGATATTATTAAATGAAAAATATATCGACCAGTGAATACTTTTTTAACAGAAGTTTTAAATCCTATTTTACTTATAGTAAAAGTAGTTATCATTCTACTTTTGATATAATTAAGTAATTGTGGGCTAATACTTGAAAATCTTAAGTATCTTCCCATCCATATTATCCCTGCAATAAAATACGCCATTATGACCATTGTCGTATATTCATCCTTTTTTGAATCTGCTTCAAAATCTGAATTTAAAATCCTTAATCTATTACTAGTTTTCCATTTACAGCCTTTATTAAGCAAGTTAAAAAAAAATAAAACAACAAATTTTTAACTAAGGGACAGAAATATACCATATGCATATTAGTTTCTATGCACCCACAATAGCAGTCTTTTAAATTTTTTATTTTCATCATAACTAATCTATCATTTGTACTCAATACTTTGTGTCCATACTTGAACAAAATTTCCTTACTTTTATTATCAATATACGTATTATTTACATGCCTCTAAATTTATTTTCATTTAATTAAAGGGTTCAGTTTTCAGTATTTAGAACATATTCATCATTTTTCATTAAAAGCTCACATACATCTTTTGTTTTGATTTCCGGATACGAGGTCATCTCATAAGCTCTTCGTAAAATGTTTATCATGCCTTCATAAAAAACTAGGTGTAAAAATAGTACAGTCCTGAAAATGACATTCATTTTCTAATAGGAAGGTGGCTCTAGCTTTACAGTAATGAATAATCAATTGATAACCAAAGCACTTATTTTTTAAACATTTCAGAAAGGTACTAAACATGATTGATTTTGCCTCACACTGAATTTCAGTAATCCCACAACCACCTTTTAATTTCAACACAAACATGGTTTCCTTGCAATAGGTTCACTGCTGCTATTCCATAGAAATTTGAAAATACTTATACTTTTAACATATTCCACTGGAATTAGGTAAACATGTGCTATATGCCATACCTTTGCAAAACTTCTACAATTTAGTATCATTGCTCTTTGAAACATGGTTAACTTCCTATTATGAAAGATACCAATGATTTTGTTTATGTTACTTCATAAGTTTTTTTTAATCATATCTAGACTTTGTTGATAACTGTTGCTATGATATATACCTAAAACTTTACAATAACCGTCCAAAACTTGTAAACCATGATCAGACCATACTTCTCTCTCTTTCCAGTTACTAAGGCTTAAAATAGAAGTTTTGATACAATAAAAATTGGACGTGAAGCGTTTTTATATTCTTTGATAAAATTTAAACATTTCTCTAATGCCTTATCACTAGTAATAACTATAACTGAGTCGTCTGCATAACCTAGTAATAATATCCGAAGCTCATTATGCAACCTTAAAGCATAAATGAACAACCTTTTTGTTGATCATTCTATGAAATACTTCCTGATATATATTAATTAAAATCATTGACAAAGAACACCCTTGCCTGACATTTACTGATAGGAAAAGGATCAGACATATTACTGTTTATAAATAATACACTTTCAGCTTCTACATATAACATCTTTATCCAATTAATCACTTCCTCATCAAAACCTAACCTTTATAGTATTCTAAACATGAATTCGTGATCTACACGATCAAATGCCTTTGGCTAATCCAAGTTCATCTAGGCTCCATCAGTACTACTTCCATTTGCATAAAATATCAAAGCTCTAATGAAAAAGTTCATATTGTTATACATTAATCTATTTTCAACACAACAAAACTGCTCTTATGATATTATCAAAGGTAAATAGTGTTTAATCCTATTGGCTATAATTTCTATTATCTCAAAATCAACATTTAACGCTGTTAATGGTCTCCAGTTTGTAATTATATCTGAATCTCCTTCCTTGGTTATGATAGAAACCACTCCCTTATTTATCTTTAAAATATTTTTTTTTCCTGGGCACAAACTTAATTATTTCAATTAAATCTCCTTTGGTAATATTCCAAAATGTTTTATAAAATTCTACTGGTAGCCCATCAATCCCAGGGCTTTCCTATTTTCCATGCCCCGAATGGTACCTAACACTTCTTTTTGTTAATATATTTTTTCTTCCCCTGTAACCTTCTGTATGAGCTGTAAAGACTCATTCTGCATATCTAAATACACTCTTCTTTCTTGAATAAATTTTCGAAATGTCCTCTCACATAAATCATAATTGCTTTCGGGTTTATTATTTCACTTCCATAATTTCTTTTCACCTTATTAAAAAGAAAGACTGCATATTTCTCTTTTCCATGGAGATTAGCTGATACCTGTCCACCTTTCAAATGGTTATCCATTCTTGTCATCACCTTTATTCCTTCACATATTTCATTTTGAATATCAATTACTCTTGACTTTGATTGCTTAATGATACCAGGATTAGGGCCTACAAGGATTTAACACAGGTTTTCCCATTTCTTGTTTATATTGATAATTTAACAAATATAACAAACCGTATTATAGCTCTATGCATAATAACTGAGTCTGGTTTGTTATCATAAATCATTTCTGGTGCTACATAAACTTTTTTTTTCTTTTTTTTTCTTTTTTTTTGCCATACATTTCTAAGCTACTTTTTAAATCTCTTCCTTAAATTTTTTTAGCATTCACTTTACTAATCCTAGCCTTGACCTTTTCCATTCATATTCTCTTGAAAGTTCTATCGTTCATATCCAAATAGTTAATCCATATCATAGTCTCCTTCATCCATCCATTACTTTCATTACAGTGCTTCCTAAAAAATGTCACGTATTTATTAATCTGCGTCTTATTTAGTGAACCCTGAAAGGTAAATGGGAACAGAAATTATATTATCTAGCGCTGCCATAATATATCAATTAGATATTTGAGCAAATATTTCTTTAATATTATTAAAAACATTGAAGCCTTTTATATTTTTACTACATTTTCTGATATATGAATGATCCCTATATGACTCAGTTACTACTGAGATAAGTAACGAAATCTGAGATTTATGGAAACAAAAATTGTATTGTCTAGTGCCACTATGATGTATAAATTAGATATTTACGCAAATATTTATTTAATACGATTAAAAGCATGGAAAAAGCCTTCTATATTTTTGCTATATTTTCTGATATATAAATGATCCCTATATGACTCAGTTACTTCTAAGATGAGATATGAAATCTGATTGGTCCTGAGCCGAGGTCGTATGTTTCCGACTCGCTGATTGGTTGTCCGTCACAATTGTCAACAAACCTATTTTGACAGAACGAGAAGGTGTACATTTCATCGAGGATTAATTCGATTTCTGTGCTTTACAGTGTGTATTTACAATGACTTTAGCACAATTTTTTGGGTGTGGGATGATTGCCTTCGGGCCTCCCATAGCAATGTTTGCGCTAACGATAGCAAAAGATCCAATTCGAACCATTATGTTGGTAGCCAGGTTAGTATTTCCCGTTCTTATCATTCATTTTCAGAAAAAAAAAGTTTGTCACAAAATGCCCTTGTTCATGTACAACAGGGTTTGCGAAAATATGCTCTTTTAATGTGTTTGTGTAGTTTTGGTAAAATCTACTTAAAATCATACAATTGTGTGATATAGGCTAGTACTGGTAAACTTTGAGCCTAAGGGACAAGTTTGGGGTGTATGTATGATAGCAATCACCTGGGGGTGTATGTATGATAGCGGCCACCTGTATGTAATATTATGTCTAACTTAGAATACTGTTGAGTAAGGGGGGTTGCAGAGGGACTTTATCACCCCCCCCCCCCCCCCGTTAAGTAAGTAGCTAAGGACACGGCTTGTAGGTTAGGGGGAAAAGTTCAGGTTAGTCGATGTCTATTTCTAATCGTGTGAGGAACTGGCCGCTGATATACAAAGGCTCCACCACCTGTAAATATTATTGTCTAACTTAGAATGCGGCTGTGTAAGGAGGTTTGTAGGTAAGGATACGGCTTATAGGTTAGGTTAGGGGGGAAGTTTAGGTTAGTTGATGTCCAATTTTAATGAAAATGTGAGGAACTGGCCGCTGATATACAAAGGCCCCGCAAGTTTTTAAAAGAATGGTGTCCTTAGGCTAACCCTGTTGGTAAAGTAATAATACCGACCAGTTTCTATCATGTAGGTATATTCCTTGTCATTTTTCCAGTATATTTACCCCACCCTAAATCCCCCGTTCCCATTGGGTGTGCCCCGTTGTTTGCGGATATATATCACCAACTCTATTTGCTATAAAAGTTTTCCTTATAGGAAAAAGTGTTTTTATGAGAAAATTTCCCTACCCGAAGATCACCTTGTAGTGTACAGTTTGATATATGCTCCCCCTCAGAAAATCCTATAGAGTAAAATAAATTTATTATTGCTGAATGGCCTCACAGGTCCCATTGCTGGGCAATATATCCCAAATTCATGAATCCAATTAAATGTCTTTTGATACAGGGTTATTTCTTAAAATTAGATCAAGCTATCAGCCTTCATGTGTTCTGCTACAGTTGTAATCATGAAATGGAAGGAATCCAGGCAGAAACTGATATTTTGGGGGAAGGCAAACTTATATCAAGAAAATTGCCGCAGTAGGAATGGTCAGGAATACATCATTTACATGATCAACAGCAGGAATGGTCAGGAATACATAATTAACATGATCAAAAACCCTGAAATATGGAGTAATTAAAACCTATATTAAGACAACCTTTAATGGTGAAATATGGTTTTCCATAGGTTTATTCATGTTTGTTCCTATATTTATTACAAACCATCAACCTGTAATAGAAGTGTGATTTAAGTGGTGCATAGCTGTTAAGCTCTTTAACAAGGTAAGCTTAGCTGGCTGTTTGGCAGTTCTAAACACCTGATAGTCACTGCTTCCTTCACTTTGACTTTGGCTGTGGTAGTATACTGTACTGTACTTGAGTACTCCTCCTCACATTCTGCTTTTGCCAGTTTATGCTTTTCTTTCTCTTTTTAGGTTGCTTGGTTATGTACTTATGCTTAAAGATGTTGGCTCCTTGGTCAGACATGTGGCTGTGCATTGGTAAGCCCGGCCGAGTTTGGGTCTGGTACATGAGCAAGTCTGATGTCAACCCTCATGAACTTTGTCGCTGTAGTAGGGACCATTCCTGTTTGTAGGAATCCCACTGTCCCGAATGTGGGGAGTGGCCTGTGGTTCAGTGGGCTGAATTTGCCTAAGGAAATCTCGTTTGTTGACCCATTTAAGTCGTCACCTATTTAGCATGTGTAAACTGCACCTTCCACCGCACCCAAAACCAGATCTGGTGCAAGCCCCTGCTAAGTCTCTGGAGGCTAGAGGGCAGAAAGAGGCTTCCAGCATTGTCTCCTCCTTCATGAGCAAGGAAGGTTGCAAACTTGCTCCCGTAGAACTGGGTTTCTAAGCTTTTGGAAGATCCCAGTCTTCAAAAGCGAGTGCAGCACGCAGTAGCTGCCTTAGCGGCTCACAAGGCCGGTGACGACCTTCCATGGTCTCGCTCCCCTATGGCATTGCGTGTTTATAACAACGATGGGTTTCTCCCTACACCCGCTAACCCTAAGGCGAGTTCAAGTCGACCTTACTGTAGGTCTTCACCTGCATTAGCCTAGTTAATGGACTTGGCGAGGCCCCCTACTCCCCTACTAAGGAGAGGGATATGGCCATAAACATCTTATGCCATGCTTTTAGGGTCAACAGGCCTCGCTTAGAACTCCTGTGTGTGAAGTTGGTAGCGGGGTCCATCTTGAAAGTCGACTCACAGATTTCTGCGAGGAAGAACTCCCTTAAGGCTGGGAGATCATCGAAGCTTCTTCCTCTGCCTTTCGTAAGACAGAGGAAGCTTTATAATGTCTAGTATGACTTCTCTTCTGCCTTTTGACTCGGCAGTGTTGCCCCTGGTACTAGGCTCAAAGACAGAGAAGTTGTCGTCACAGTCAGTGGTGTTTTCTGCTGCTGAAGCTGTGAACATGGAGAGGATGGCGAAAGCTATTCATCAGGCTGCCTCCTGGATAGACCACTAGTTGGGGATGGTTGGCTACTTATGCAACATGGACGGTCTGTCGGACCTCAAAAAAAGTGCAGTGTTTAAGAACGCTATCCTTCAAGATTATCATGGAGTTCTTAACTCACAGTGCTGGTAACCAGTGGGCCAACTGGATTTTGAAGAGGTGCAATGACGTCATCTCCAGGTTCTAGAAACAGTTACCGTAGAGGGATATTCTCCATCTCCATAACTCCTCCGTAAAGACCTCGTCTTATTTCCACTTGAGGACATAGAGGCCATGGTCAAGAAGTAGAGGAAAGCAAGTCAGGACTCTCCTCCGCCAAGCTGTAACATCGTGGTCTGCCTCTTCAGCATATGTCTTGCCTAAGACTTCTCTGATTAGTAAGCAAGCACATAAGGCCTTCAAAGAGGGTTCTCGGCAATTCACCGTCAAGAAGGCTAACCCTCAAATATTGCCTTTTCTGGGAAATGTTAGAGGATGAAGGGGGTAAAGCTGCTCAGTGCTGACAACATCTTTTGCTAGGCTTGGCAATCTTCCCACTGTACCACCGGGGGTTGAAGCTTGGAAGCTCAGGTGGCACAGATGGCAGTGCCACCAGGCCGCTAAGCGTGGACAAGGATCCTGCTAGGTTAGGCAATCTCCCCACAGTACCACCGATAGGGGGGTTTCTGAAGCTCAGGTGGCAGAGATGGCAGTGCCACCGGGCCAAACCCTGGACAGTCAGTGTCCTTCACTCGAATTATGTCCTCCTCCAAAGAGATCCATGTCCTTTGTGGACGAATCAGCGAAGGACATCACCCTTCGGGCAGAAGTCCAGACCATGATAGAGAAGGGTGCTCTCCATGAGGTCCTCGATGAGTTTTCAGGCTTCTACAGTTGAGTTTTTTATGTTGAGAAGGCGTCTGGAGGCTGGAGACCGGTCATATATCTCTCGGCCTTTAACAAGTTTGTTCTCTCCGTTCAAGATGGTCACCGATTAGCTTTTTCTGCCAGACTCAGTGGAGATCTTTTTCTTCACCAAGACAGTCTTCTCTAGTTTTGTCTTGATGTGAAGATTGTGGTAAATAGAGAGATGTCAAGTCTAAAGCCCAAACCTAATCTGGTATATCTTGGGATGCAGATAGATATCTTATGAGGGAAAGTCTTCCTATCGCAGGACAGAATCGCAAGATTCAAATCGGTGGCAAAACCTTTCCTTCAGCGAATCTTGCTGCAACTACATCAGTGGTGATTCCTGTTAGAACATCTGATGCCAAACAGTTGCCTCCGCATGCGCTCACTTCAGTTGTAGCTGAAGCCCTTTTGGTCTTAGAGCATGTTGTAGTGGGGACAGAGCAGAAGAGAGATCTGAGTTGGTGGATTCTAGACCTCAACCTTTTCAAAGAGGTAAATATCCTTTCCCCTCCTCCAGGGTTGATGCTCTTCACCGATCCATCAAAAGAAGGTGGGTCTCACCTGCTTCAGCACATGGCGTCTGGGCTATGGTTCAAGTCAGATTGGCAATGCTACCTAAACCTCCTAGAGTTCGAGTTAAGAGAGACATTTCTAGCACCTCAACACTTTCAACAGGTCCTTCAGGTCACTTATTAGTGTTAATGAGTGACATATCTAAACAGACAAGGAGTTACTATTTTATGGCAACTTTGCCAACTAGCTGTCAAAATCTTGCAATGGACAGAAGACAACACGATCTCTCTATTGGTCAGTTCATACCAGGCAAGAAGAACATCTCGGCAGACAATCTGAGCAGGAAGACTCATATACAGTAGTACAGTACAGTACAGTACAGTACAGTAATGGTTTTGTGGGATTCGCCAGTTTTAGATCTGTTCGCAACGTCCCTTAGCCAACACCCGTGGGACAATCTGGACGTGTACACATTCACCTCATTTTTCCTTGTGAGGAAAATCCTTGACAGGGTGAAATCATCATCCAACCTATTTATGACTTGATAGCTCTGCTATGGCCATAGGCAGAATGGTACCCAGACCTTCTACTGCTACTGACAGAGATTCTTGGGGAGTTGCCTCCCTTTCTCGACCTGTTGCATCAACCTCAGGTGAAGATCTTCCACAACTTGGTCAGATCCCACATCTTCATGCCTGAAGTTTATTCAGCATCTCCTCACTCAGATAGGATTTTTGTGACTAGCTGCGAAACAGATGTATGGATGCCTCAGTCTATCAGGCAAAGTGAGCTATCTTTTGTGGTTGGTCTCGTGGAATGGGTCTTATCTCCACTAAGAGCCACTATTCTCCTAATTGCCCAATTTTTTCTTTATCTCTAGGAAAAAAATTTCTTCTCAGTTTCAGCAGTGAAAGGCTATTGCTCTGCCTTGAGCCAAGTCTATGGACTGAAAGGAGATTATTTTTCTTCATCGGCAGAATTGTCTATGTTCATACAAAGTTTTGATCAAATCTGCTCCCAGTCGTAAGTGAGAACACTTTGGAACCTAACGGAAGTTCTCCATTCCTTAAAAGGAGTACCTTACGAGCCATTAAATTTGGCCCCTGACCGCAACTTAACTGAAGACTTTCTTTCTGCTTGCCCTGGTCTCTGCTAAGAGGGTCAGTGAGCTGCATTGTCTCTCCTACGACATTACCATTCAAGGGGATGGAGGCAGGTTTTGTTTAATTTCATCCCTGAGTTTGTTGCCAAGACTCAAAATACATCGATTTCTGACTTTAGCTTTACTTCCTTCCAGATTTTGAGTCTTTAGGAAATAACAGATGACCCTGATCGGCTCCTTTTGTGTCCTGTTAGAGGACCAAGGTGCTTTCTCAAGTGTACATGGGGAGCTTGTCCTCGTACAAAGCCCCTTTTTGTCAGCCCTGGTAGGGTCAAAAGGAAGGTGACCAAAAACACCCTCTCCTCCTGGGTCTAGCTGGTCATAGACTTGCCGATTAATCCTTTTCCTTCTCAACAATGAAGGAATGACTCAGAGCTCACGTTGTCTGGGGTGTAAGTACAGTATGTCCCTGGCATTCAGAAAGAGCCTTTATGTGATGCAGGTACTACAGGTGGGTATATGGAAGCATCAAAATAGCTTGTCAGTCCACTGCCTGTAAAACGTGGCACACGGATCCCTAGATATGTTCACTATAGGCCCTATGGTAGCTGCTCAGCAAGTGGTCTAGCTACCTTAGCTCCTCTTAAAGGATATTAGCAGTTGTTCGAGGACAGAGGTTATAGTTTTACTCTGGGATGAATGTAAAAGAATGACTGGCCTTTTTTTCTTTCTTCCCCTCTCTTTGGGTATAGCATCCCACTCTTTGTCAGGAGGAACTTTTTAGCTGCAAGTAAGGCCCATATAGCTCTCGGCTATTATCTATACGGTGTTACAATGATGTCCTTACACTCACTTTCTACCTTTGCATTGGGTGTCAACCTGCTGGTATTGTCAAGCCACTGATTTAGGAGGTGTCTAGATGCTTACTCCACACACATTAACATGCTCTGATGTAGCAATCCTGGGTAGAAAGTTCCAGACAGTTGAAAGGTGAACTTCCACTTTCCCAAGTTTGAGTCTCGTTTGTAAAGAATGAGGGTTGGTACAGTATTTGTTTAGGAAGAAATTACAAATTTGGATGTAATTTGTATTTTTTCAATATTAATCTTACCCGATAATCATGTAGCTGTCAACTCTGTTGCCGACAGAAATCTACGGTCGGGATACGCCAGCGATCGCTATACAGGTGGGGGTGTACACAACAGCGCCATCTGTGGTCAGGTACTCCAGTACTTCTTGTCAACACCACCTCAATTTTTCCTCTGTCGTGCCTCCGGCTAGACCTACATGGATACGCTGTTGATTCTGGAGTTATTGTTCACGATTTGGTGATGTATTTGCTCTAGAGTTTAGCCTTCGCTATTCAGGAAGCTTTATCATTAGCTTAGCAAGTTTTTTGGAATTAATTTGATTTAATTTTGGTGACGAAGAGAGTATGAACTCTCTTTCACTTTCAAATGGCCGACCCTTCCCTTAGTCGGAAGTGTTGGTGTCGAAGAGAGTATAGACTCTCTTTCTTAATTTTGCTTAACAAAGTTATAGATTTATTTTATATCTCTCCGCCTTTTATAGGCCTCTTCGATTAACAAAATGCGACCTTTCCTAATAGTAGGCGGTCTTTTCTTGGAACCGAAGTTAATTAACATTGAGCCCGTCATTTCGTTTTTACCTGTTAACATTTTATGCTATTTTAATGTTTTTGAAAGAATTTCTTTGATAGTCTCGTACTGTTTTCAAAGTTGAACTAACGTTTTGTTTTGTCTCTGCAGTTGTTGACGTTCAGAACGTTCAACTTGCGCTCTATCGTTACGATAGAGAGAGAGATTCACGGTTTCACGTTGCAGTAAGAGTAAACCGATTCTAGCGTTTTGTTCATTCTTTCTTAGCTTAAATGGTTTTAATTCTAATAAAGGAACTTTTTATTTGGGAAATCTTTCAGTTTTTTTTCCTTTAACAATAATATGTTTTAACGATAGATATAATTGGGCTCATCTCTCAGGTTCAAGTCAAAAGAGAGAGAGAGCGAGATAGAGACGGAGGGAGAGAGAGGAGGGTAAACGTTTCGTTCAAGCGGGTAACGTTGTTATCGTTTTTGCTCTTCTCCCTAGTCTCTTTAGGGGAAGAAGGTAAACGTTTCTAGAGTTTTATTCTTGTTCCCAGGCTTTTTGCGGTGAGAGATTTTAAACGTAGTTTATTTGATCTAGTGTTTAGTCTCTTTTCCAGCCACTGAATTATTTATCTTTCATTATGTTTTTCTGTTACATTGTAATACTGTTTTCGCGATTACTAACTTTTAATGAAGGATAGAATTGCGTGTTTCAGGTACAAACCACTTAAAGTTTCGAGTTCAGTGAAATAAGTGCAAACAGAAAATCTAAAGTGATAAGCGCAAAGTGTTACAGTGTTGCGTTCGAGGGTTCGTCTGTTCGTGCCAGTTGTTCGCCTAGTCTGGGACCTCTTACAAGCTCCCAAGCCCAGGGGAGAAGTAACGTCGAAGGACTTATGGGTTCATCAGGCCTTGATCGACGAACAGACGTTTCCCTCCGTGGTTTCGGGTGTAACCAACTCACGTAGCCGACGTGATCACCCCACCCACACAAAGACGAGAGAGCCCATTTATTCCTCGTCTGCGGAAGAGGTTTCTCGCAGAAACCATGGACCAAATCTTGCAGCTTTTAAGTGCAAGTCGGTCCCTTCCGCGCAAGTCCAACTCCTAGGTGTAGCCATTAGCACTGGGTCAGTTCGGACTTGCTGCAGTACGACAACTGCACACCTCCCAGAGAGGCAAGGTGGTACCGCAACAGGCAGTAACTCCGTCTGTTGCCGCACCAGCTGTTTTAGACCCTCAGTCTCAACGGACAGTAGCTCCGTTTGTTGTTGTCTTTCATAGACCCTAGTGGTCTATGCTGCAGACAATGCAGTCTCAGCTTGCGGTTTTGATGCAGGAGTTTCAGGCAGAGAAGGTTAGCACACCTCCTCCTGCGAGCGCTCCTCCACCTCTGCGCAGTCCACCCTGCCAGACGTATGATGTTGAGGCTCCTCCTGCCTCCATGCGTGAGCTGCCGCATTGGGAGTTGCCAGGTACCAGCGCTATGCAGCAACCTCCACTTTCCTTGAGGCAGGAGCCTCTTGCTATGCGGCAACCTCCTCAACCCTTGAGGCAGGAGCCTCATGCTTTGCAGCAACCTCCTCTACCCATGAGGCAGGAGCCTCATGCGTTGCGGCAACCTCCTCCATCCTTGAGGCAGCAGCCTCATGCGTTGCGGCAACCTCCACCATCCTTGAGGCAGCAGCCTCATGCTGTGCGGCAACCGCCTCAACTCTTGAGGCAAGAGCCTCTCTCTGCGCAGCTACCTCCTCAACCCTTGAGGCAGACGCAACTCTTGAGGCAGGAACCTCATGCTATGAGGCAGCCGCCTCGACCCATGAGGCAGGAGCCTCATGCTATGAGGAGCCTCATGCTATGCGGCATCCTCCTCAACCCATGAGGCAGGGACCTCATGCTATGAGGAGCCTCATGCTATGCGGCATCCTCCTCAACCCATGAGGCAGGAGCCTCATGCTATGCGGCAACCTCCTCTACCCATGAGGCAGGAGCCTCATGCTATGCGGCATCCTCCTCAACCCATGAGGCAGGAGCCTCATGCTATGCGGCATCCTCCTCAACCCATGAGGCAGGAGCCTCATGCTATGAGGAGCCTCATGCTATGCGGCATCCTCCTCAAACCATGAGGCAGGAGCCTCATGCTATGCGGCAACCGCCTCAACCCATGAGGCAGGAGCCTCATACTATGCGGCATCCTCCTCAACGCATGCGGCATGAGCCTCATCCCTTGCAGCATGAGCCTCATCCCATGCAGCATGAGCCTCATACCATGCAGCATGAGCCTCATCCCATGCAGCATGAGCCTCATCCCATGCAGCATAAGCCGCACGCCATGCAACATGCTCTGCTTTCCTTACAGCATGCTCTACATACAGCATGCTCTGCATACCTTACCGCATGCTCCTCAGTCACACATCTTTGGTTGTTGCCAACTCACAAGACTGTCAAGCAGTTTCATAACGTTGCCTTCTGGTCTGCTGCTTTTGCACCAGTGAAACCCTCACTGAGAGAACTTAGCTTTTCTCGGATATGGTTCCTGTAGATGAGAAAGTGCTATTCTCCCTCCTTCTGATATTCCCTTGAGGACTCTGTCATTTGGAGAGGAGCCTTTAGCTGCTTAGCCTCCTATGGACTTTTATTTAAGCATAACATGCTTCCAGGGAGGGTAATGGTTCCACTTCAGTCGCTAACCCCGTCTGTTACCACACCTGCTCCCATAGACCTTGAGCTTTGTTGCAAGACATGCAGTCCAAGCTTAGTCCTTGTTAGAGGATTTTTTGTTTACGGAGTCAGTGTGTCACTGGGAAGACGTTCAACAACCAGCAGAAGTGACTTGTTGTGACGCAGTGCGGCAACCTCAGCAACCCGATAAGGAGTTGTCTGTACGACCCAGACAGTCTAGACAGCTTCGGGTTGTCGCTGTACTTCCTCGCTTCCCCATGGTTGACAGTTCACAGACTGTGCAGCAGTACCATGATCTTGTGTCCGGCTCCGTCAGACGACTGGCTTTTAAGAGCTCCCACAAGTCGTCGCTGTCTGGAGATTCTCAGATGGACTATGGATCTGACCAAGGAACTGGGCCTCCTGGTCAATTTTGAGGAGTCCCAGCTCGTCCCATCCCAGACCATTGTCTACCTGGGTATGGATCTTCAGAGTCGAGCTTTTCGGGCTTTTCCGTCGGCCCCAAGGATCTACCAAGCCCTAGAATGCATCCAGAGCATGCTGAGAAGGAACTGATGCTCAGTCAGGTAGTGGATGAGTCTAACAGGGACACTTTCATCGCTGGCCCTGTTCATCGAGTTAGGGAGACGCCACCTCCGCCCCCTTCAGTATCATCTAGCTGCTCACTGGATAAAGGACATGACGCTAGAGACGGTCTCAGTTCCTGTTTCCAAAGAGAGGAGGTCTACTCTCACGTGGTGAAAGAACAGCTTTCTTCTCAAGGAAGTCTACCTTTGGCTGTTCAGAAGCCCGACCGCCGTCTCTTCTCTGACGCATCAGACACGGGCTGGGGTGCGACTTTGGACGGACAGGAATGCTCGGGAACATGGAATCAGGAGCAAAGGACACTTCACATCAATTGCTAGGAGCTGTTGGCGGTTCATCTGGCCTTGATAAACTTCAAGTCCCTCCAGCTTAACAAGGTGGTGGAGGTGGACTCTGACAACACCACAGCCTTGGCTTACATCTCCAAGCAGGGAGGGACTCATTCGTGGAAGTTGTTCTAGATCGCAAGGGACCTCCTCATCTGGTCAAAAGATCGAAAGCTCACGCTGGTAACGAGGTTCATTCAGGGCGATATGAATGTCATGGCAGATCGCCTTAGCCGGAAGGGTCAGGTCATCCCCACAGAGTGGACCCTTCACAAGAATGTTTACAGCAGACTTTGGGCCCTGTGGGGTCAGCCAACCATAGATCTGTTCGCTACCTCGATAACCTAGAGGCTCCCGTTGTATTGTTCTCCGATTCCAGACCCAGCAGCAGCTCACGTGGATGCTTTTCTGCTGGATTGGTCCCATCTCGTCCTGTATGCATTCCCGCCGTTCAAGATTGTCAACAGGTTACTTCAGAAGTTCGCCTCTCGCAAAGGGACACGGCTGACGTTGGTTGGCTCCGCTCTGGCCCGCGAGAGAATGGTTCATAGAGGTACTGCAATGGCTGGTCGACATTCCCAGGACTCTTCCTCTAGGAGTGGACCTTCTACGTCTACCTCACGTAAAGAAGGTACACCCAAACCTCCACGCTCTTCGTCTGACTGCCTTCAGACTTTCGAAAGACTCTCAAGAGCTAGGGGCTTTTCGAAGGAGGCAGCCAGAGCGATTGCCAGAGCAAGAAGGACGTCCACTCTCAGAGTCTATCAGTCTAAAGGGGAAGTCTTCCGAAGCTAGTACAAGGCCAATGCAGTTTCCTCAACCAGTACCACTGTAACCCAGATTGCTGACTTCCTGTTACATCTAAGGAACGTAAGATCCCTTTCAGCTCCTACGATCAAGGGTTACAGAAGTATGTTGGCAGCGGTTTTCCGCCACAGAGGCTTGGATCTTTCCACCAACAAAGATCTACAGGACCTCCTTAGGTCTTTTGAGACCTCAAAGGAACGTCGGTTGTCCACTCCAGGCTGGAATCTAGACGTGGTCCTAAGGTTCCTTATGTCATCAAGATTTGAACCTCTCCAATCAGCCTCTTTTAAGGACCTCACATTAAAACTCTTTTCCTCGTGTGCTTGACAACAGCTAAAAGAGTAAGTGAGATCCACGCCTTCAGCAGGAACATAGTTTTCACATCTGAAACGGCTACATGTTCCTTGCAGCTCGGTTTTTTGCTAAATCGAGCTTCCTTCACGTCCTTGGCCTAAGTCGTTCGAGATTCCAAGCCTGTCCAACTTGGTGGGGAACGAACTGGAGAGAGTACTTTGTCCAGTTAGAGCTCTTAGGTACTATCTAAAAAGGTCATAACCTTTACGAGGACAATCGGAAGCCTTCTCTTCCAAGGTCTAAAACTCAGTTTATTACTAATTCAGGCTCCTGATTAGGGAAGCACATTCTCATCTGAAGGAAGAAGACCCTGCTTTGCTGAAGGTAAGGACACATGAAGTGAGAGCTGTGGCTACTTCAGTGGCCTTCAAACAGAACCGTTCTCTGCAGAGTGTTATGGATGCAACCTATTGGAGAAGCAAGTCAGTGTTCGCATCATTCTATCTCAAAGATGTCCAGTCTCTTTACGAGAACTGCTACACCCTGGGACCATTCGTAGCAACGAATGCAGTAGTAGGCGGGGGCTCAGCCACTACATTCCCATAATCCCATAACCTTTTTAACCTTTCTCTTGAATACTTTTTATGGGTTGTACGGTCGGCTAAGAAGCCTTCCACATCCTTGTTGATTTGGCGGGTGGTCAATTCTTTCTTGAGAAGCGCCGAGGTTAAAGGTTGTGATGAGGTCCTTTAGTATGGGTTGCAGCCCTTTATACTTCAGCACCTAAGAGTCGTTCAGCATCCTAAGAGGACCGCTACGCTCAGTAAGGAAGACGTACTTAATAAAGGCAGAGTAATGGTTCAAGTCGTCTTCCTTACCAGGTACTTATTTATTTTATGTTATTTTTGAATAACTAATAAAATAAAATACGGGATACTTAGCTTCTTTGTTAACATGTATGCTGGTCTCCACCCACCACCCTGGGTGTCAATCAGCTACATGATTATCGGGTAAGATTAATATTGAAAAATGTTATTTTCATTAGTAAAATAAATTTTTGAATATACTTACCCGATAATCATGATTTAATTGACCCACCCTTCCTCCCCATAGAGAACCAGTGGACCGAGGAAAAAATTGAGGTGGTGTTGACAAGAAGTACTGGAGTACCTGACCACAGATGGCGCTGTTGTGTACACCCCCACCTGTATAGCGATCGCTGGCGTATCCCGACCGTAGATTTCTGTCGGCAACAGAGTTGACAGCTACATGATTATCGGGTAAGTATATTCAAAAATTTATTTTACTAATGAAAATAACATTTTTCTAACTATTCAAACCTTAGTTTTCAATATTAAACTTACCCGATAATCATGTAGCTGTCAACTCCGTTGCCCGACAGAATTCTATGGAGGGATACGCCAGCTATCACAATACTAGAAGGGGGTGTACTTACCAGCGCCACCTGTGGCCAGGTACTCAAGTACTTCTTGTTGACACCTCCTCAATTATTCCTCTGTCGTGCTTCCGGCAAGACGTTCTGGGATACGCTTATGTTCTTGGAGTATTTTCACGACTTTGGTGAAGTATTTCTCTTTGATTTCGGCTGTCGCTTTACTGGAAACTTCTATATTAGCTTAGTTAGCTTTTGGAATTAATTTGATTAATTATGGTGACGAAGAGAATATGAACTCTCTTTCACCTTTTTATGGCCGACCCTTCCCTTAGACGGAAGTGTTGGTGTCTAAGAGAGTATAGACTCTCTTTCTTAATTTTGCTTAACAAAAGTTATAGATTTATTTTATATCTCTCCGCCTCTTATAGGCCTCTTCGATTAACTTCCTTTTATTATAAACTTATTAAAATTAATTTTTATATTTGTTTATATTCGACCTTCCTAATAGTAGGCGGTCTTTTCTTGGTACCGAAGTTAATTAACATTGAGCCCGTCATTTTGGTTTTACCTGTTAACATATTATGCTATTTTAATGTCTTTGAAAGAATTTCTTTGATAGTCTCGTACTGTTTTCAAAGTTGAACTAACGTTTTGTTTTGTCTCTGCAGTTGTTGACGTTCAGAACGTTCAACTTGCGCTCTATCGTTACGATAGAGAAAGAATTTTCACGGTTTCACGTTGCAGTAAGAGTAACCGTGTCTAGCGTTTTGTTCATTCTTTCTTAACTTAATGGTTTTAATCCTAATAAAGGAACTTTTCATTTTGGGAAATATTTCAGTTTTTTCCTTTAACAATAATATGTTTTAACGATATATATGATTGGGCTCTTCTCTCAGGTTCTAAGTCAAGAGAGAGAGAGAGAGAGAGAGATAGAGACGGAGGGAGAAAGAGGAGGATAAACGTTTCATTCAAGCGAGTAACGTTGTTATCGTTTTTGCTCTTCTCCCTAGTCTCTTTAGGGGAAGAAGGTAAACGTTTCTAGAGTGATCTAGTGTTTAGTCTCTTTCCAGCCACTGAATTATTTATCTTTCATTAGATTTTTCTGTTACATTGTAATTCTGTTTTCGCAATTACTAACTTTTGAGAAAGGATAGAATTGCGTGTTTCAGGTACAAACCACTTAAAGTTTCGAGTTCAGTGAAATAAGTGCAAACAGAAAATCAAAGTGATAAGTGATTAGCGCAAAGTGTGTCAGTGTTGTGCGTGAGGGTACTTCTGTGCGCGCCAGTCGTCCTCCCAGTCCGGGACCTCTTGCAAGCTCCCAAGCCCAGGGGAGAAGCAATGTCGAAGGGCAGAAGGGTTCAGCAGGCCTTGATCGGCGCACAGAAGTATCCTCGGTGGTTGTGGGCGTGTCTTACCGAGACCGTCACTCCCACCCGCAGACGATTGAGCCCTTATTTTGCTCGTCTGCAGAAGAAATTTAGGGGAGAAAACGCTGGTCTCAGGTCTCAAGACCTCTTAAACGTAAAGTCCAGACCTATGCCAGACGTACGAAGTTAGAGTTCAACAACCCGGATGCAGTCATTGGGTTAGCTCTGACTCTCCTCAGTCATCAGTTGAATGCACTCCGCCTAAGAGGAGTAAGGTTCTGCCACAACAGAGCTCGACTGTTAAGGCTTTACCTCAGCCTACTGTAGTTTCTGCCGACCCCAAGTGGACTCTACTACAGTCCATGCAAGCACAGCTTTCGGACTTGATGCGTGAGTGTCGGGCTGAGAGTGTTGCGCCTCCGCCTCCGCCTACACTCCCTCCGCCTGCGCTCGCTCCGCCTGCGCTCGCTCCGCCTGATCGCAGTACCACCTGCCAGGCGTACGATGTTGAGCCACGTTCTGAGTTTGCTGTTCCCAGTGGTGTTCAGCCTCCGCCTTCCTTAAGGCAACCTTTACAATGGGATCAGGAGGATTATACCTCTCTTCCTCCGCCTCCACTTGCTGCTCCACCAGTGATGCAACACTCGGTTGAGGTACAACAACCTCTCCCGTCCATGAGTCAGTCTCCTCAGCTCTCGCTGCAGCGAGCTCAACCCTCCTCAAGGCAAGCACCTCAACTCCTTAGCCTTGCGCCTCAGGAGCCTCAACTTGCGAGATTTTTACTGCATTCTGCGCAGCCACTACCTTTTCGCTCTCAGCTCACACCGCAGGCTCGTTCCTCAGGAACTTGCTACTGCGCATCCGCCAACCACTCAGCAAGCGCAACCCTTGAGTTCAGCCACTCATGCCAGGAGTCAGCCTCCTCCACCCATGCGCCTACCTTCTGCTACTTCCTTTGATCAGCCTTTGCAGACTGAGCCTCAGGTGTTCCCTCAACAGAGTCTTGAAGAGGAAACCACAACTATTGTTGTTCCAGCTCGTTCTGACTCTGCTGTTCAGCATACCTTACCTCCATTTTCAAACCTTATGATAATGGAGGTTATTTGTATTACTTATAAAAATATATTTGTATTCCTGGCAATATATTTTTAACAATATCGCAAAATATGGCAAAAATATGAATCATGAGTTATGAATGTAAGGTATATATTATGTTGATATTAAAACCCCATGCAAGCATGCATAAAGCACTCTAGCACTGGTCATGGAATTTCTGAGAAATGTTAAACGCCATGCACACGCTCTGCTTACCTTACATGCTCTGCTTACAGCATGCTCTGCATACTACATGCTCTGCATACAGCATGCTCTGCATTCAGCATGCTCTGCATACAACATGCTCTACATACAGCATGCTCTGCATACAGCATGCTCTGCATACAACATGCTCTGCATACAGCATGCTCTGCATTCAGCATGCTCTGCATACAACATGCTCTGCATACAGCATGCTCTGCATACAACATGCTCTACATACAGCATGCTCTGCATACAGCATACTCTGCATACAACATGCTCTGCATACCTTACCGCATGCTTCTCAGTCACACATCTTTGGTTGTTGCCAACTCACTAGACTGTCAAGCAGTTTCATAACGTTGCCTTCTAGTCTGCTGCTTTTGCACCAGTGAACCCTCACTGAGAGAACTTAGCTTTTCTAGGATATGGTCCCTGTAGATGAGAAAGTTCTTTTCTCCCTCCTTCTGATATTCCCTTGAGGACTCTGTCATTTGGAGGGAGCCTTTAGCTGCATAGCCTCCTATGGACTTTTATTTAAGCATAACATGCTTCCAGGGAAGGTAATGGTTCCACTTCAGTCGCTAATCCCGTCTGTTACCACACCTGCTCCCATAGACCTTGAGCTGTGTTACAAGACATGCAGTCCAAGCTTAGTCCTTGTTAGAGGATTTTTTGTTTACGGAGTCAATGTGTCACGGGGAAGACGTTCAACAACCAACAGAAGTGACTTGTTGTGACGCAGTGCGGCAACCCGATAAGGAGTTTGTCTGTACGACCCAGACAGTCTAGACAGATTCGGGTTGTCACTGTACTTCCTCGCTTGCCCATGATTGACAGTTCACAGACTGTGCAGCAGTACCATGATCTTGTGTCCGGCTCCGTCAGACGACTGGCTTTTAAGAGCTCCCACAAGTCGTCGCTGTCTGGAGATTTTCAAATGGACTATGGATCTGACCAAGGAACTGGGCCTCCTGGTCAATTTTGAGGAGTCTCAGCTCGTCCCATCCCAGACCATTGTCTCCTTGGGTATGGATCTTCAGAGTCGAGCTTTTCGGACTTTTCCGTCGGCCCCAAGGATCTTCCAAGCCCTAGAATGCATCCAGAGCATGCTGAGAAGGAACCGATGCTCAGTCAGGTAGTGGATGAGTCTAACAGGGACACTTTCATCGCTGGCCCTGTTCATCGTGTTAGGGAGACTCCACCTCCCCCCCCTTCAGTATCATCTAGCTGCTCACTGGATAAAGGACATGACGCTAGAGACGGTCTCAGTTCCTGTTTCCGAAGAGAGGAGGTCTTCTCTCGCGTGGTGTAAGAACAGCTTTCTTCTCAAGGAAGTCTACCTTTGGCTGTTCAGAAACACGACCGCCGTCTCCTCTCGGACGCATCAGACACGGGCTGGGGTGCGACTTTGGACGGACAAGAATGCTCGGGAACATGGAATCAGGAGCAAAGGACACTTCACATCAATTGCAAGGAGTTGTTGGCGGTTATTCTGGCCTTGATAAACTTCAAGTCCCTCCAGCTTAACAAAGTGGTGGAGGTGGACTCTGACAACACCACAGCCCTGGCTTACATCTTCAAGCAGGGAGGGACTCTTTCGTGGAAGTTGTTCTAGATCGCAAGGGACCTACTCATCTGGTCTAAAGATCGAAAGCTAACTGGTAACGAGGTTCATTCAGGGCGGTATGAATGTCATGGCAGATCACCTCAGACGGAAGGGTCAGGTCATCCCCACAGAGTGGACCCTTCTCAAGAATGTTTGCAGCAGACTTTGGGCCCTGTGGGGTCAGCCAACCATAGATCTGTTCACTACCTCGATAACCTAGAGACTCCTGTTGTATTGTTCTCCGATTCCAGACCCAGCAGCAGTTCACGTGGATGCTTTTCTGCTGGATTGGTTCCATCTCGACCTGTATGCATTCCCGCCGTTCAAGATTGTCAACAGGGTACTTCAGAAGTTCTCCTCTCACAAAGGGACACGGCTGACGTTGGTTGGCTCCGCTCTGGCCCGCGAGAGAATGGTTCTTAGAGGTACTGCAATGGCTGGTCGACATTCCCAGGACTCTTCCTCTAAGAGTGAACCTTCTAAGTCTACCTCACGTAAAGAAGGTACACCCAATCCTCCACGCTCTTCGTCTGACTGCCTTCAGACTTTCGAAAGACTCTCAAGAGCTAGGGGCTTTTCGAAGGAGGCAGCCAGAGCGATTGCCAAAGCAAGGAGAACATCCACTCTCAGAATCTATCAGTCTATAGGGGAAGTCTTCCGTAGCTGGTACAAGACCAATGCAGTTTCCTCAACCAGTACCACTGTAACCCAGATTGCTGACTTCCTGTTATATCTAAGGAAAGTAAGATCCCTTTCAGCTCCTACGATCAAGGGTTACAGAAGTATGTTGGCAGCGGTTTTCCGCCACAGAGGCTTGGATCTTTCCACCAACAAAGATCTACAGGACCTCCCTAGGTCTTTTGAGACCTCAAAGGAACGTCGGTTGTCCACTCCAGGCTGGAATCTAGACGTGGTCCTAAGGTTCCTTATGTCATCAAGATTTGAACCTCTCCAATCAGCCTCTTTTAAGGACCTCACATTAAAAACTCTTTTCCTCGTGTGCTTGACAACAGCTAAAAGAGTAAGTGAGATCCACGCCTTCAGCAGGATCATTGTTTTCACATCTGAAACGGCTACATGTTCCTTGCAGCTCGGTTTTTGCTAAACGAGCTTCCTTCACGTCCTTGGCCTAAGTCGTTCGAGATCCCAAGCCTGTCCAACTTGGTGGGGAATGATCTGAAGAGAGTACTTTGCCCAGTTAGAGCTCTTAGGTACTATCTAAAAAGGTCTTAACCTTTACGAGGACAATCAGAAGCCTTATAGTGTGCTATCAAGAAACCTTCTTTTCCAAGTTCTAAGAACTCAGTTTCTTACTATTCAGGCTTCTGATTAGAGAAACACATTCTCATCTGAAGGAAGAAGACCTTGCTTTGCTGAAGGTAAGGACACATGAAGTGGGAGCTGTGGCTACTTCAGTGGCCTTCAAACAGAGCCATTCTCTGCAGAGTGTTATGGATGCAACCTATTGGAGAAGCAAGTCAGTGTTCGCATCATTCTATCTCAAAGATGTCCAGTCTCTTTACGAGTACTGCTACACCCTGGGACCATTCGTAGCAACGAATGCAGTAGTAGGCGAGGGCTCAGCCACTACATTCCCATAATCCCATAACCTTTTAACCTTTCTCTTGAATACTTTTTATGGGTTGTACGGTCGGCTAAGAAGCCTTCCACATCCTTGTTGATTTGGCGGGTGGTCAATTCTTTCTTGAGAAGCGCCGAGGTTAAAGGTTGTGATGAGGTCCTTTAGTATGGGTTGCAGCCCTGTATACTTTAGCACCTTTGAGTTGATTCAGCCTCCCAAGAGGAACGCTGCGCTCAGTAAGGAAGACGATCTTATTAAAGGCAGAGTAACGGTTCAAGTCGACTTCCTTACCAGGTACTTATTATTTCATTGTTATTGTGGATAACTGATTATATGAAATACGGGATACTTAGCTATCCTTTAATCTTGTACACTGGTTTTCACCCATCCCCCTGGGTGTGAATCAGCTACATGATTATCGGGTAAGTTTAATATTGAAAAATGTTATTTTTATTAGTAAAATAAATTTTTGAATATACTTACCCGATAATCATGATTTAATCGACCCTCCCTTCCTCCCCATAGAGAACCAGTGGACCGAGGAATAATTGAGGAGGTGTCAACAAGAAGTACTTGAGTACCTGGCCACAGGTGGCGCTGGTAAGTACACCCCCTTCTAGTATTGTGATAGCTGGCGTATCCCTCCATAGAATTCTGTCGGGCAACGGAGTTGACAGCTACATGATTATCGGGTAAGTATATTCAAAAATTTATTTTACTAATAAAAATAACATTTTTTTTACAAAAATTTTGGCCACTATTATCTAACCCTGTTAGTCCCCTCTGCAATCAAAGTGGAGTTAGTGAGTGAGTGAGAGAGGGGGTTGGGGGTTGCTTACTTACTACCCACGGATAACAACTGGTACGGTTGTTGTCCTTGTTAAAAGTTTTATAGCTGTGTGCCAGCTTGCATTGTTATCTTCTCCTATTTTAAGAACTCAGGGTTGTATTGTTAGGAAAAATATAAATTCCAAATTTGTCATTTAAGATCAGAAAAATAGTGATTGCTAAATTTTAAGGAATTTTTTTCTTTTCATTAACATCACCAAGGATTACTTCATAGTAGACCAATGTGTGCTTAGATATCTTGAAACAGTCAAAAACCTTTATTTTTATATTTAAGTACTGAAAAATAGTTATATTCACTCTTGGTTGTTTTAGTGAAAGATTCACTGATTTATATGTACTGCACTGATTTTTTATATATTTGGGGATCATAACTCTTTTAGAAGTTCTAGAGATGGACAGTAGAGTAATTTGGCCCTAATGCCAGTGGAATTCAATATCTTTTTTCATATATTTTAAGACATTCACCTTCAAATTTAGCCTTAGTATTTGTAAATTAAGCTTAACATGGGGGAATTATCTTATAATACATCAACTGTATTTTGAATTAGTTCTTGTAGCTTATTTCAGGGTTTTCACTGCTTGATAGTAAAGCTCATTATATCTGGGTATGTTTTTTGTTTAATAGTTTACTATGTTCACAGGTATGGGTACCCAGTGGTAAATATAATGGTTTGATGATTATGACTAGTAGTTTATGGAATGCTGCAAAACTACAATTATATTTTTATTCTTACAGCTCTTTCTTCTGGCTGCTGTCTCTGCTATTTTCATCAGTCTTGTATAGAGCAGTTATCCCACTACAGGACTATTTAGCATTTGGACTCGTATTCTCAGTTCTCTTCCAAGAGCTCTTCCGGTAAGACTAGTGTAAATGGAATTTATACATTTTTGGAGTTACATTGTAATTAGAAATTATTCTTTCATGCTTTGGGAATAAGTGACTTTGTATTAAGCCAGCTTAAAATTGGTTGCAAATAGTAAATAATATATGAAGCAAAGAATAGTTTCTTTTTAAAGGTTTTAGATTAAGCGTTGGTTTACATGAATAGTCAATGTTGATCTTATGAGAAATTTGCTCCAACACGAAAACAAACTTTCTGCTGTTTTAGATTGGTAATATTCTGGTGAAAACTTGAACAGATGTTGAATCATTAACAAGGTAAGTAAGTAGGTAAGTAACGACAGGTTGGTGATGGGGAGCTACCCACTGGCCTGTGAGTTGAGCCACTCTCTCACTTTGGCTGCTCGGTGAAAAGATGTATTGCTGCTGCTGCTCTTTTTTTCACTTTTGTTGGATCTTTTTATTTACTTAGGTTTTTTTTGAGCAATTTTTTTTTAGCACACTTTCACTTGCGATATGCGGAAATTGCATGAATTGTAAGACGTTCCGGTACAAACGCAAACCTTTGTCCTATACATAAGAGAGATAACATCGAAGGTGGAATGCATGGCAGTTAAATTTTATGATGAGGTATAAACAAGTGGTAGTCACTTTGATAGTAGCCATCAGTGAGGACAGACATTCTTGCTGGCTGGAATATTTTGGCAAATATTTTCATTTTTGTCTTTCTTTCCAGCATGTTATCGACTTTGTGTCTTCGGTGGGGATGCCTACGGAGATGCAGAAATGTCCCGGGGGGTGTTGGACAATAAATGTGGCACTTTTATTAGCTCCAAAGAGACAGATCCTCACCTCTTGTGTCTTGCATGCCAAGGACACTCCTGCAGTCAGGCCTCTCCTTGTGCCAAGTGTTGGGAGTTGTTACCCTTCCAGTGGGTAGTATATGGGAGGGGGAGGAATTTGTAGTCCAAAAGGGATTCTTCTCCTTCGGGGTCTTTCTCGAAGTCGATAAAGTCCTGACTTCTTCTTCTGACCCCCAGTACATTGGCCTCCGACTCTTCCTGGTCGGTCTTCTCTGGAAGCCGGTCGTGTAAGTGTGGTGGCTCTTTAACTTTAGGGTAAACATTGGGACAAGGATACAATGTGAGGATCTCCAACCCAGGGGGAGTCATTGTCTTCAAGGGTGGATGATGCCTTATGTACGTTGTAGCCGTTCTTGGGACTGCAAGGTATTCCTTCCATGGAGCAGTTAGTTGAGGTGCTTGATGCAAGGGCACTGCAGGATTGTTGCTGTTCCTGCAAGCGATGCTATTGGCTCTTCACCCTTGAGGGTTCAAAGGAGGTAGTCCCCCCTCACGGGACTCATGCCCCCAAAGCATATCACCTCCACTTAAGTCTCTTGGACCACCTTCCGAGACCTCCGAAGTGCATACTTGTGCATCCACAGGGACCTCAAGATTGCCCTCTTGTGAAGTACAATATCGCAAGCGAGGATGAGTCCCTTCGCCTAAGTGCCCTAGCTCTTCGTAGCGTACTCCAGACAGACGACGATCACCTGACCATCGCGCCTGCAGGTGAAGGAGATGGTGGTATTACGGGTCGGAAAGCTTGACGATAGACGTCATTTGATCTAGATACCTCTTGTTCATCAGCTCTCCCCCTCCCCTAATTTGACCACCAGCAACATCTTTGTCTTACTATCAGGAATCGATGAAGGACTTGGCCTTTTGGGTAGAGGTCCAGGTTATGGTAGAGAAGGGGGCTCTCCAAGAGGTTGATGATGGCTCCTCCAGGCTTCTTTAGTTGATTCTTTCTTTTAGAAGAGACGCCTGTTAGCCCTGAACGGGTTTTTGTTACAAACAACGTAAAGGATGGAAACTGCAGCCACAGTCAGGCCGGCAACCAGACCTTTGGACTTCATGATGACAATCAATTTCAGGGATGCTTATTTCCAGCTCCCAGTCCATCCTGGGTCCAGGAAGTACCTCTGCTTCATCATGGCCAACAGTGTACCAGTTCAAGGTGCTTTGTTTCAGGCTCTCTACAATGCCACAAGTCTTCTCCAGTGTCTGTATGCTAGTGTCAGCTTGGACACACATCAATGATATTTGTCTCTTGTGAGATCTGGGGATAATGGGCAGATCTTGGCAGACTTAGAAGAAGACCTTATGCTTCACTAAGACGAACAAACTTTTGTTTTGTTACAATCTAGAGATCATGGTGAATTGGGAAAAGTCCATTCAAGTGCGAAAGCAAAGACTCTTCTACCTCGGAATAGACATCGGCACATCCCTGAGGAAAAATTTCCATCTCAGGACAGGGTTGCATGCCTCAGTTCCATCAGCCAGCTCACCAGTGGCAGAAGTTTATGCGACAGCTAGTCTCCCTGGAACATCTTGTTCCAAATGGTCGTTTTCATCTACGATCCCTGTTCCTATTGATTGTCTCCATCTACGATCCATTCCAAATGGTTGTCTTCATCTACGATCTCTCCAATGAGAGGTAAAGGGACACGGGTTTAAGCATTTAAACCATCCTCTAGCATTGGTACCAATAGGGGAATAGTCCAATCAAGACCTGGAATCTTGGCTGGATGAGACAAACCTTCTTAGAGGTTCTCCTCTTGTGAGAGCTCCACCAGAGCTCCTGTTATTCAGCGATGCATCCAAGGAAGGTTGAGGAGCACACCTCCGTCAATATATGGCATCAGGACATTGGGCCATTCAAAAGCGTCGATGCTATATCAACGTGTTGGAGCTTCCAGCAGCTCTCCTTGCACTCCAACACTTTTTCCCTCTTTTAGGCAGTTACTCGGTGGTGATGAGCAACATCATCACTGTAGTTGCATATGTAAATAAACAAGGAGGTACTGTATTACTGCAGCTTTACCAGCTAGCAATAGAGATCCATGAGTATTTCTGGAAAGCTATAAACAGGGCTAGGCCTGTGAGTTCTTGTTCAAGCTAGCAGAGGTCCACTCTATCCAATACTGCACATGCTCTTGGAATGCAGCAGCACCTACTAGGACTCGCTGTATCGGGGTCTGCTGCTGCTGAGTTAGGTGACAGGAGTGCTTTCTTGTTGACTAAATTTACCAGAAACCCCCCCCCCCCCCCTCATTTTCCTTTTGAGAGTGAAGATTGGTAAGTGTTTAGCCAAACATTTCTCTTGATGGGCCTGGTTTGACACTTCAGACTTCATCTCCCATAACTAGGAGATTCACTGGGTTCACTTTGACGTAGTTCTGTTTTCCCATTAAGCTTTTCCATACTTATGATTAGATATTAGGAGGCTGTTGTTGTCGTCTCCATCGTTCCCCTGCATGATGCTTGAAAGAGTGAAATTTCCAGAGAAGATTTAGAACATTTCAGTTTATTGGAATTGCCACATACTGAGGAGTGAGTCGTAATTTAAAGAACAGAAAGAGTCTTCATCTCAGAGCAAATAACCTATTTTTAAAGTAATTTTTATTTTCATTAGCCATACAAACCTGGGCCTTTTAAGTAAAACTCCCCCCTCGCAGTCCTTAGAACAAAGGTCAAAAGTGGCTTGATTCTGTCAGGCAGGTGAGTAGCTTCCCTCACCAACCTGTCATTACGTACCGTTAGTACCCTGTTCATGTATTATCCGCAAATAGTTTAAAATTCACACCATGTGTTTGTAGTATTTTCGATAGCATAGATGCAGAATATGATTGAGCCAATTAATTACACTCCCCTGGGATACCCCTCTGTTTAAAGGTACATATGATGAATAATAGTTTCCAATTTGCATATAGTAGATTATTAAGTAGCAGTTCATGCACAACTGTATCAAAAGCTACATTGAGATCGAGTGATATTATGATACCACATTTTTTTCAATATTAAACTTACCCGATAATCATGTAGCTGTCAACTCCGTTGCCCGACAGAATTCTATGGAGGGATACGCCAGCTATCACAATACTAGAAGGGGGTGTATTTACCAGCGCCACCTGTGGCCAGGTACTCAAGTACTTCTTGTTGACACCTCCTCAATTATTCCTCTGTCGTGCTTCCGGCAAGACGTTCTGGGATACGCTTATGTTCTTGGAGTATTTTCACGACTTTGGTGAAGTATTTCTCTTTGATTTCGGCTAGTCGCTTTACTGGAAACTTCTATATTAGCTTAGTTAGCTTTTGGAATTAATTTGATTAATTATGGTGACGAGAGAGTATGAACTCTCGTTCACCTTTCAATGGCCGACCCTTCCCTTAGACGGAAGTGTTGGTGTCTAAGAGAGTATAGACTCTCTTTCTTAATTTTGCTTAACAAAAGTTATAGATTTATTTTATATCTCTCCGCCTCTTATAGGCCTCTTCGATTAACTTCCTTTTATTATAAACTCATTAAAATTAATTTTTATATTTGTTTATATTCGACCTTCCTAATAGTAGGCGGTCTTTTACCGAAGTTAATAAACTTTGAGCCCGTCATTTCGGTTTTACCTGTTAACATATTATGCTATTTCCGCCACAGAGTTTGAAAGAATTTCTTTGATAGTCTCGTACTGTTTTCAAAGTTGAACTAACGTTTTGTTTTGTCTCTGCAGTTGTTGACGTTCAGAACGTTCAACTTGCACTCTATCGTTACGATAGAGAAAGAATGTTCACGGTTTCACGTTGCAGTAAGAGTAACCGTGTCTAGCGTTTTGTTCATTCTTTCTTAACTTAATGGTTTTGATCCTAATAAAGGAACTTTTCAGTTTTTTCCTTTAACAATAATATGTTTTAACGATATATATGATTGGGCTCTTCTCTCAGGTTCTAAGTCAAGAGAGAGAGAGAGAGAGAGAGATAGAGACGGAGGGAGAAAGAGGATAAACGTTTCATTCAAGCCTGCCAGGCGTACGAGTAACGTCGTTATCGTTTTTGCTCTTCTCCCTAGTCTCTTTAGGGGAAGAAACTAAACGTTTCTAGAGTGATCTAGTGTTTAGTCTCTTTCCAGCCACTGAATTATCTTTCATTAGATTTTTCTGTTACATTGTAATTCTGTTTTCGCAATTACTAACTTTGAGAAAGGATAGAATTGCGTATTTCAGGTACAAACCACTTAAAGTTTCGAGTTCAGTGAAATAAGTGCAAACAGAAATCAAAGTGATAAGTGATTAGTGCGTGAGGGTACTTTTGTGCGCGCCAGTCGTCCTCCCAGTCCGGGACCTCTTGCAAGCTCCCAAGCCCAGGGGAGAAGCAATGTCGAAGGGCATAAGGGTTCAGCAGGCCTTGATCGGCGCACAGAAGTATCCTCGGTGGTTGTGGGCGTGTCTTACCGAGACCGTCACTCCCACCCGCAGACGATTGAGCCCTTTTTTTTTTTGCTCGTCTGCAGAAGAGATTAGGGGAGAAAATAAAGGCAGAGTAACGCTGGTCTCAGGTCTCAAGACCTCTTAAACGTTAAGTCCAGACCTATGCCAGACGTACGAAGTTAAAGTTCACAACCCGAATGCAGTCATTGGGTTAGCTCTGACTCTCCTCAGTCATCAGTTGATTACACTCCACCTAAGAGGAGTAAGGTTCTGCCGCAACAGATCTCTGCTGTTAAGGCTTTACCTCAGCAGACCTTAGTGTCTGCCGACCCCAAGTTGACTCTACTGCAGTCCATACAGTCACAACTTTCGGTCTTGATGCGTGAGTGTCGGGCTGAGAGTGTTGCGCCTCCGCCTCCGCCTACACTCCCCCCCGCCTATGATCGCTCCGCCTGATCGCAGTACCACCTGCCAGGCGTACGATGTTGTGAACTCTACTACAGTCCATGCAAGCACAGCTTTCGGACTTGATGCGTGAGTGTCGGGCTGAGAGTGTTGCTCCTCCGCCTCCGCCTACACTCCCTCCACCTACACTCGCTCCGCCTGATCGCAGTACCATCTGCCAGGCGTACGATGTTGTGGACTCTACTACAGTCCATGCAAGCACAGCTTTCGGACTTGATGCGTGAGTGTCGGGCTGAGAGTGTTGCTCCTCCGCCTCCGCCTACACTCCCTCCACCTACACTCGCTCCGCCTGATCGCAGTACCACCTGCCAGGCGTACGATGTTGTGGACTCTACTACAGTCCATGCAAGCACAGCTTTCGGACTTAATGCGTGAGTGTCGGGCTGAGAGTGTTACTCCTCCGCCTCCGCCTACACTCCCTCCGCCTACGCTCGCTCCGCCTGATCGCAGTACCACCTGCCAGGCGTACGATGTTGAGCCACGTGCTGAGTTTGCTGTTCCCTGTGGTGTTCAGCCTCCGCCTTCCTTAAGGCAACCTTTACAATGGGATCAGGAGGATTATACCTCTCTTCCTCCGCCTCCACTTGCTGCTCCACCAGTGATGCAACACTCGGTTGAGGTACAACAACCTCTCCCGTCCATGAGTCAGTCTCCTCAGCTCTCGCTGCAGCGAGCTCAACCCTCCACAAGGCAAGCACCACAACACCTTAGCCTTGCGCCTCAGGAGCCTCAGCTTGCGAGACATTTACCTTGTTCTGCGCAGCCTCTTCCTCATCGCGCTCCGCTCACACCACAGGAACTGGAACTTGCTACTCCGCTTCCGCCAACCGCTCAGCAAGCGCAACCCTTGGGTTCAACCACTCATGCTAGGAGTCAGCCTCCTCCACCCATGCGCCTTCCTTCTGCTTGTCTTTTATTCAGCCTTTGCAGACTGAGCCTCAGGTGTTCCCTCAACGGAGTCTTGAAGAGGAAACCACAACTATTGTTGTTCCAGCTCGTTCTGACTCTGCTGTTCAGCATACCTTACCTCCATTTTCATACCATGGTTTAAACCCCATGCAAGCATGCATAAAGCACTCTAGCACTGGTCATGGAATTTCTGAGAAATGTTAAACGCCATGCACACGCTCTGCTTTCCTTACAGCAGGCTCTGCTTACAGCAGGCTCTGCTTACTACATGCTCAGCATACAGCATGCTCTGCATTCAGCATGCTCTGCATACAACATGCTCTGCATACAGCATGCTCTGCATTCAGCATGCTCTGCATACAACATGCTCTACATACAGCATGCTCTGCATACAGCATACTCTGCATACATCATGCTCTGCATACCTTACCGCATGCTTCTCAACACATCTTGGGTTGTTGCCAACTCACTAGACTGTCAAGCAGTTTCATAACGTTGCCTTCTAGTCTGCTGCTTTTGCACCAGTGAACCCTCACTCAGAGAACTTAGCTTTTCTAGGATAAGGTCCCTGTAGATGAGAAAGTTCTTTTCTCCCTCCTTCTGATATTCCCTTGAGGACTCTGTCATTTGGAGGGAGCCTTTAGCTGCATAACCTCTTATGGACTTTTATTTAAGCATAACATGCTTACAGGGAAGGTAATGGTTCCACTTCAGTCGCTAATCCCGTCTGTTACCACACCTGCTCCCATAGACCTTGAGCTGTGTTGCATGACATGCAGTCCAAGCTTAGTCCTTGTTAGAGGATTTTTTGTTTACGGAGTCAATGTGTCACGGGGAAGACGTTCAACAACCAACAGAAGTGACTTGTTGTGACGCAGTGCGGCAACCTCAGCAACCCGTTAAGGAGTTGTCTGTACGACCCAGACAGTCTAGACAGATTCGGGTTGTCACTGTACTTCCTCGCTTGCCCATGATTGACAGTTTACAGACTGTGCAGCAGTATCATGATCTTGTGTCCGGCTCCGTCAGACGACTGGCTTTTAAGAGCTCCCACAAGTCGTCGCTGTCTGGAGATTTTCAAATGGACTATGGATCTGACCAAGGAACTGGGCCTCCTGGTCAATTTTGAGGAGTCTCAGCTCGTTCCATCCCAGACCATTGTCTCCTTGGGGGATCTTCAGAGTCGAGCTTTTCGGACTTGTCCGTCGGCCCCAAGGATCTTCCAAGCCCTAGAATGCATCCAGAGCATGCTGAGAAGGAACCGATGCTTAGTCAGGCAGTGGATGAGTCTAACAGGGACACTTTCATCGCTGGCCCTGTTCATCGAGTTAGGGAGACTCCACCTCCGCCCCCTTCAGTATCATCTAGCTGCTCACTGGATAAAGGACATGACGCTAGAGACGGTCTCAGTTCCTGTTTCCGAAGAGATGAGGTCTACTCTAACGTGGTGGAAGAACAGCATTCTTCTCAAGGAAGGTCTACCTTTGGCTGTTCAGACCCCCGACCACCGTCTCTTCTCGGACGCATCGGACACGGGCTGGGGTGCGACACTGGACGGACAGGAATGCTCGGGAACATGGAATCAGGAGCAAAGGACACTTCACATCTATTGCAAGGAGTTGTTGGCAGTTCATCTGGCCTTGATAAACTTCAAGTCCCTCCAGCTAAACAAGGTGGTGGAGGTGAACTCCGACAACACCACAGCCTTGGCTTACATCTCCAAGCAGGGAGGGACTCATTCGAGGAAGTTGTTCGAGATCGCAAGGGACCTCCTCATTTGGTCAAAAGATCGAAAGCTCACGCTGGTAACGAGGCTCATTCAGGGCGATATGAATGTCATGGCAGATCGCCTCAGCCGGAAGGGTCAGGTCTTCCCCACAGAGTGGACCCTTCACAAGAATGTTTGCAGCAGACTTTGGGCCCTGTGGGGTCAGCCAACCATAGATCTATTCGCTACCTCGATGACCAAGAGGCTCCTCTTGTATTGTTCTCCGATTCCAGACCCAGCAGCAGTTCGCGTGGATGCCTTTCTGCTGGATTGGTCCCATCTCGACCTGTATGCATTCCCGCCGTTCAAGATTGTCAACAGGGTACTTCAGAAGTTCGCCTCTCACAAAGGGACACGGCTGACGTTGGTTGCTCCCCTCTGGCCCGCGAGAGAATGGTTCACCGAGGTACTGCAATGGCTGGTCGACGTTCCCAGGACTCTTCCTCTAAGAGTGGACCTTCTGCGTCAACCTCACGTAAAGAAGGTACACCCAAACCTCCACGCTCTTCGTCTGACTGCCTTCAGACTATCGAAAGACTCTCAAGAGCTAGAGGCTTTTCGAAGGAGGCAGCCAGAGCGATTGCCAGAGCAAGGACGACATCCACTCTCAGAGTCTATCAGTCTAAATGGGAAGTCTTCCGAAGCTGGTGCAAGGCCAATGCAGTTTCCTCAACCAGTACCACTGTAACCCAGATTGCTGACTTCCTGTTACATCTAAGGAACGTAAGATCCCTATCAGCTCCTACGATCAAGGGTTACAGAAGTATGTTGGCAGCGGTTTTCCGCCACAGAGGCTTGGATCTTTCCTCCAACAAAGATCTACAGGACCTCCTTAGGTCTTTTGAGACCTCAAAGGAACGTCGGTTGTCCACTCCAGGCTGGAATCTAGACGTGGTCCTAAGGTTCCTAATGTCATCAGGATTTGAACCGCTCCAATCAGCCTCTTTTAAGGACCTCACATTAAAAACTCTTTTCCTCGTGTGCTTAGCAACAGGTAAAAGAGTAAGTGAGATCCACGCCTTCAGCAGGAACATAGGTTTCACATCTGAAACGGCTACATGTTCCTTGCAGCTCGGTTTTTTGGCTAAAAACGAGCTTCCTTCCCGTCCTTGGCCTAAGTCGTTCGAGATCCCAAGCCTGTCCAACATGGTGGGGAACGAACTGGAGAGAGTACTTTGCCCAGTTAGAGCTCTTAAGTACTATCTAAGAAGGTCAAAACCATTACGAGGACAATCAGAAGCCTTATGGTGTGCTATCAAGAAGCCTTCTCTACCAATGTCTAAGAACGCAGTTTCTTACTACATCAGGCTTCTGATTAGAGAAGCAAATTCTCATCTGAAGGAAGAAGACCTTGCTTTGCTGAAGGTAAGGACACATGAAGTGAGAGCTGTGGCTACTTCAGTGGCCTTCAAACAGAACCGTTCTCTGCAGAGTGTTATGGATGCAACCTATTGGAGAAGCAAGTCAGTGTTCGCATCATTCTATCTCAAAGATGTCCAGTCTCTTTACGAGTACTGCTACACCCTGGGACCATTCGTAGCAACGAATGCAGTAGTAGGCGAGGGCTCAGCCACTACATTCCCATAATCCCATAACTTTTTAACCTTTCTCTTGAATACTTTTTATGGGTTGTACGGTCGGCTAAGAAGCCTTCCACATCCTTGTTGATTTGGCGGGTGGTCAATTCTTTCTTGAGAAGCGCCGAGGTTAAAGGTTGTGATGAGGTCCTTTAGTATGGGTTGCAGCCCTGTATACTTTAGCACCTTTGAGTTGATTCAGCCTCCCAAGAGGAACGCTGCGCTCAGTAAGGAAGACGATCTTATTAAAGGCAGAGTAACGGTTCAAGTCGACTTCCTTACCAGGTACTTATTATTTCATTGTTATTGTGGATAACTGATTATATGAAATACGGGATACTTAGCTATCCTTTAGTCTTGTACACTGGTTTTTCACCCACCCCCCTGGGTGTGAATCAGCTACATGATTATCGGGTAAGTTTAATATTGAAAAATGTTATTTTTATTAATAAAATAAATTTTTGAATATACTTACCCGATAATCATGATTTAATCGACCCTCCCTTCCTCCCCATAGAGAACCAGTGGACCGAGGAATAATTGAGGAGGTGTCAACAAGAAGTACTTGAGTACCTGGCCACAGGTGGCGCTGGTAAATACACCCCCTTCTAGTATTGTGATAGCTGGCGTATCCCTCCATAGAATTCTGTCGGGCAACGGAGTTGACAGCTACATGATTATCGGGTAAGTATATTCAAAAATTTATTTTATTAATAAAAATAACATATTTTCAGCCATCATTTCCAGCATATCATTTACAACAGAGCAGATGGCTGTCTCTGTAGTTTTCTGTAAGCAGATTGGTTGTCAGGCAAAGTTTCTATTACTTCTAAGTGACTGACTAGTTGTTCAAGAATTTCGTATTCAAAGCACTTTTGAAACAGAGTATAGATTCGAAATAGGTCTATATGAGCTTAATTCCTGGTTGTCCAGAGCACTTTTCAGAACTGGTGTGACTATAGCCATTTTCTCAGATTTGGGAAACTTACTTTCTTCAATCTTGCAATTGCTGCTGTCATTATTATTTTGGCTAGACTAGAAAAGTTTCCTCTCCAATTACTTCAGATATTGGCATAGGATCGATCGTGCAGTTTGTTTTCTTTGCTCTTGTTATAATCCTGGTGATGTCGTCTTGTGTTGTTAAATGTCATTAATTTTATCTGTCAGGTGTATCATTATTCTGATGTTGAATATTTACAAATGACCTGGTTATATTTTCAATTTTGTTTTAAAGAATGCTATAAAATTATTTGCTAGTTCCCGGTCACTGTATCCATCAGGTAGCTTCTTTTCATTTAGATTTACCGTTATATCATTAAGGAGAGGATATAACATTTGTCTGTTGCTGCTTTGCGGATCTTTCTCTTATAGTATTCACTTTTTTCCTTCTTAGTAGGTTGTTGTATTGACACAGCAGTTTTGTACTCATTGACACACAGCAGTTTTGTACTCTACCCATGTATTTTCAGTTTTTAACCGATTCCACTTTCTTTCTTTATGCCTTTTTTCCCTCTTTTCCACTGAAGTCTCTCCATCAAACCAAGGAGAGTGGTCTTTGACGGTTATAGTCTTTTCCATTGGTGGGCACATGGTATCATTTTCACTTTTACCCACTTTATTATAAGTGGTCGTAAGACAATTAACACACATAGCTCCCAACAAACACTGGTTATCATGATCGCAGGGAATGTTGATATCATCATTTATTTTCTTTGTAACTTCTTTTAATAAATACGGTAGGAGAAAAATTTGATTTATGTCTAAAGTTTATTTTTTTTACTACTACAGTGGAACCTCTACATACGAATTTAATCCGTTCCAGAACCAACTTCGGATGTAGAAATTGATCGGATGTCGAAACGAATTTTCCCATAAGAATACTGTACATTGAAATAGGATTAATCCGTGGTTGAGCCCAAAAACCTATGATAACTTCTTAATAAACTACTACACATAATTTTCCCATGAGAATAATGAACACTAAATTAGATAATAGACATGTAAATAAGAAGAATAGACATGTAAATAAGAAGAATTAGCAAAAAATGATAAATAAGAAACGGGTTTTTAGCGTCACTTTACCTTAGAAACTCCAGCGCAGGTGTTGTTCGTCTTCGCTACGCAGAGAGGAGAGAGGAGACGGACGGACGGCGAGGAGGTAGAGAGGTTAACTACGATAAACGTAACACTACCGTAACTTATTCTAACTTACACTAAGTGAACTTTAACATAACTTAGCTTATTTTTTTTTTATTTTTATATTTTATATTTTTTTTTACATTTTCTTTTTTTCTTTTTGATGATTACGTAATTTTAATCACTATCACTTACATTTAAAATTGACTGAATTTCTTTTGCTTCACTCTTTTCCGTTTTCTGTGTTTCACTTTCTTCCTCTTCACTCTTTGCCGTTTTCTTCGGTTCACTTACATCCTCTTCATCGCGAGTTCGCTTCGCAGTTTTTTTAAAGAAAGCATCGATAGATAATTGCTTCGTACGGCTTTTCAGAATGTTTCGAAAGTGCGTTAGGCAAACATCATCGAATTGAGAAACTACACGACAAACCTGCAATTTCTTTGGATGGTATTTGTCGATGAAGTCGACCACGTCTTGATATTTTCCTAACACCTCTTTTATTTGCGCTGAACCTAACACATGTTCTACCTCCTCGCTCTCTTCCTCGTCATCACTCATGTGCTCCGACATAGCATGGAGTTCCTTGAGCTCATCCGTCGTCAGTTCGTCGTGATGTTCGGCGACGAGTTCCGTAACGTCATCTGCGTCGACCTCCAGACCCATGGACTTGCCAAGGGAGACGATTTCCTCTACGGCTTCCGCTGCACCGACCACGGGATCAGGTTCGGGGTTAAAACCCTCGAAATCTCGGGGAGAAACTGCATCAGGCCACAGCTTCTTCCATGCAGAATTGAGGGTCCGTCGAGTTAATCCCACCCAAGCCTGATCAATGATCTTTAAGCAGTGCACGATATTGAAGTGGCCCCTCCAAAATTCACGCAAAGTTAAGTTGGTGCTTTGCGTGACATTAAAGCACTGCTTGAATAAGTGCTTGGTGTACAGCTTCTTAAAATTAGAGATGACTTGCTGGTCCATGGGCTGGAGGATAGAGGTGGTATTTGGTGGAAGATACAGCACCTTTATGAACTTGAATTCATCGAAGATATCATCTTCAAGTCCGGGGGGGTGAGCGGGTGCATTGTCAAGGCATAGCAGGCACTTTAAAGGCAATTTCTGCTCATGAAGATACTTCTTCACAGAAGGACCGAAAACTTGGTTTACCCATTGCACAAAGAATTGCCTAGTGACCCAGGCCTTCGAGTTGGATCGCCAGAAAACATGAAGCTGATCCTTATCGACGTTGTGTGCTTTAAAGGCCCTAGGGTTCTCTGAATGGTAAACAAGCAAGGGCTTAACTTTAAAGTCCCCGCTAGCGTTGGCACATAGAGCAAGAGTCAACCGATCCTTCATTGGCTTATGCCCAGGCAATTTCTTCTCTTCAGCAGTGATGTAGGTTCGACTCGGCATCTTCTTCCAAAACAGCCCGGTTTCATCACAATTGAACACCTGCTGCTCTACGTAGCCTTCTTCCTTTACGATATTTTCGAATTTCTTAACAAAGTCAGTTGCAGCCTTTGTGTCCGCACTAGCAGCCTCTCCGTGGCGAACAACTGAATGAATCCCGGACCGTTTCTTAAATTTCTCGAACCAGCCACGAGATGCCTTGAAATCATCTAAGGAAGGCTCGGTTGAACTCTCCCCAGCATCACCCACAGAGCTCTCCTCCTTCAAGTCCGTAAAGATGGCGTGCGCCTTCTCGCAGATGACTGTTTCGGTGATGGTGTCGCCAACGATCTCTCTATCCTTAATCCACACTAGTAGAAGTCGTTCCATCTCTTCTATGATAGGGGTACGGCGTTTGGAAATTATAGTGATCCCCTTAGAAGGTTTCACTGCTTTAATAGCTTCCTTCTGTTTAAGGATTGTCGAGATCGTCGACATATTACGGCCATACTGTTTAGCAAGTTCAGTCACGCGGATGCCACGCTCATGTTTTTCAATAATTTCCTGCTTAATTTCTATAGAAAGCATTTCCTTCTTCCTTTTCTCACCACTACCACTACCACTGGCAAAACTAAGCCTTTTTGGACCCATGATTTACGTAAATTATCGTTAATGGATGCACGTAAAAAATCACGATTAATTCACAGTTAATATCACAACGCAAAGAGCACAACCACACGAAGCCGGCGAGAACAGAGGACTGACCCAAGCCGCGCTAATTGAGCGTCCCTCCGAGGTCGATGTGCTGCCTTCTATCGGCGGAAATAAAAAACACTTCAGGCGCTATGAGCACCGACTACGCGTACGAGTATTGTTTACTTCGGGTGTCGAAAAAAACATTCGGGTGTAGAGTCGGAACGTGTTCGAATTGTACTTCGCGTGTCGAAAAATTCGGATACAACCGGTACGACGAAAATTGCTACTTCGTGTGTCGAAATAAAATTCGGGTGTAGAGTCAAAAATTTGCTCGAATTTTACTTCGGATGTTGGAAAATTCGGATGTAGATACGATCGTGTGTAGAGGTTCCACTGTACTTGATTTAGTCTTATGTTTTTAATGGAGGTTAGCTGATAATCCTTAGAATTTCATAAGCTTTTACCAAATTAACCCTTTTACCCCTAGGCTCTTTGGAAATTTCCAATCCTTAACCCCCAAGGGGTTATTTTTTCCCCAGCACATTTTGCAGTATATTATTTTGAATTGCTCTTACAGCCTTAATTTTTGTCATAGGGAGGTCAGGTTGGTTTCATTCTCTTGGAAAATGCCTGAATTTTCTCAAAAAATTATCAAAAATATGAAAAAAAAAAATTATAGCTTTTTTTTGCAAGGACGTACCGGTACGTCCATGGGGGTAAATGGATGAGTTTTGTGAAACGTACCAGTACGTCCTTTGGGGGTAAAAGGGTTAAAAGTACAGTATTTGTTCATGTACCCATTTATAAGTTGCATTATATGATTGTTATTTATTTTCAGGTTCTTGTGGTACCTGCTCATTCAGAAAGCAGAGGGAGGCTTGAAGAAAGTCAGTGATGGCAATATGCAGATTGTTGAAAATAAGAACATCTTGGCTTATGGTAAGGCATTTCATTTTGATTTTACTTCAAATTGTGATTGGAAATGTCCCAGTGTCTTTATCTGTGTCATCTATTTTGCATACACTTATTTAGTACTGAGATATTGTGTGTCTGATAATGTTACTGTGAATATGTTGACATATACTGTACAATTTTGCACCTTCTAAGTTGCAGATAGACACTGCTGATACAGTACTTGCTTGCATTACTAGTTCCGTAACTATAATACAAATCTACGCTTTTTCAATATTAAACTTAGCCGGTGATTATATAAGCTGCAGCTCTGCTGCCCGACAGAAAAACTCTACGCTCAAAATCCGCCAGCGATCGCTATGCAGGTAGGGGGTGTACTTCAACAGCGCCATCTGTCGTGCAGGTACTCAGTACTCAATGTAAACACAGAACTCAATTTTCTCTCTGTCGTGCCACCGGCAAGACCTACTAAATTCGCTGTTGCTTACTGGATTGGTTTTCACATATTTTTGGTGAAGTACACATTTCTAGTTTTGAGCTTTCGCTTTGCAGACGTTATCTTCAATACATCCTTGCATTCTTTTGTTGATATCGGATTATTTGTTGACGACTTTGGATAGTTTTTGAATTCCCCTTTGACTAATTCAAAATGGCTGACCCTTCTCAAGTCCCTAAATTCAGGAAGTGTAATGCTAGGGACTGTTCAAGGCGTCTTCCAAAGGCCTCTATCGATCCTCACACTGTTTGTTCCAATTGTCGGGATAAAACCTGTCAATTGGAAGATCGATGTGAGGAATGCGTTGGGCTTTCGGAATTCGATTTTATTGAATTCCAGAAATATACACGTAGGCTAGAGAGAGATAGAGTCAGGAGAAGTTCATCTCGCTCCGTTGAATTTTCCTCTCCTCATGCCCCACAACCTATTCCTTCCCCTGTAGTGGTTGCTCCTGATCCCCCTTCTAGCACTCATCAACCTTCGATGGCAGATATGATGCGTGCCATCCAGGCTCTGGGTGAGAGTCGAGTCCTTGGCTAGTGACCGTAACCAGCTCATGGCAGACGTCAAGGAGCTGAAGTGCAAGAGTGCAGTGGGTAGTGATAAAGTGAGTGGTAGTGTTGTGGATAGTGTTGTGGATAGTGTTGCGCTTGAGGGTTCGTCTGTTCATGCCTGTCGTCCTCCCAGTCCGGGACCTCTTGCAAGCTCCCAAGCCCAGGGGAGAAGCAATGTCGTACGACCAAAGGGTTCGAGAGGCTTTAATCAGCGAACAGACGTTCCCTCCGTGGTTTCGGGCGTATCTACCCAAGATCACCCCACCCACACGAAGACGAGAGAGCCCATTTATTCCTCGTCTGCGGAAGAGGTTTCTCGTAAGAAACCATGGACCAAGGTCTCGCGGCCTCTTAAGCGCAAGTCGGTCCCTTCCGCGCAAGTCCAACGGCCCAGTTGTAGCCACTGGGTCAGTTCGGACTCGCTGCAGTCTTCTGACGACTGCTCACCTCCTAAGAGAGGCAAAGCGGTACCGCATCAGGCAGTACCACCGTCTGTTGCCGCACCTGCTCCTGTAGACCCTAAGTGGTCTTTGCTGCAGACCATGCAGTCACAGTTAACGTCATTGATGCAGGACTTTCGTGCGGAGAAGGTTGACGCTGCACCAACCTCTAGCCTACAACCACCCACGGTTGTGCGTCCGGTGGACGCTGAGGCTACCTTCTCCCGCACTCCAGCTGTGAGAGTCCCGCCACCCATGCGTTCCAGTGTACCCTGCCAGCCGCATGTTGACGTTCAGCGACGCAAGGAACCTTCCGTTGACGTTCGCGAGGTACAACAACAGCCTAAGTTGTTTTGTTTTGACGCGGTGCGTCAACCTCCGCAACCCAGTGTGGTTACCTCTACTCGCCCACAGCAGACTAGACAGTCAGGAGTAGACGCTTTGCGTCCCCGCGCTGCTATGGTTGTTGCCAGTTCACAGACTGGGCAACAGTTCCATGACGTTGCGTCCGGTTCAGTCACGCGTGCACCCGTGCTGCCGGACTCAGCTGACCAGCCGATTCCTACTCCTTTGCCGCTTCCTCCTCAGTTTTCAGATGATGGACTCTCTGATGATGACGACGCTGCACACATTGACGACCCACATACGGACATCGACGAACCCAAGACCACGCAACCCTCTTTGGACTTTAGAAAAGTTCTTGCTCTGTTCAAAGAGATGTATCCTGATCAGTTTGTGTCTGCGGCTCCACGCTCTCCTCCGTCAGAGTTTGCTTTAGGCACGCAGTCATCCACGCCTGCCTTTACGAAACTCGTCCTCGCCCGCTCGTCCAAGAGAGCTTTACGAGTTTTAGGAGATTGGATGCAGTCCAAAAAGAACCTAGGGAAGACAGCATTTACGTTTCCCCCTGCGAGACTCTCTTCCAGATCGAGCGTCTGGTCTGCCACGGGAGAAGTTCTCGGCTTGGGAGTTCCTGCCTCTGCCCAGGGCGACTTCTCAAGTCTAGTAGACTCTCCCCGCAGGCTAGCCATGAGACGCTCTAAGATATGTTGGTCTCCTTCAGACTTAGACCATCTGTTGAAAGGTGTGTTTAGAGCCTTCGAGGTCTTTAACTTTTTGGACTGGTGTCTGGGAGCTTTGAGCAGGAAGATCTCCCCTTCTGACAAGGAAGCTTCCTTGCTCATTATGTCCTGCATGGACAAGGCCATACGTGACGGATCCAGTGAGCTTGCGGCTTCGTTCGTATCCGGGGTCCTCAAGAAACGGGAAAACCTTTGCTCTTTCCTGTCAGCTGGAGTAACACCGTGTCAGAGATCGGAACTTCTTTTTGCTCCTCTCTCAAAGTGCCTTTTCCCAGAGGACTTGATAAAGGAGATTGCTGCCTCCTTGATTCAGAAAGACACCCATGACCTGGTTGCGTCCTCTGCCCGCAAAGCCACCCCTTTGCCTACCTTGTCTAGACCCAGGATGGACACTCCAGCGTCCAGATTCGTTCCGCCCTTTCGTGGCAGAGCCTCCAGCAGAGGAGGTGCTCGTGCCGAAGGGAGACGTGGGAAGAAGAAAGGTACCAAGTCCTTTAAAGGCAGAGTCTGACTGCCACCTTCTTCAGACAGCAGTGGGAGCCAGACTCACGAACTTCTGGCAGACCTGGGAGAAAAGGGGCGCAGATGCACAATCTGTGAAGTTGCTCAGAGAAGGGTACAAGATCCCGTTTGTACGCAAACCCCCTCTAGCAACGTCTCCCATCGATCTCTCCCAGGTACAGAGAGGAAGACAAGAGACTAGCTTTGAAGCTGGAGGTGTCTCTCTTACTAGAAAAGGGAGCGGTAGTCAAAGTCCGGGACCATCAATCCCCGGGCTTCTACAACCGTCTCTTCTTAGTGGTAAAGAAGACAGGAGGGTGGAGGCCGGTGCTAGACGTCAGTGCGCTGAATGTCTTTGTCACAAAGCAGACGTTCGCCATGGAGACCACAAAGTCCGTTCTAGCAGCGGTCAGGAAGGAAGACTGGATGGTCTCTTTAGACCTAAGGGACGCATACTTTCACGTCCCCATCCACCCAGAATCCCAACCTTTTCTGAGATTCGTTTACGAAAAGGTTGTCTACCAATTTCAAGCCCTGTGCTTTGGCCTAAGCACAGCTCCTCTTGTGTTTACGAGGCTGATGAGGAATATTGCCAAATTCCTGCATTTAGCGGATATCAGAGCCTCCCTCTATTTGGACGACTGGCTTCTAAGAGCTTCTTCCAGTCGTCGCTGTCTGGAGAATCTAAAGTGGACTCTAGATCTGATCAAGGAATTGGGTCTCCTGGTCAATATGGAAAAGTCCCAACTGGTCCCATCCCAAACTATAGTGTATTTAGGGATGGAGATTCACAGTCAAGCTTTTCGGGCTTTTCCGTCGGCCCCCAGAACAAGTCAAGCCCAGGTATGCATCCAGAACATGCTAAAGAAGGAACGATGTTCAGTCAGACAGTGGATGAGTCTGATAGGGACGCTTTCATCCCTGGAACAGTTCGTTTCGTTAGGGAGACTACACCTCCGTCCCCTTCAATTTCACCTAGCTGTTTACTGGAAAAAGGACAAGACGCTAGAAGCGGTCTCGATCCCCATTTCCGAGAAGATGAAGTCGTCACTGACTTGGTGGAAGGACAGTATCAACCTCAGAGAGGGTCTGCCCCTGGCTGTTCAGACCCCCAACCACGTTCTCTTCTCGGACGCATCGGACACGGGCTGGGGTGCGACATTAGACGGTCGGGAATGCTCGGGAACTTGGAACTCGAATCAAAGAACGTTACATATCAACTGCAAGGAGCTACTGGCAGTTCATCTGGCCTTGAAAAGCTTCAAGTCCCTCCTTCAAGGCAAAGTGGTGGAGGTGAACTCGGACAACACCACGGCCTTGGCGTACATCTCCAAGCAAGGAGGGACCCATTCTATGACGTTGTACGAGATCGCAAGGGACCTCCTCACCTGGTCAAGAGATCTAAACCTTTCTCTAGTAACGAGGTTCATCCAAGGCAACATGAATGTCATGGCGGATTGCCTCAGTCGGAGGGGTCAAATCATTCCAACAGAATGGACCCTACACAAGGATGTGTGCAAGAGACTATGGGCCACATGGGGCCAACCTACCATAGATCTCTTCGCAACCTCGATGACCAAGAGGCTCCCAATATATTGCTCACCAATCCCGGACCCAGCAGCAGTTCATATAGATGCCTTTCTACTGGATTGGTCCCATCTAGACCTTTATGCATTCCCCCCGTTCAAGATTGTCAACAAGGTACTGCAGAAGTTCGCCTCTCACGAAGGGACAAGGTTGACGTTAGTTGCTCCCCTCTGGCCCGCGAGAGAATGGTTCACCGAGGTACTTCAATGGCTGGTGGACGTTCCCAGAACTCTTCCTCTAAGAGTGGACCTTCTACGTCACCCACACGTAAAGAAGGTACACCCAGGCCTCCACGCTCTTCGTCTGACTGCCTTCAGACTATCGAAAGACTCTCTAGAGCTAGAGGCTTTTCGAAGGAGGCAGCCAGGGCGATTGCTAGAGCAAGGAGGACATCCACTCTTAGAGTCTACCAGTCGAAGTGGGAAGTCTTCCGAAACTGGTGCAAGTCGGTATCAGTATCCTCGACCAGTACCTCTGTAACCCAAATAGCTGACTTCCTATTATACCTGAGGAAAGAAAGATCTCTTTCAGCTCCCACTATCAAAGGTTACAGAAGCATGTTGGCAGCAGTCTTCCGTCACAGAGGCTTAGATCTTTCCAACAACAAAGATCTACAGGACCTCCTTAAGTCTTTTGAGACCACGAAGGAACGTCGTTTGGCTACACCTGGTTGGAATTTAGACGTGGTACTAAGATTCCTTATGTCAGAAAGGTTCGAGCCACTACAATCAGCCTCCTTTAAAGATCTCACTTTAAAGACTCTTTTCCTGGTTTGCTTAGCCACAGCTAAAAGAGTCAGTGAGATTCACGCCTTCAGCAGGAACATTGGATTTTCATCTGAAACGGCTACATGTTCTTTACAGCTTGGTTTTCTAGCCAAAAACGAGCTACCTTCTCGTCCTTGGCCGAAATCGTTCGATATTCCAAGCCTTTCAAATATGGTTGGAAATGAACTAGAAAGAGTCTTATGCCCTGTTAGAGCTCTTAAGTTCTATTTAAGACGAACTAAACCTTTACGAGGACAGTCAGAAGCTTTATGGTGTTCTATTAAGAAACCTTCTTTGCCTATGTCAAAGAATGCAGTTTCCTATTATATCAGACTGTTGATACAAGAAGCTCATTCCCATCTGAATGAGGAAGACCATGCTTTGCTGAAGGTAAGGACACATGAAGTTAGAGCTGTCGCAACTTCAGTGGCCTTTAAACAAAATAGATCTCTGCAGAGTATAATGGACGCAACCTATTGGAGAAGCAAGTCAGTGTTCGCGTCTTTTTATCTTAAAGATGTCCAGTCTCTTTACGAGAACTGCTACACCCTGGGACCATTCGTAGCAGCGAGTGCAGTAGTGGGTGAGGGCTCAACCACTACATTCCCCTAATTCCATAACCTTTTTTTAATCTTTCTCTTGAAATGTTTTTATTGTTGTTTTTGGGTTGTCCGGAAGGCTAAGAAGCCTTTCGCATCCTGGTTGATTTGGCGGGTGGTCAAATTCTTTTCTTGAGAAGCGCCTAGATTGGAGGTTTTGATGAGGTCCTGTAGTATGGGTTGCAAACCTTGATACTTCAGCTCCTAGGAGTCTGTCAGCATCCTAAGAGGATCGCGAGGCTCAGTAAGGAAGACGTACTTAAAAGGCAGAGTAATTGTTCAAGTCGACTTCCTTACCAGGTACTTATTTATTTTATGTTTGTTATTTTGAATAACTGCTAAAATGAAATACAAAATCCTTAGCTCATAATAATGTAAACAATTAATGCTGGTCTCTACCCACCCCCCAGGGTGTGAATCAGCTTATATAATCACCGGCTAAGTTTAATATTGAAAAATGTTATTTTTATAATAAAATAAATTTTTGAATATACTTACCCGGTGATTATATATTAAAGGACCCTCCCTTCCTCCCCAATAGAGACCCAGTGGACCGAGGAGAAAATTGAGTTCTGTGTTTACATTGAGTACTGAGTACCTGCACGACAGATGGCGCTGTTGAAGTACACCCCCTACCTGCATAGCGATCGCTGGCGGATTTTGAGCGTAGAGTTTTTCTGTCGGGCAGCAGAGCTGCAGCTTATATAATCACCGGGTAAGTATATTAAAAAATTTATTTTATTATAAAAATAACATATTTATAGGGGTATTACTTTCGGTGAAGCTGAAAGGACGAGCCATTAAAATTTCGCTAGAGTTAACTACTCATTCCGCTAGGGGGGGGGGGTGGTTTAATGGGAGGTAGTTAGGTACCCCTCTCACTCACACATCTGTGATTGTGCTTCACTTTTCCTTAGGCTCGGATGGAGAATGGCTGTTACCGCTCTTCCTCCTCACCTATTTTTGGACTACAGTAATCGTTGCTTTTTTACTTTTTCTTTCAATTTGTGTGTTGTGCCTTCCTGCCGGCCATGCGTACCTGCCCTGGTCCAGAGTCCCGCTCCTGTGGTACCTCTATGTTCACGGAGGACACTATTCCCTGCCGTTTGTGTCCGGCCAGCAGGGGCTAGTGTTTAGATGAAATTAATAAGTGTATTGAATGCTGGGAGTGATCTGCCTCATAGTGGGAAAGGTTTGGGCGTCGGCAAAAGAAGAAAGTTACTGTACTTCAAAGCAAAAGAAACCTAAGGCTTCTTCTGTCTCCAGATCTTCCTCCGAATTTTACTGCTCAAACGGTTCTTTGGGAATCTTTCGAGTAGTAGCGTAGGCCATTTAACTCCCGGACAACCTCGGTCGTCGAGAGACGGTGTTGCTTCCCCTAGCGAAGCAGCCCTGGCTCTCCCCGAGGGAATCCTTATCTCTTTCTCCCTTTTTACAGGTTTGGCCATCCCTGGGTTTGCCCGGCCTGCCCTTCAAGGAGATGTTGCTGCAGCTGCTTCATTGTGGTGCTAGTTTGCAACGTTCGTCAGTGTCGAAGGTGGATCCTTTGACCATGGTCGGCGTAGTGGTGTCTGAGGAGTCGTCTGGTGCCCTGCCAGCGAACTCTGTTCTTACCTCTTCCTCTGCTTTTCCACCGCTGCCGAGGACTGCGCTTCCCCTTTGCTGACCATCCTTTGGGGGCGGAGCAAAGTCCAAGGCATGTCTCTCCTGTGAGTGATCACCTCTATCCTAGCAGACTCTGTGGTAACCTTTCTCCAGCACCGAGACAAACTTCTGGGGCTTTGCCAAGATCTGGGTATTATGGTAAACCTTAAGAAGTCATCCCTGCTTCCCACTCAAAGACTGGTATATTTAAAAAGTGTTATAGACACCAACCTGCACAAAGCCTTTCCATCAGGTGACAGGGTAGTGAGGCTGAGAAAAGTCGCAAGGCCTTTTCTCAGACGAAAGGAACTCCCAGCCCAGTAATGGCTATGTCTCTTCAGGTACCTATCATCTCCGGCCCATTTAGTTCCCAATATCTGTCTGAGGATACGATCCCTCCAATGGCAGCTAGTCCAACTGGAGTCAAGCTTTCGAGAACCTGCTGAAGGGCGTCGATCTTCTTTTTCTTCCCCCCAACTTGATATTTTCATACCCATCAAAAGTAGGGTGGGAGGCCCACAAGCTGCACTACACGACCTTAGGCCTTTGGTCAGAGTTCAAAAAGTACCTACTCATAAATCTCAGAAATGAAGGCCATCTTCCTGGCCCTTTAACAACAGTTCCACCAGTTCCTGGCGGGTCACTCGGCGGTGGTGATGAGCGACAATACCATAGTAGTGGCTTACATCAACAAGCAAGGAGGTACTTTTTTGCAGCCCCTATCCCATCTGGCAGTAGAGATACTGAGATGGGCAGAAGTCCACGTCCACTTGGTCTCACTATCAGCTCGCTTGATTCCCAGCAAAAGGAATGTGCTCTCTGACAATTTGAGCAGAGCGACTCAGATAGTGGGCTCCGAATGGTCTTTGGATCATCTAGTAACCAACAAAGTCCTGACTGTGTGGGGTTCTCCGACTGTGGATCTGTTTGCAACATCCCTAAACTTCAGGCTTCCGTTATACTGCTCCCCTGTCCCAGACCCCAAGGTCTCCCGGCAAGATGCATTCCAACAACGGTGGGACAACATCGATGTTTACGCCTTTCCCCCGTTCTGTCTGATAAGAAGAGTACTCAATAAGGCCAGAACATTGGTCCATCTCTGTGACCATCATAGCTGTGCTATGCCATCACGCAGAATGGTTTCCAGATCTTCTGCAACTCCTGTCAGAGCTTCGAAGAAAACTTCCTCCACGACATAATCTACTCAAACAACCCCATCTCAACATTTACCACAAAGCCGTAGGTTTGCTATAGCGTAGCTTCGCTACGTCTTTACGCCTGAAGACTATCCATCATCTTCTCACTCAGAGAGGATTTTCACAAGTTGCGGAAAGGATATCTGGACGATCTGCAAAGATTGTCGGCCTCAGTCTACCAGGCGAAGTAATACGTCTTCTGTGGTTGGTGTTGTGGAAGGAGTATCTCTCCACTCGATGCCCCTATTTCAGCAATAGCGGAGTTCTTTGTGTATTTGCGGGAGGAAATGTGCCCCTCAATTTCGGCAGTAAAAGGCTATTACTCAGCTTTGAGTCTTGCCTTTAAACTGAAAGAAGGGGACATTTCCTATTGCTAGAATTTTCCTTCCTCATCGCGAGTTACAAACTTACTTGTCCTCAGTTAGAAGTGAGACCTCCTCCTTGGAACATGTTTTGGGTTCTTCGATCTTCTACGAAGCTTTACACAAGGCAACAGATCGCCACCTCACATGGAAGACGGTGTTCCTACTCGCTTTGGCTTCTGCTAAAAGAGTCTGTGAACTTCATGGTCTCTTGTATGTCATCGTCCATTCTAGGGGAGGGGGAGAGGTAAGCTTCAGCTTCGTCCCTGAGTTTGTTACCAAGTCTCAAAATCCGTGGGTACCTGATCCTTGATTCGATTCCTATATCCAGTAAGGAGTTTGAGGCATTGGAAGAAATATGAGGAGGATCACAAGGAACACCATTTCTACCTGGATTCGCAGAGTCATTGACCATGAGCTAAATCTTTACCCTCCTCCAAAACGTTGAGCCAGAGTACATGATGTCAGGGGCATAGCTATGTCCCTGGCTTCAAACGAAACTACTGTACTCTGTGGCGCAGGTTTTTCAAGCGGGTGTGTGGAAGCATTAAACAACCTTCACTGCCCATCACCTTCAAGACTTGACCCACAGGAGACGTGATACGTTCTCTATCGGTCTTGTGGTGGCTGTACAACAGCTGGTTTAGTACCTCAGGGTCCTTAATGGATAAGTAGCAGAAGGTTAAGGCACTGATTACCTGGTTTTAGTCTGAGTGAATGAAAAGGAGTGACTGCCTTTTTTCTTTTCTTCATCTTCACCTCTCTTGGGGAAATCAATATCCAAGGTCGTCTGCACAGCTAACCTCAATCACTGCAGGTAAACCAATGCTCCCATGTGTAACCGAGTATTGTGTCAATATTGTTACGTCCCCATATCCTGGCGAGGTGGTATTGGGAATATCTTGTTAAGCTCAGTTGATTCCCATGTACTCGGAATGACTTATACCTTGACAGTCACATTGCTAGTATCTCAACACACAGCTTGCGTAGGCCGCAGACCATCCATAGCAATGTTTACCGAGGTGTTAGGGCTTCCTTATTTTTTGTACATAAAAAAGGAATCCACAGGTAAAGCCAAAAAGCCAGATTGGTCGGACATCCACCCTCCTAATGGGTGAGTAAACCCCTATAAATAGTGCAAGTTTGTATTACTGTACAGTTACGGGACAAATGACAACTTTGGAAGTAATTTGTATGTTTCCTAATTATACAGACTTGTAGCTATTTATACAGATTTTCCCATCAACCTAGTCCCCCTTTGAAGTCCTACCTCCAAGCAAAGTGAAGCACAGTTACTGGTGTGTGAGTGAGAAGGGTAGCTAACTACCTCCCCCCCCACTAACTAGCAGAATGGGTAGTTAATCCTTGCTAGATTTTAATGGCTCGTCCTTTCAGCTTCGCCGCAAGTAATACCATTATAAATAGCTAGAGGTTTGTATCGTTAGGGAAAATACAAATTGCTTCCAAATTAATGATTTTATACTGTTAACCAGTTAAGCATCCCCCC
>NC_090728.1:31574651-31634651 GCF_036898095.1 Palaemon carinicauda
AAGAAATGCGCCTTTCTGTCTCGGCAGTGAAAGGCTATCGCTCAGCCTTAAGCTTGGCCTTCAGATTGAAGGGCGTGGATATTTCTTCATCGCTAGAACTCTCTTTACTCATACGTAGCTATGAGCTGCCCCCAGTCGGAAGTGAGACCCCCTCCTTGGAACGTGGTTCGAGTCCTCAGGGTCTCTTAAGAGACCTCCCTTCGAGCCATTACGCCAGGCCTTCCGATCGCCACCTGTCTTGGAAGACGGCTTTCCTACTCGCCTTGGCCTCGGCCAAGCGAGTTAGTGAACTTCATGGTCTCTCGTTACGACATCGCCCATTCAAGGGGATGGGGGGGAGGGTAACGTTCAGGTTCGTCCCTGAGTTTGTGGCCAAGACTCAGAATCCTGGAGTGCCGGATCCTCGGTTCGACTCTTTCAGGATCGCGAGTCTCCGTTCTGTAACAAACGACCCAGACCAGCTGCTACTATGTCCAGTGAGGTGTCTGAGGCACTACTTGAAGAGAACGGCTACAGTCCGTCCTCATGTGCGAGCTTTGTTTGTGAGCACAGGCAGGACAAAGAAGAGGGTCACCAGGAACACCATCTCAGCTTGGATTCGAAGGGTTATCTACCATGCCCTAAATCCTGACCCTCCTCCGTCATGTCGCCCTCGGGCCCACGATGTCAGGGGTATTGCTACATCCCTGGCCTTCAAGAGAAACTTCTCTGTGACGCAGGTACTTCAAGCTGGGGGTCTGGAAGCGTCAAACGACCTTCACAGCCCACTACCTGCAATACGTGACCCACAGGAGCCTTGACACGTTTTCTATCGGCCCTGTGGTGGCTGCACAACAGGTGGTCTAACCTCAGGCTCCTTTTTGGACAAGTAGCAGTAGGTTGAGGGCGTTGTTACCCGGTCTTAGTCTGCGTGAATGAAAGAGTATGTCTGACCCTTACTTCTTTCTTCATTCTCCCCTCTCTTGGGGAAGCAGCATCCTGGTCCTCGCATAGCTGACCTCGACCTCTGCAGGTAACCCATGCTTCTTTGTGCTCCTAGTATTAAGCTTAATACTGTTGCATCTCCCATACCCTGACGAGGTGGTATGGGGAACGTCCTATCCTAGAATTCCTATCTGAAGGGTCTCAAGGTCAACTTCATAGGACGAGTCACACTCTCCTCCTCACACTGCTTATGTAGGCCACACGTTCCTAGCGATGCTAGGAACTTGTGAGGTACAGGGGCTACCTCTCTCTAGTGCTGCTCACTGAGGGATCGAGCCCCCGGGCAAGCCGAAGTCAGTAAGGCTGGGGACTTTCCACCTTTCCTAAGGGGTAAGTCACCCTTTGTAAATAGCGTGGTTTGTATTTCGGTTACGGAACAAATGACAAATTTGAAGATAATTTGTATTTTTCCTAACCATACAAACCTTAGCTATTTACACATATGTGCCCGCCATCCCTGACCCCCAAGTCAAGTCCTACCTCTAAGTGAAGTGAAGCAAGTCACCGGTGTGTGGAGGGGGGAGGGGGTAGCAAGCTACCCTTCCCCACCCCCCGCTAACTAGCGCGGGGGGTAATTAACCCTCGTTAAAAACTATTGGCTCGTCATTTCAGCTACGCTAAAAGTAAACCCTTTGTAAATAGCTAAGGTTTTGTATGGTTAGGAAAAATACAAATTATCTTCGAATTTGTCGTATTGCTTCCAAATTAATGATTTTTATACTGTTAACCTGTTAAGAGTCCCCCCTGGACCAGGTTGCCGCTAACGTACCATCACGCTTTTTTTGCCCTGAGCGGTCATTTCACTAATGATAATTTTTCAAAGTTAATATCATTTCTTTATGCTTATAATTTGTATTTATAGTTAAAAGTAGGGATATTAATTAAATGGTGGAGTAAAGAAAACAATTAACTACTATTATTTCATTTCAAATGGCTACATAATACTGTACTAAATATTCTAATGGGTTCTTTTTATCTTCATTCGTAAATCTTATGCCTGGATAAGCAACAAAAGCAAAGGGACAAGTCTCTCTCTCTCTCTCTCTCTCTCTCTCTCTCTCTCGTTTCCTGTATAGTTTTTCAAATATGTTCGTCATACATGTGTAAATTATTTATCCACTTTACACTCTCTCTCTCTCTCTCTCTCTCTCTCTCTCTCTCTCTCTCTCTCTCTCTCTCTCTCTCTCTCTGCGTTTCTTTTCCTATATAGTTTTGTGAAATCTCGTTGTCCAGTCATTCGGCAATGAGAAGTCATTTTCCGCTTTCGGCATCGAAAGAAAACTTGGTTTCTTCAATATACTCATCACTGGAGGATTCAGAATTAGTGCTTTCATTATCAAACTGATTATCATTATCAAATTCCTCAACAAGAATATCATTTATTTCATCTAAAGAAAAAACTTTCCTCTTTAGACCGTTCATTGCAAAAGGAACAACAAACAACCTTTTCCGCATGAACGCCCGAAGCGCACTGAGAGGAAACCAGTTTTCTAACATCAAGCTACCTTCAGAAAAATAGTTGCCAGACATCATATAAGTTTCTATTTACAGCCCTCATATGCTGAGAGTGTTGCCAAGTGGTGATCCTATACTTACTATACGAGTAAACGTAATATCACGAGACTGACAGCTTGAAAAAGGCAATTAAAGTCATGAACGGAATATGCAGTTGAAGGGGCGGTACCGAGTAGATCGTGGTGTGAACGGTTTATCACGTGGGTGACGCTTAACAGGTTAATCTAGCTTTAAGCTCTACCTAATCAGTGGAGAAAAAGTCTGTAAAATTTTTTGTATTTCTGTAAAATTATCGTCATCTCCTCTTACACCTATTGACGCAAAGGGCCTTAGTTACATTTTACCATTTTTCTCTGTCTTGAGCTTTGAAATCAATACTTCTCCATTCATTATCTCCTATTTTCATAGTCCTCAGCCATGTAGGCGTGGGTCTTTCAACTCTTCTAGTGCCTTGTGGAGCCCAGCTAAAAGTTTGGTGAACTAATCTCTCTTGGGTAGTGTGAAGAGCATACCCAAACCATCTCCATCTACCCCTCACCATGATCTCATCACATACTGTATGGCACTTGAGTAATCTCTCTTATAGTTTCATTTCTAATCCTGTCCTGTCATTTAACTCCCAATATTTTTCTGAGGGCTTTGTTCTCAAATCTACAAAATCTGTTGGATATTTCATTGTCATACCACGGCTCATGTCAATCCAGTAACAATGATCTCAATAAACTGATATATAGCCTGAATTTTATGTGTAATTGCAAGTCCTGTGGCTTTTTGCTGATAAGGAGAGCGTCATTAGCTTACTCTAGGTTGCTAATTTCCTGTTACCAATCCAGTCCTATCCTTCTCTGTCATCCCCAACTGTTCTATGCATTACAAAATCCATGAGGAGGATAAACAACAGGTGACAACACATTTCCTTGAAGTACTCCACTGTTCACTGGAAATTCATTAAATATGACTCCATTAACATTAACTTTGCACATGCTATGCTCATGAACATACTTAATCAAATTTAGATATTTAAGAGGAAATCCATAATAATGGAGGACTCTCCACAAAATTGGCCAGTGCACACTATCAAAGGCTTTTTCATAGTCCACAGATGCCATCAAAAGTAGATTTTTATATTCGACACATTGCTGTACAACATGTCTTGAAATGAAAATTTGGTCAGTACAACTCTTACCTTGTCAAAATCCGGCTTGTTCATCTCTGAGCTTTTCATCAATCTTTCTCTCTAGTCTCTTTTAGTCGTCAATCGTTATCTCTAGTCTCTTTAGTCATCAATCTTTCTCTCTATTCTCTTTAAAATACTATAAATTTTTTACATAACATCAGCAACCTATTTTATGATCATCAATTGTTCCTGCATAAATACAAACTTTCATCTTTCACATAGGCTAGATTATGAGCGAAGCTGGAGTATACGGCAATGAAACTTTTATAACAAGGTGTTATTAGCCGAGAGTGGGGAAGTCCCCACCCCCTGATTGCTCTCTGAGCACTCATTCTGATTTCAACTGTCGGTAAGACTAGACGTTCTGCCTCTGGCTGGAGTTCTTGGCTTTTAATTATTTTTTTTTTCAGCATTTTTGTGATTGTTTGCTTGTCTACAGTTAAGTAAACCTGACTTTGAGAAGTTTCTTTTAAGTGACTTTTGAAATTACAATCAGCCCTTCGTCTTTGCGAGTTCTATCTTCGCAGGTTCATTCATTTGCGATACTTGGAATTGTATCCTACGAAATAGAAAATCACGTATTCGTGGTTTTGCGATGAAATACTCTTGCGGCTCGATGATTTCAAACTGACTGCATTCCTTTGCACCTGGAATGCCCCGTTCCATTTTGCTCTGCACAGGACAACACCCCATCTCTCGCTAACTCGGCCTTAGTCGCACATCATTCTTACTCTATCTCACTTCAGTCCTCTTTGTGTAGAATGATGTAATGTATAAAAGTGGTGTAAAAAACTTGTACAGTACATATCCAGTGTGTTTATAGTGATTTCAGTAGTATGAAGTGTGATACATACATTGCGCTACCTCATGGGCCAAACAGTCGATGGCTCAAGAGTTGCATCGTGGTTCAGATTTACTGCGTAGAACTTCATACGTACTTAAATAGTGTTGTACGGATACTTTTTCTTTAAATTTTCATTGTGTATTAGTGTTATTATTATATTAACTACTGCTTAGTATTGTATACAAATATCATTCTTTATAGTAGTAATATAGTTATTGGGTACATGTGCCGTGAGTTGGAACAGGGCGATTTGACCTGCGGAAAACAGTGATTACTTATGAGTGTTACCTTAGCTAATTAAGTTGTACTTATATTACAGTAATATACACTACAGTATCAGTGAGTGTTGTTAGATAGGAACAACGGTGTTTGTTAATACAGTATTTACGTATAATTGTGGTAATGATTCTTGTTATGGGTTCTGTAGTCTTACTGTGTACTGCATTACATGCAGGTACAGGTACAGTTACTGAAAGGTGTTTATGCACTGATATAATATTTATACTGTGATAGAAACCAAGTAAATACAATATAGTGCAATACTGTGGCTTAGCTAGTGTGTTAGTCAACTGTGAGTAGGCAATTGGCAGCGAGTTGACCCACCCTAGGGCAATAAGCATTTGCGTATTCTCGCTTTCTGTGCTTGTCTTTGTTACCTAATTCCTGTGAATAAGTAGGGCCAACTGTAGTCACTTGAAAGGGGTTATCTTCAGCCCCTTGAGATGGTCTTCCTGATTGTCCTCCCCCTTACGGGTTTGGAAGGAGACAATATCAGGAGGAACAAGCACTAAATGGAGTTTCCTTTGGTTAACTGCTATTACTGTGTTGGAGAATGTAAGCTAAACATTTATTTAATTTTTATATAGTTTACATTATTGAAGACATTCCCTATTTTAAGTGCCTCTGGGTTTTCTTGCTAGGAAAAATACCTGGTATTTCCTCAACATTGAAATGTGATCTGTGTTTTTACATGTGCCATACATACATATTAGATTTGTAGTGTTATTTGCATACTGTAGTTTGTTAAATAACACTGTACAAATCTAGTATGTACGTACTGTACTGTATGTACTGTAGTTGGTTATTTAACTTTACAGTATTAGATTATGCTTTTAACAAAAGCCTAAACTTTATGATCCATGAATTGATTCCTCAAACCGTAGAGTTGGTGTGTGCTTTTTGTAAATATACAGTAAGGTAAAAATACAGAAAATGGCAATGCAGTATAGCTCTGTCCTCTGTTTATTTGTAAGGGATAAGACAATATTGTAAATGGCATTACACAAAGTATACTGAAAAGTATTATGGTTTATGAACCTAAAGAAAAAGGTCTCAGGGAAACTAGAAATAAGTGGGAAATTATAATAATGTATCAAAGAACAATATATAACAAGTATCACTGACACGTAAAATGGAAACCAGACATAAAGATACCATATGTGCACAGACTAAGTAGTGAAGAAAGTTATTCCCATGATCTCAACCTTCCCTGCCCCATGCATTGACCAAACCTCGTTAACTTTTTACATTTATGTTTCATAAGGAAAAGAGCTATAGTTCAGTAAAGGAAGAGACAACAATAAACATTACATACAAAGAAAAAGAGTTGTGTGTAATTAATTATATAAAGATATTTTCTCTTCAACTATTTATTAATATACTTGCATTTTATAACATTAATTGTAAAGTTGGTAGCATCAGGAAAACATAAACAATAGTTGCTGCCACCCAAATACCATGGGAAACAGGAATAAGGGAAATATGTAAATATAGATTTATATAGTAAAATGAATAGACTGTAATGGTTCTCACCGTTTGAGTACCCAAGTAACTATCAAGATAATTGTTTGCATAGTATCAATGAAATATGGAGTTTGTAATTAAAAGTATTAATTTTTTTCAAGTTTCAACTGCAGTAGGTCTTAAACATTAGAGTGATCAAGTAATTAACTATCAAGATAATTGTTTGCATAGTATCAATTAAATATGGAGTTTGCAATTAAAAGTATTATTTTTTCAGTTTCAGGCCTTGGGTTTGGCATGATTTCAGGAGCTTTTTCTCTCATCAATGTTTTGGCTGATATGACTGGACCAGGCACTATTGGAATGAATGGAGATCCCAAGCAGTTTTTCATAGCATCTGCAGTCACAAGCCTTGCTTTTATTTTACTTCATGTATTCTGGGGCATACTTTTCTTCAATGCCCTGCATCGTCGTGCATATCTTCAATTAGCCTACGTAGTCCTTTGCCATCTTTTAGCATCTTGTATTGTAAGTATATTTACTTTGTTGTATAGTATTATATATTTGTTGAAGTGGTCGAGGCCAGTTGGTGTGTTGATACAATTTATAAACCATCTTATTTTTACATTAACATAAATACATGGCTTGAACAAACAGACTAAGTGCTAAAAAGTAGCTGCTTACAATAAGCTGAATAGTTGTGAGAGTGAGTAAGATTTTCTCCTTTAGGTTCAGATTGTCTCACCTGTCTGGCTCCCATAGTTGGTTATTGAATAATGTCTGTTGCTTAAAATTTTAGAAATGTGAAGTAGTAGTCTGGTTAGCGCACTATCATATGTATTTTGGGTTGATTGTACGATTTTATGAATCCTGTATTCTAGATTTTTTATTTTCCTTATTGAGATTCTGTCTTTGGTTTTTGGTGTTTCATACAGTATTTTGTATATTATGTCATCCTAATCATCTGAAATTTGATATTTGTGAATTTAATGTTGGAGATACATTTGTTGTTGTGATAGATCAGAAATGTTTAAAAACCTAATTTATTTCTAAAAATCTTACCTGGTGTTCATATTGCTTCTTCTCCAGAAGCCCAAATAATCAACACTTAACCATCAAATCTTAAAAATTTCTCATTTTTTTCACTTCAATAATTAAATTCTCTTGATAAGGAAATGGATCTCTCTAGCAATAAGGATAAGAGCCCAGGTTGCTGCTTCTGTTTAGCTAGTCATTCACTCATCTTTATCAACCGGCTGCGGTCATACTTAGATTATTTATTATCTTAGACTGTTTACTTACTTCACTCAAATATGCCTTTCAATGGTTTAGTTAGCAGTTGTTGCTTGGAATATTAGGAATTGTTTTAGGGAGATCATGATCCGCATTCCCTTTGTGTATCGTGTAGAGAGCAATTCTGTGATTTAAATAATTGTTGCGAAGAGTGGGTTTCGCTCTTGGTACCTTTCGTGGAAAAGTTTATTTCAATGGTTGCTGATCAAGTTGGCAGTTCTAAGCACAAAAGAAACTTGCAGTTAGTTCACAGGAGAAACCTTGGAAAACTACGTTAGTTGACAGTGGGGTTTACGACAATATTGTCATGCCTCCACCTTTAGACAATACACTACAAACAGCCTTCCATATTCTTGGGGGTTAGGTAACAGAGACAGACACGAAGATTGAATATCTGTGAATGCTTGCTGCCCTAGGGTGGGTTAATTCATAACCTACCAACTGACTTACTAATACCTACCTGTGGTTGACTAACATACTACGGTAGGTAATCCATTGTCCCATCAAGCAGCTGATCATTGGGTAAACTGGGTCCTAAAAAGGTGCAATGCCGTGGCCTCCTTATTCCAAAAGCAGATTGGACGGCGAGAGATTTTAAAGCTCAGAATACTTCTGTGAAGGGCCCTTCTGTTCCCAACGGAGGAGATCGAGACGATAGCCGAGAAGTGAAGGAGAGCCAGCCAAGACACTCTTCTGCACCGGGCAGTGTCTTTCTGGCTGCCACAGTCCGCCTCCACTTCCTGTCATGCAAGATCTTCACCTCCTGCTAGGCAGGCACCTAGGCCTGCACCTAGGATTGATTGATTGATTGATTTAAAGTTTTCAGGCATCCTGACATCTAAAGTCATTGATGCCTGCACCTAGTAATGACTCTCCCCCTGTCCCTTCTATTCCGAGGTGGGGAACAAACCAGCATTCCTTTTAGAGCAGACAGAGTCAAGGGTGTAGCCGACAAAGGGAAAGGCTGAGGACAACAACCCCAGTAGGGTGCAAATTATGGGGTATGAAGTTGAATCCTAACAAAACTCAAAGTATGATTGTAAGTAGGTCAAGGACGGTGGCTCCTCAACATCCGGATCTCAGTATTGATAATGTTTCTCTAAATATGTATGACTTTCAAAATTTTAGGTGTGATTCTCGACAGTAAATTTACTTTTTCAATATTAAACTTACCCGATGATCATATAGCTGTCAGCTCTGCTGCCCGACAGAAAAACCTACGGGCGGAATACGCCAGCGATCGCTATACAGGTGGGGGTGTACATCAACAGCGCCATCTGTCAAGTAGGTACTCAAGTACTCTATGTCAACACAGAACCAATTTTCTCTCTGTCGTGTCACCGGCAAGACCTACTGAATACGCTCTTGTTTTCTGGATTGATTTTCACGTTATTTGGTGAAGTATTCATCTCTAGTTATTAGCTATCGCTGTGCAGAAGTTATCTTCAATACTTCCTTGCATTCTTTTTGGATTTGGATTATTTGTTGACGACTTGGATAGATTTTGAATTCCCCCCTTTGACTAATTCAAGATGTCTGACCCTTCTCAAGTCCCCAAGTACAGGAAATGTAGCGCTAGGGACTGTTCAAGGCGTCTTCCGAAGGCCTCTATCGATCCGCACACCGTTTGTTCCAATTGTAGGGGTAGAGCCTGTCAATTGGAAGATCGATGTGAGGAATGCGCTGGGCTTTCGGAATTCGAGTTTCAAGAATTCCTGAAATATGCACGTAGGCTAGAGAAGGATAGGATCAGGAGGAGTTCGTCTCGCTCAATTGATTTTTCCTCTCCCCATGCCCCTCAACCTATTCCTTCCCCTGTAGTGGTTGCACCCGACCCCCCTGCAGCTCTCATCAACCTTCAATGGCGGATGTGATGCGTGCCATTCAGGCTCTAGGTGAGAGAGTCGAGTCATTGGCGAATGACCGCAATCAACTCATGGCTGACGTCAGAGAGTTGAAAGGCAAAAGTGCAGTGGGAAGTGAAGTGAGTGTCAGTGCAGTGAAAAGTGTCAGTGTTACGCATGAGGGTGCGTCTGTTCGTGCCTGTCGTCCTCCCAGTCCGGGACCTCTTGCAAGCTCCCAAGCCCAGGGGAGAAGCAATGTCGTACGACCAAAGGGTTCGACAGGCTTTAATCAGCGTACAGACGTACCCTCCGTGGTTTCGGACGTATCTTACCGAGATCGTCCCACCCACAAGAAGACGAGTGAGCTCATTTATTCCTCGCCTGCGGAAGAGGTTTCTAGACAGAAACGATGGACCAAGGTCTCACGGCCTCTTAAACGTAAGGTCCCTTCCGAGCTAGTCCAACGGCCCAGGTGTAGCCACTGGGTCAGTTCGGACTCGCTGCAGTCCTCCGACGACTGCACACCTCCCAAGAGAGGCAAAGTGGTACCGCAACAGGCAGTAACTCCGTCTGTTGCCGCACCCGCTGTTTTAGACCCTCAGTCACAACGGACAGTAGCTCCGTCTGTTGCCGCTTTTGTAGACCCTAAGTGGTCTTTACTGCAGTCTATGCAGACTCAGTTAGCTGCGGTTATGCAGGAGTTTCGTGCGGAGAAGGTTGACGCTGCACCCGTTAGCCTACAACCTGCCACGGTTGTGCGCCCAGCAGACGCTGAGGCTGCCTGCTCCCACACTCCGGCTGTGAGAGCTCCTCCACCCATGCGCAGTCGACCCTGCCAGACGCATGCTGACGCTCACAGACGCACGGAGCACTCCGTTGCCGTGCGTGAGCTACCACAACAACAGGAGGGTGGAGTTAGGCTGCCGTGTTTTGACGCGGTGCGTCAGCCTCCGCAACCCACGGTGGTCTCCGCTACCCTTCCACAGTCGGGAGTAGACTCTTTGCGCACCCACTCAGCTTTGGTTGTTGCCAGTTCTCAGACTGACCAACAGTGGCATGATGTTGGGTCCAGTGCAGCCACGCATGCACCCGTGCTGCCGGACTCAGCCGTCCAGCCCACTCCGTTGCCTCTTCCTCCTCAACATTCAGACGATGGTATCTCTGATGATGACGAAGCTGCACATCTTGACGACCAACACTCTGACATCGAAGAACCCAAGACCACGCCTCCCTCCTTAGACTTTAGGAAAGTGCTTGCGCTCTTTAAGGATTTATATCCAGACCAGTTTGTGTCTGCAGCACCACGCTCGCCTCCCTCTGAGTTCGCTTTAGGCATGCAGTCAGCAGCTCCTGCCTTTACGAAGCTCGTACTCGCTCGCTCGTCCAAGAGAGCTTTAAGGGTACTGGGAGAGTGGTTGCAGTCCAAGAAGCAACTGGGGAAGACATCCTTCATGTTCCCCCCAGTCAAGCTTGCTTCCAGATCTAGCGTCTGGTATGCCACGGGAGAGGTTCTCGGCTTGGGAGTTTCTGCCTCTGCCCAGGGCGACTTCTCAAGTCTGGTAGACTCTCCCCGCAGGCTGGCTATGAGACGCTCCAAGATTTGCTGGACCCCTTCGGACATGGACCATCTTATGAAGGGAGTTTTCCGCGCTTTCGAAGTCTTTAACTTCCTGGACTGGTGTTTGGGAGCTTTGAGCAGGAAGACCTCCCCTTCTGATAAGGAGACTTCCATGCTCATCATGTCCTGCATGGACAAAGCCATTCGGGATGGTTCTAGTGAGCTTGCGGCTTCTTTCGTGTCTGGGGTACTCAAGAAGCGAGATCACCTTTGCTCCTTCTTGTCAGCTGGAGTCACCCCATGTCAAAAGTCGGAGCTGATGTTTGCTCCACTCTCGAAGTGTCTTTTCCCTGAAGAGTTGATCAAGGAGATTGCTGCCTCCTTGATCCAGAAAGACACCCATGACCTGGTGGCGTCATCCGCACGCAAAGTCACCCCTTTGCCCTCCGTACCTAGACCTAGGATGGACACTCCAGCGTCAAGGTTCATTCCGCCCTTTCGTGGCAGAGCCTCCAGCAGAGGAGGTGCTCGTGCCGGAAGTCAACGTGGGAGCAAGCAGAAGGGTTCCAAGTCCTCTAGAGGCAGAGTCTGACTGCCACCTTCTTCAGACAGCAGTGGGAGCCAGGCTCAAGAACTACTGGCAGGCCTGGGAGAACAGGGGCGCAGATGTACAGTCTGTGAAGTTACTCAGGGAGGGGTACAAGATTCCATTCTTGCGCAAGCCCCCTCTAGCAACGACTCCCATCAACCTCTCTCCCAGGTACAGAGAGGAGGAAAAGAGGCTAGCTTTACAGCAAGAGGTGTCTCTCTTACTACAAAAGGGAGCGGTAGTCATAGTCCGGGACCATCAATCCCCGGGCTTCTACAACCGCCTCTTCTTAGTGCCGAAGAAGACAGGAGGGTGGAGACCGGTGCTAGACGTCAGTTCTCTGAATGTTTTTGTCACAAAGCAGACGTTCACCATGGAGACGACAAAGTCGGTTCTAGCATCGGTCAGGAAGGAAGACTGGATGGTCTCGTTAGACCTAAAGGACGCGTACTTTCACGTCCCCATCCACCCAGATTCCCAACCTTTTCTAAGGTTCGTTTTTGGGAAGGTCGTATACCAGTTCCAAGCCCTGTGCTTTGGCCTAAGCACGGCACCTCTAGTTTTTACCAAACTGATGAGGAATATTGCCAAATTCCTGCATTTAGCAAACATCAGAGCCTCCCTCTATTTGGACGACTGGCTTTTAAGAGCTGCGTCAAGTCGTCGCTGTCTGGAGAATCTACAGTGGACTCTAGATCTGACCAAGGAATTGGGTCTCCTGGTTAATATAGAAAAGTCCCAACTCGTCCCATCCCAAACTATAGTTTACCTAGGAATGGAGATTCAGAGTCAAGCTTTTCGGGCTTTTCCGTCGGCCCCCAGAATCAGTCAAGCCCAAGTATGCATCCAGTCCATGCTGAAGAAGGACCGGTGTTCAGTCAGACAGTGGATGAGTCTGATAGGGACGCTTTCATCACTGGACCAGTTCATCGCGTTAGGGAGACTCCACCTTCGCCCCCTTCAATTTCACTTAACTGCTCACTGGAGAAAGGACAAGACGCTAGAAGCGGTCTCAGTTCCTATTTCCGAGAAGATGAAGTCGTCACTGACTTGGTGGAAGAACAACATTCTCCTCAGGGAGGGTCTGCCACTGGCTGTTCAGACCCCCGACCACCTTCTCTTCTCGGACGCATCGGACACGGGCTGGGGTGCGACGTTGGACGGTCGGGAATGCTCGGGCAAGTGGAATCCGGTTCAAAGCGAGTTACACATCAACTGCAAGGAGCTACTGGCAGTTCATCTGGCCTTGAGAAGCTTCAAGTCCCTCCTTCTAGGCAAGGTGGTGGAGGTGAACTCCGACAACACCACAGCACTGGCGTACATCTCCAAGCAAGGAGGGACTCATTCGATGAAGTTGTACGAGATCGCAAGGGACCTCCTCACCTGGTCAAGAGATCGAAACATATCCCTTGTAACGAGGTTCATTCAAGGCGACATGAATGTCATGGCAGACCGCCTCAGCCGGAAGGGTCAAATCATCCCAACAGAGTGGACCCTTCACAAGAATGATTGCAACAAACTATGGGCATTGTGGGGCCAACCCACCATAGATCTGTTCGCAACCTCGATGACCAAGAGGCTCCCAAATTATTGTTCACCGATTCCGGACCCAGCAGCAGTGCACATAGATGCCTTTCTTCTGGATTGGTCCCATCTAGACCTTTATGCGTTCCCCCCGTTCAAGATTGTCAACAGAGTACTGCAAAAGTTCGCCTCTCACGAAGGGACAAGGTTGACGTTGGTTGCTCCCCTCTGGCCCGCGAGAGAATGGTTCACCGAGGTACTGCAATGGCTAGTAGACGTTCCCAGAACACTTCCTCTAAGAGTGGACCTTCTGCGTCAGCCGCATGTAAAGAAGGTACACCCAAGCCTCCACGCTCTTCGTCTGACTGCCTTCAGACTATCGAAAGACTCTCGAGAGCTAGAGGCTTTTCGAAGGAGGCAGCCAGAGCGATTGCTAGAGCTAGGAGGACATCCACTCTCAAAGTCTACCAGTCGAAGTGGGAAGTCTTCCGAAGTTGGTGCAAGTCCAAATCAGTATCCTCAACCAGTACCTCTGTAACTCAGATAGCTGACTTCTTGTTATACCTAAGGAAGGAAAGATCCCTTTCAGCTCCCACGATCAAGGGTTACAGAAGCATGTTGGCAGCAGTCTTCCGTCACAGAGGCTTAGATCTGTCCAACAACAAAGATCTACAGGACCTCCTTAAGTCTTTTGAGACCGCGAAGGAGCGTCGGTTGGCCACACCAGGTTGGAACTTAGACGTGGTACTAAGATTCCTTATGTCAGCAAGGTTCGAGCCACTTCAATCAGCCTCTTTTAAAGATCTCACTTTGAAAACTCTTTTCCTCGTCTGCTTAGCAACAGCTAAAAGAGTCAGTGAGATACACGCCTTCAGCAGGAACATTGGATTTACATCTGAAACGGCTACATGTTCCTTACAGCTTGGTTTTTTAGCCAAAAACGAACTTCCTTCTCGTCCTTGGCCCAAATCGTTCGAAATTCCAAGCCTTGCTAGTTTGGTTGGAAATGAACAAGAAAGAGTACTATGCCCAGTAAGAGCTCTTAAGTACTATTTGAAACGGACTAAGCCATTACGTGGACAATCAGAAGCTTTATGGTGTGCCATTAAGAAACCTTCTTTACCAATGTCGAAGAATGCAGTTTCTTATTATATTAGACTTTTAATTCGAGAAGCTCATTCCCATCTGAATGAGGAGGACCATGCTTTGCTGAAGGTAAGGACACATGAAGTTAGAGCTGTCGCAACTTCAGTGGCCTTCAAACAAAACAGATCTCTGCAGAGTGTAATGGATGCAACCTATTGGAGAAGCAAGTCAGTGTTCGCATCATTTTACCTTAAAGATGTCTAGTCTCTTTACGAGAACTGCTACACCCTGGGACCATTCGTAGCAGCGAGTGCAGTAGTGGGTGAGGGCTCAGCCACTACATTCCCATAATCCCATAACCTTTTTTAATCTTTCTCTTGAAATGCTTTTTATTGTTGTTTTTTGGGTTGTCCGGAAGGCTAAGAAGCCTTTCGCATCCTGGTTGATTTGGCGGGTGGTCAAATTCTTTCTTGAGAAGCGCCTAGATTAGAGGTTGTGATGAGGTCCTTTAGTATGGGTTGCAGCCCTTCATACTTCAGCTCCTAGGAGTCGCTCAGCATCCTGTGAGGATCGCGAGGCTCAGTAAGGAAGACGTACTTAACCCTGGATAGGTACGATGGGTCGTTTGCGACCCCGAGCGTAAAAAAAAAACAGGTTTTTTTCACGTGACTCACCCCCGTGACTGAATTTGTGGGTGATCGACCTGCAGGAGGTGTCTCCCCTACACGCTCTAGTAGTGTCCAGATGTGCATTGCTGTAGCTGTACTCCTTCCCCGATTTCTGAGACGCGTCGGGGTCGAGCGCGACCGAGTTTACCCTTCTAAGGTAGTTTGCATAATTATCAAAGTTATTACGTATTATGAAATTGTCGTAGAATGGTGCAACTTGTATAGGTTATCAGTTGTGGAAAGTCTTGGTGGATTGTTTGGCTACCATGTGCATGATTTTTTTTTTAGTTAAAATGTCGTTCATCACCACGAGGACCATTTTACCGCGAGTGCCCCTTTTTCATTTTTTTTTCATTTTTTTGCCAAGTCATTTTTCCGTAAGATATTGCCAAATAGTGTCGTAAAACTTTTGCTTGTTTAGTGTTGGAAAGTGTGTCTAGATGATCTGGCTACCCATGCGTGACTTTGTTTTTGTCAGATACGACGTAGTTATTGGTATATTGGGTATTTAACTGCGGTTACCAATTTCTGTTTTTTTTCAATATTTGTAAAAATTACTACGTAGTAAGGAATTGCCGTATATTATTGATTTTTTTTTCATGTTTATGTGTTAGAAAGTGTGCCTTGATGGTTGGGCTAACACGTGCATGTCTTTTTTTTTATCTGAGATGCCGTATATTAGAATGTCGGGCATTTTACCGCGAGTGCCCCTTTTTCATTTTTTTGCATTTTGTTGCCAAGTCATTTTTCCGTAAGATATTGCCAAATAGTGTCGTAAAACTTTTGCTTTTTTAGTGTTGGAAAGTGTGTCTAGATGATCTGGCTACCCATGCGTGATTTTGTTTTTGTCAGATACGACGTAGTTATTGGTATATTGGGTATTTAACTGCGGTTGCCAATTTCTGTTTTTTTTTCAATATTTGTAAAAATTTACTACGTAGTAAGGAATTGCCGTATATTATTGATTTTTTTTTCATGTTTATGTGTTAGAAAGTGTGCCTTGATGGTTGGGCTAACACGTGCATGTCTTTTTTTTTATCTGAGATGCCGTATATTAGAATGTTGGGCGTTTTTCCGCGAGTGCCCCTTTTTATTTGTTTTGCATTTTTTTGCTTAGTCATGTTACCGTAAGGAATTGGCAAGTAGTGTCGCAAAACTTATATTTTTATAGTGTTGGAAAGTGTTTCTAGATGATCTGGCTACCCATGCCTATTTTTTTTTTAGCCAGATATGGCGTATATATAAGTATGTGTTCGATTTTCCTGTGATTGCCATTTTTTCGTTTTTTCCCATTTCTTTCAAAATTACTACGTACTAAGGAACTATCACAGAGTAATGATTCATTTATATGTTTATTTGTCGGAAAATGTGCCTTGATGGTTTGCCTAGCACGTGGCTGAATTTTTTTTTTTCTGAAATGCCGTATATTAGAATGGCCATTTTTCCACGAGTGCCCCTTTTTATTTGTTTTGTATTTTTTTGCTTAGTCATGTTACCGTAAGGAATTGGCAAGTAGTGTCGCAAAACTTATAATTTTATAGTGTTGGAAAGTCTTTCTAGATGATCTGGCTACCCATGCCTATCTTTTTTTTTAGCCAGATATGGCGTATATATAGGTATGTGTTCAATTTTCCTGTGATTGCCATTTTTTCGTTTTTTTCCATTTCTTTCAAAATTACTACGTACTAAGGAACTATCACAGAGTAATGATTCATTTAGATGTTTATTTGTCGGAAAATGTGCCTTGATGGTTTGCCTATCACGTGGCTGAATTTTTTTTTTTCTGAAATGCCGTATATTAGAATGTTAGCCATTTTTCCGTGAGTGCCCCTTTTTATTTGTTTTGCATTTTTTTGCTTAGTCATATTACCGTAAAGAATTGGCAAGTAGTGTCGCAAAACTTATATTTTATAGTGTTGGAAAGTGTTTCTAGATGATATGGCTACCCATGCCTATCTTTTTTTTAGCCAGATATGGCGTATATATAGGTATGTGTTCGATTTTCCGGTGATTGCCATTTTTTCGTTTTTTCCCAATTCTTTCAAAATTACTACGTACTAAGGAACTATCACAGAGTAATGATTCCTCTAGATGTTTATTTGTCAGAAAATTTTGTTTACTTCTTTTTTGATTGAATATCATCAAATTTTTTTAGCTAAAATATTATATTGTTTTACATTTTTTTTTTTTTCGATTTTATTTCCCTTCAAAAAAATTTTTTTGGCTCAGAATTTTAATTTTATAGTCGTAAAATAATCGACAATTATCCAGCAACCCACCATACAATTTTTATGCATATCCAATAATAATTATATTAGTAAATAACACCTTGAAATTGACATACCCTTCCTACATTTCAAGTGGCAGATTAGGGAGTCTGAGTCAGTGTGGTTGGCGGCCATTTTGTGGACATATCCGAAGCGTAAGCTGCCCTATCTATATATATTCTTGTTCCCTATAGAATTTGTGATATTTTGGTATATTTTTACCTGCATAAATATCATATTATATATTAAATACCTGTATATGTATTTTTTTACGAAATTTCTAAGTACTCAAAAAATTACCTCTAGATATGGCCCCTGATATAAATGTAATTTACAAAATAATGAAGATTTTTTTACATATTTCTATTTTAGGATAACATATGTTTATTCCCTAAAAAAATTAGCCACTTCCTATTTCATTTGGGTACCCAAAAAATTTCATGAAATTTGGACAAATTTTTTTGGCCAAAAAAAGTTACCCTTTTTTTCTCATTTCAGATCTTCACCTCCATGGGTCTGACTTCATCCAAAATACATCAAGATGTGTCCTAAACATTCAAGAATCAATTCCTAAAAGGATTTGTGTATATATGTATAAACTTTTTTTTTATGAATTTTTGTCAGGTCTTTTTTTTTTCTACTTAATTTTTTAAAATATTTATAATAAATAGTTTTTCTGCAGATAAGTAGTATTTATCTTTACAGTTGTTTTAAGCATTCATTGAAGTTTTTTTTGGCAAAAGAAAAAAGGAGGTTACTGCAAAAACTGATTTTTCAAGAATTTTTTTTGGCGTCGGGGTCGTTCGCGTCCGAGTATACCCTTAAAGGGGTGTCCGAGGAGCGTACCTATCCAGGGTTAAAAAGGCAGAGTAATTGTTCAAGTCGACTTCCTTACCAGGTACTTATTAATTTTATGTTTGTTATTTTGAATAACTGCTAAAATGGAATACGGAATACTTAGCTCTTAAGGTTAACATATATGCTGGTCTCTACCCACCCCCCTGGGTGTGAATCAGCTATATGATCATCGGGTAAGTTTAATATTGAAAAATGTTATTTTCATTAGTAAAATAAATTTTTGAATATACTTACCCGATGATCATAAATTAAAGGACCCACCCTTCCTCCCCAATAGAGACCCAGTGGACCGAGGAGAAAATTGGTTCTGTGTTGACATAGAGTACTTGAGTACCTACTTGACAGATGGCGCTGTTGATGTACACCCCCACCTGTATAGCGATCGCTGGCGTATTCCGCCCGTAGGTTTTTCTGTCGGGCAGCAGAGCTGACAGCTATATGATCATCGGGTAAGTATATTCAAAAATTTATTTTACTAATGAAAATAACATTTTGAGAAACATCTAAGGTCTGTGTCTTCTTCAATTGCACAAAAAATAGGCTTATTGAGAAAGTCTTTCAAGATTTTCGGTGATCAATCTATTCTGAAGAAGTGTTTTAATTCTTTCATTCTACCTTGTTTTGAGTATTGTTCTCCTGTCCTGTCTGGTCTTCAGCTGCTGATTCTCATCTTAATTTGTTGGACAGAAACTTACTGTCTACTAAATTTCTTATTCCTGATCTAGATATTAATCTCTGGCACCGTCGTTCAATTAGTTCATTATGCATGTTGCATAAGATTTTTCATAACTCTGACCATCCTTTACATTCAGATCTCCCTGGACAATTCTATCCTGTTCGTAATACTAGGCAGGCAGTTAATTCTAATAGCCAGGCCTTCTCCATCACGAGGCTCAATACTACGCAGTACTCTAGAAGTTTTATTCCAGCTGTTACCAAGATGTGGAATGATCTTCCTAATCGGGTGGTTGAATCAGTAGAACTTCAAAAGTTCAAAGTTGGAGCAAATGCTTTTTTGTTGACCAGGCGGACATGAGTCTTTTATAGTTTATTTATGACATATTTGTTTTTGATGTTGTTAATAGTTTATATATGACATGTCTGTTTTGACATTGTTATTATTTTTAGAATGATTTATTGTTAATTTGTTCTCTTCATTTATTTATTTCCTTATTTCCTTTCCTCACTGGGCTATTTTTCCCTGTTGGAGCCCCTGGGCTTATAGCATCTTGCTTTTCCAACTAGGGTTGTAGCTTGGATAGTAATAATAATAATAATAATAGGGGCTGCCATTCCTTCCACAATGTCACCTGTGGGAGGATGTATGCAACCCAGATGGAGTAGGTGGTGGTATCATGGGGGGAGCAGTGGACAGTAGCCATTCTTCCTTCTGGATACCTCCTTTTGTTCATCAACCCTCCACTACTAATTCGACCACCAGCAACGTCATCGTCCTGTTACCAGGTGTCAGAGGAGTTCTTATCCTTTTGGGGAGAAATCCAGGCTATGCTAGAGTGGGTTACTTTTCAAGAGATCGACGACATCTCTCCAGTTTCTTCAGTCGATTCTTTCTTGTAGAAAAGGCCTCTGGAAGCTGGATACCAGTCATATACCTGTCAGCCCTGAATGAGTTGGTTATAAACATTGGTCAAGATGGAGACGTGCAGCCACCCTCACTTTCTGCTCCATGTAGGGTTTGGATTAGAGCTCATGATGTCAGGGAAGTAAGCACGACCCTAACATTCTGTAACAATCTCTGTGTGGTGCAGGTCTCCAGAAGCATCTTGAAGCAGCAGAACACATTTACTGACCATTACTTACAGGAATTGACCCACAGGTTCTTAGACACCTTTTCGGTAGGACCTGCAGAAACTGCAAAGCAAGTGGTTTAGTTACCTCGGCTCCTCTCTCAGGACCATTAGTATTGGATCGAAGTTGGAGGTTGCATGTTAGACTGTGATAAAAGTGAAGATTGACTGGCCCTTTCCTCTTCATCTCTCCCTATCTTGGGGCACAGCATCAGAAACCCCAGTTTTTCTATCAAGTAATATGCAAGAAGGGCCATTCCCCACAATTATAGCAAGTGGGTGTGTTTTGTAACCAGGCTAACTCATTGACACACATGTGCCTCATTGTTACTTCACAGAGATTTTCCACTCTGCATCCTTTATTGTACAGGCTGTGGACCTGCGGGTAGTGCTAAATCACATTGTCTCTTTCACTGAAGAAAAAGAATAGGATGACCCCAAGAGATGATGAGATTAGCATGCTACTATGTGTGCATGCTCTTCTACAGGAGTACCATCTCGACTGTTTGCTCGTGCTTGTTGGTGTTTTCCCCAATAGGCACGTTTCCTCATCTATTCATACCTGCCCACCAGCACACTACTGTACTATGAGAGCCCTCCTACAAGAGCGCTACCTCACCTGTTCATGTGCAGTTTGCTGACTTCTCTGAAACATGACAAGAATGTCATTTGTTCCCTAAGGGATCCAATCTCTTCAACTGATAAGAGACGTAGTAATCAAGTTTTACCTATGATGAGTCATAGGTATTATTGTCAGGGAAAATCTCATCGTTTTCTCCCTTGTGTCATCTTGCTAGGTTTAGAATCCTGGCATCTTGTGTTGGTACACCTTTCTGTTCAACCTGTAGTCATACAACTTTCATCTTTCTATTTTACTAACAAAGATTCGGTGGGAAGTGCCTTAATGTTTTATGTGGCGACTGGAGTACTGAAGCTTTATTTCTCTCCCAGGAACACACTTTCTTTAATCATACAGGTGTCTCTACCAGCATGGAGTACTGTATTAGCAGCTACTTTCATTTGTCTTATTTTGATATTCAAGCTTTGTTATTAATAATTGATTATGAGGGGATGTAATCTACGGTTTTCAGGAAGAATTAATTTTTTCCTACCGACCATGGCTTAAAGGTCTCTCATGAATGGCAGAGGCAAGGGACAGTGACATTGCTGTAGCTAGGACAATGCCCTAGAGACTGACAATGTATACATATGATCAGTACCCAAGTCCCTTCTCTACCCAAGCTAGGACCAGGGGGGACCAGGCAATGGCTGCTGATTACTCAGTATGTAGATCTGTAGGTTCCTTTATAACCCCCATATTTGGGTCACAAGGATAGTGAGGTTGCAGAAACCAAAGAAACTAACAAGTTTGAGTAAGACTCAAACCCCAGTCCAGCGATTACCAGGCAGGTAGGGTTGAGGTACCAGTGTGGACCAGAGGCCACGAAGTCAGGAGTATATGCCCCACAGTAACCTGGCCCTATCAGATGAAGGCCAGAGTTTGGAAATGACAGACCACCTTCACTGCCTTCTACTTAGGGGAGTATACTCACAAGTCCCTTGACACCTCTGTGCTTGGTCCTTCGGTGGCTGCTCGAGTACATTAGTTATGTAGCCAAGTCAGCTCCCACATGGGATAGCTAGCATCTTGTCTATAGTAACGTGTAGAAGTCTGGAATGACTGGTAGAGTGACTGGTTCTTCTTCATTTTCCTGTCCCCCCTCCAGGTCGAAATGTTATTTGCTGGATCAGGCCTGATGTCAATAAGTTATACGTCAGAGCTCTATTCTTTGTCTCTGTGAGGGTATCTTCTCTATCCTCCCTAAACAAGGGGGAGCATGGTGGAATTAATACTAACCCATTGATCATTTTGAAGGTATATGATTCCAAACAGATATTCCCTTTTGGAGTAGGGTTTTTTTCATGGACCGAGTACATGAACCCATGTACAAGCCAGGTCCAAAGTTAGGACGTTGCTCAAGTCACTGATTTCTTCCACTATGGGACCATGTAGTGAACATTTCCAAGGAAGAAAATGAACTATCCAGTTTAGTTCTAGAGAGACTTTCAACCCACCAAGCAGTGAGTCCCTTGTATGTCTTGTAGGAACAAATCATAAATTTTTAAAGTAAATTCATTTTTATTTTTCTTAGCTATATAAACCGGAGTCCTTTAACTTCCCTCCTTAACCGTCCCTCTCAGTCCTGGGCCAAAGGGTCAAAAGTGAGCTATTCAGGCGGTTGAGGGGGCAGGGGTTTCTTGCCCACACTCTCCATCAGTAGTTTAATCACTCATTAAATAATCCTAACAATTGTCTGCAGCTCATTCTGAAACAATCTTCTCATTAAAGGACGATGGTTTGTATAGTTAGGAAAAATACAAATTGCTTGCTTAAAAATTTCTGATATTTTTATGTACGTTAAAGAGATTATATGAAAAAGTTTATATTGGTTTTCAAGTACTGTATTTCTGTTTAATATGAGAAATAGATGATAGGTGGGCAAGCAATTTTTTTATTATTTATTTGTTCCGACGCAAATACAAACCCTTTGCTATATTTAGGGGTATTACTTTATGGCGAAGCTGAAAGACTAACCAAGACATTTTTAGTGAGGGATAACTACCCCCATCCGCTAGTTAGCGGGTGGGAGGTGATTAGACCGGCTACCCCACTCACACCAGTCGGCAGAGTAAACACTTTTGTTCTTGGCTCGGTAGAGTGCAGATGTACCGTCGCTCTTCTCCCGTATTTTGGACTTGCCTTGACTAATAATTTTTTTGTTCTTTTTCTCGTTGCAGGTGTGTGTGTGATTGCAGTCCTGGTATGTGGACATGTCCTTGTCCCAAGGACCGCACATGTAGTACCTTCATTTAGTCCGTTGAGACGGACCCTCACCTCCTGTGCCCGGCTTGCTGGGGCCATTGGTGTTCACTGGACGACACCTGTGATCAGTTAGAGGTTCGTGGGTAGGAAGAAGAAGAAGTCTAAGCATGATTCTTCGCCTTCGGGGTTTTCCTCCCAATCTCTGTCCATAGCTGCTCCTCTGCCTGACCCTTCCGGGGGTACGGGCGAGTAGCAGCGCAGGGATTGTGACTCCAGGTCAACCCTGTGGGATAGGTGAAGGCGTTGACTCCCTTAGCGATTCGGCTCCTTCCCTTCCCCCAGGGAGCGCCTGCTCTTTCTCGGATATTGCATCCTTTGGCCATCGCTGGGCGTCTATGATCCCCTCTCGAAGGAAGTTTCTCTTTGAACTCCTTTAGTTGTAAGTGAAGAGAAGGTGGTCATCTTCCTCCACGGAAGTTGAACCTCTTTTTATGGGCGCAGGGGCAGAGTATTCTCCGAGGTAGGTTTCTCCTTTGGGGGAACGAGTCTCTTGTTTGTGAGAGAAGACCACCACTGGGCATTGGTGGTCTCCATACGCTTATGATTCTACTCCAGGGGCGGAGGGAGAGCCTTGTCTTAACCGATGTTCTCCTTTGGGAGAACAAATCTTCCCTTCGGGGGAGGTAGCTCTCGAGCTGGAACAGTTTCCCCTTCAAGCAGAGTCTGCTCTAAGTTCCTCTCCGGAGGTTTGTAGGGTGGAAGGGTTTGTGACCCCTCTCCACCCTAAATGTTCTCCTTCTCAGGCTGTGAGGAGACATCTCTTGAACTTGCTGGTTTTCCTCACATTGACCATTCGGGGTCTCGTGACGATAACCCTTTGGGCTGGCGTGATCGAGAGCCTTCGGGCTCTCGTCATGTTGATCTTGCTGGTTCTCATGACCCTAGGAGTCCTATGGGCCTCCGTTGCTCTGAACCTTTGGGTTCTTGGAACTTTTACGCTGAGCCTTCGGGCTGCTGTAACGGTAGTTACGTTGAGCCTTCGGGCTCTCGTGCCATCTGCCACGCTGGACCTTAAGGTTCTCGTGGCAGGGAGGTCTCAGTCCTCTGTTATGTTGATCCTTCAGGGTCTCATAACCCTGGTTACGGTGAGCCCCCGGGCTCTCATGCCTCTCGTCATGTTGACCCTTCGGGGTATCGTGGCAGGGAAACTTTGGTTTCCTGTTGCGTTAACCCTTCGGGGTCTCACAACCCTGGTTATGCTAAGCCCGTGGGCTCTCGTGCCTCTCGTCACATTGAGCTTTCCGGATCTCGTGGCAGGAAAACCTCAATTTTCTGTTGCGCTGACCCTTAGGGGTCTTGCAACGCTGGTTACTGTGAGCCTGTGACTCTCGTGCTGGACGTTACGCTGAACCTTCGGGTTCTCGCAGCCCTTGTCCTGTTGGTGTCCATCCTCCTACAGGATTTGGTAACGAGGTACTTCAGGTTCCTCATCACGTGGATTCCTATGGGTCGTGCGACCTAGAGTTACGCTCCATGGTAGCTCTTCCCCCTGGGTTTCCTCCTCTTGCTCCAGCTCAGTCTTGCGCAGCTCTGTGCGACAGACCAGCATCACGCGACGCGTTTGGAGCGTTAGCGCATGCCATTCCATCGTCTCGTGCTAGAGAGAGTTCATGCGATGTTCCTTCCTCACGGTACCCGTCTCGCCTCACCTCGGCAGTTGCTTTGTCCTCGGGCGAAATTCCATTTCCTGTAATGGCTGCAGAAGGTCACCCTTCTCTGGGTAAACCTTCCGCCAGAAGAGATCTCCATCAATCTTTCCAGTCTCAGGGGCTTCCACCACCTCAGAGACAACAGTCGTCCACGTGATAACACCCAGACCCTATCCCTAAGGGTAGGCCTGTGCCGATCTTGCCTGTTGGGAAGCCTCCTACAGGCAAGAGGTCTAAGAAATCTTCCAAGGTTCCTAAGCCCAGGGATCAGTGTCTTCCTAATGACCTCCCTCCCAGCTCATTGGGAGGCTGCGAACCCCCATTGCCGCGATCATTGTTCGTAATGCAACAAGCCGTGAGAAGGGTCACGCCCCATTCCCAGTCCTTAGGAGGCACTCCTAAGATTCCTCTGTTGCCACCTCTCGCTCCTGGGGCCTCTCCTCCTGCCGATCCTAGGAGGAGTTCGGAGGATTCTGCTCCGGTGGTTTCCCCTGGTAGGGAGAAACCTTTCTCCCCTCGCAAGAGACCTCGGGAAGGGAGCGTGCAAGAACTACAAGGTAGCTCCTTGCAGTTTAAGGTCCCAGAGGCCAGACCTAAGGGGAAGAAGAAAATGATCCTTCCTTCACCTCCCAAGGAAGAGAGAGCGGTTTGGTACAGGGACTCATTCCGTCCCTCCCATGTCGAGATAGTGCCTAAGGAGGAACGACCTACGATTTTGCATGATGTGGCCCCTCCTGCTGTAAGGCCCTCGCTGATGGAGGAACGCCTACCCCAGGGCAGTGAGCCCAAGGATTTATTTAGAATCCCTAAGTCCTTGGCTAGGTTTCCCCCTGCGCAGCCTGCTAGGCAGTTTTAAAGCAAGCACGTTCACAGTAGTTTCCCTGTCTCCGTTCTGTCCCGATGATGACTTGGACCCCCTCTGGGCTCCTATGGGTGAGAGCTCGGAAGTGAAAGGGCGAAGCAATCTCGAGGACAACGCTTTGCCAGCTGCCGCTAGCTCTAAGCTAACGGAGGATGAGAGGAAGGAATTGGAGCATGCCTTCTGGCAGGTTCTATTCTGCATTCGTTCCATCAGTGGGCTGCCAGATCCATCGGTAGCCCCTCTTGAAGGAAAGGAAACGGTTCTGGACCAGTTTTATGGTACTCGGCAATGCCTGAAGGCCAGTGCAGCTCTTCCATGGTCTAAGGGGTTCAAGAGTGTCAAGCAGAAGGCAGTGTCCCAGGCAACTGGGTCCACCTCCTCTCCATTCCAACTCATCTTCCAAGCTCTTCCCTCCTCGACTTCTGGTTGGGTTCATAAGGACAACTGATTCGATCTGTTGGAAGTCTATGGAGACTTTCCTATTTTTTGGTACTCAGGCCATCGAGTTTCTCTCCCATCAGGTGGTGAACCTTTGGGCCAACACCATCTTAAAGAGGAGGGATGCCATCATAGGAAGATTGCATCGGGAACTCCTTCAGGCCGAGGTGGAGAGACTTACGGAATGCACCTTTTGAAGGTACTTCCCTTTTCAACCCAAAGGATGTCGAGCGGGTGGCAGAGAGGGAGATAAAGTCCAGCCATGACTCCCTCATCCTAAAGGTCCTAACAGCCAGTCCTTACATTTCTCAGCCACAGCAGAAACCAGCTCTGAAACCGCAGACAAAAAGGGCTAAAGACCCTGAAAACAGGGTCAGAAGGGGTCTAAACAGGCCTTCTATGGAAAGAAGTCCTTTCGTGAAGGAAAGGGAAAGAGGGGATTCGGCCGAGGCCGATCCCATTAGGACAGGCAATCCTCCCATTTGTCCACCTGTGGGGTAGAGGTGGCTTCATCACAGGGCCAAGCCCTGGACAATTGAAGTGAATTCGTTCTGGGTATCGCATCCCGTTCACTCACTATCTCCCTCCACGGACTCGAGTGCCTCTTCCATTGAACTCCTATGTGAAGGATCCACACAGGAGTGTGCCCTCAGGTTAGAAGTCCAGACCATGTTGGAGAAGGGCTCTCTCCAAGAGGTCCTCGAAAGGTCGCCAGGCTTTTACAGTCGACTCTTTCTTGTGAGAAAGGCGTCTGGAGGCTGGAGACTAGTCATTGACCTCTTAGCTCTGAACAGGTTTGTCGAACAGATCCCGTTCAGAATGGAGATGGCCAATACAGTCAGACAAGAGATAAGACCGCAGGACTTCATGTGCACTCTAGATCTGAAGGATGCATACTTCCAAATCCCAATCCATCCATCTTAAAGGAAGTATCTAAGATTCATGTTAGACCAGAAGCATTACCAGTTCATAGTGCTGTGTTTCAGTCTTTCCATAGCATCCCAGGTCTTCACGAGACTGTTTGCCCTAGTGTCATCTTGGGCTCACAGAGTTGGCATCCGTCTCCTAGGATACATGGACGACTGGTTGATTGTAGCAGACTCGGAGCCGGTCCTTCTCTGCCACCGAGACGAGCTTCTAAGGTTTTGTCAGGATCGGGTTATCGTGGTAAACCTCGAGATGTCTCATGAGCTTCCCTCTCTAGAACTGGGTATACCTGGTCATGTGTATAGACAGTCTAAGACACAAAGCTTTCCCATCAGAGGCTGAGGAAGATAGCACAGACCTTCCTCAGGTGAGAAGAGCTCTCAGCACAGAGTTGGCTTCGCCTTTTCAGTCACCTGTCTTCTCTGACCTGACTGGTTACCAACAGTCACCTCTGGATGAGATCTCTCCAGTGGTGTCTAAAATCCCAATGGAATCAGTCCAGCGGTTCCAGGGATCACCTTGTTCGCATCGGACTAGAGGAACGGTCGGATCTCAGATGGTGGCTGGCAGATCCGAATCTCTGCAAAGGGGTCGATTTTCTCGTTCCTCCCCGGAGTTGATGCTCTTTTCAGATGCATTAAAAGAAGGGTAAGGGACCTACGTGCTGCACCACTACATCTCTGGCCAATGGTCCGAATCAGATAGGTATAAATCTCTTAGAGATGAGGGCAGCCTTCCTAGCCCTCAGACAGTTCCACCAGGTCCTGCCGGTGCACTCCGTGGTATTGATGAGCGACAATACCACGGTAGTAGCTTATCTGAACAAACAAGGCGGTACCTTTTCGCAGCAGCTATGTCATCTTGCAGTAGAGATATTCAGATGGGCAGAAGACAACTCGGTGACCGTATCAGCTTGCTTCATTCCAGGCAAGCGGAATGTGCTGGAAGAAAAGCTGAGGAGAGTAACTCAGATAGTGGACACCGAGTGGTCTTTGAATCCTTTAGTAGGCAACAAAGTCCTGACTTTGTGGGGTTCCTGACTGTGGATCTGTTCGCAACGGCCCTGAACTTCAAGCTCTTGTTAAACTGCTCCCCAGTCCTGGATCCCCAAGCTCTTTGGCAAGATGCTTTCCAACAATGGTGGATAAACCTGGACGCTTACGTGTTTCCCCTGTTCTGTCTGATGAGAAAAGTCCTCAACCAGGTACGAGCTAGCAACAACTTGTGAATGACTCTAATAGCTCCGCCATGGCATCATGCTTAGTGGTTCCCAGACCTTCTGCAACTCCTTACGGAGATTCCGAGGGAACTCCCTCCACGGCACGACCTGCTCAAGGCCACATGCCAACATCTACCACAGAACTGTAGCTTTGCTTTGGCTTCACGCCTGGAGACTGTCCAGCACCTCCTCACACAGAGAGGCTTTTTGCAAGAAGTTGCTAAAAGAATGGCTGGACACTTTGGAAGATCCACAGAGGCAGTGTACTTATATACCTTTGGGAAGAAATCCCTCTCTTGGTCCCGGCAGTCAAAGGCTACTGCTCAGCCTTGAGTCTCGCTTTTAGGCTGAAAGGAGTAGATATTTCATCCTCGGAACTTTCTTTGCTCATACGTAGTTACGAGCTTACTTGTCCCCAGTCAGAGCTTAGATTGCCTCCTTGGAATGTGGTTTGGGTCCTTCGGTCTCTGAAGGGGCCCCCCATACGAATTATTACATCAGCCTTCCGATTGCCACCTTACGTGTAAGATGGTGTTCCTGCTCGCATTGGCCTCTGCCAAAAATCGGTGAACTGCAAGGTCTATTTGCTGACGTCTCTCACTCCAGGAGATGGAGAGAAGTAATCCTCATCCACGTCCCTGACTTCGTAGCGAAGATTAAAAATGTGGGTGTGCTGGACTCCAGGTTCGGCCCATTCTGGATAGAGAGCCTTCGTTCTGTAACCAAAGATTCAGACCAACTGTTATATGTCCAGTAAGAAGTCTGAGGTGTTACTTATAAAGAACAGCAGCAGCTCGCCCCCATGTGCAAGCGCTGTTTGTTAGCATGGTAGGTCAAGAGAAGGGTCACTAAGAATACTATTTCCTCTTGGATCGGGAAAGTGATAGAGAGCTCTCAATCCAGACAGTCCTCCGTCCAAATGACCCAGAGCTCATGACGTCAGGGGCATTGCAACGTCCCTGGCGTTCAAGAAAAACTTCTCTGTGGCGCAGGTACTGCAAGCATGCATGTAGAAGCGACAAACGGTCTTCACCTCCCACTACCTGCAAGGCGTAACCCATATGTACATGGAAACCTTTTCCATTGGTCCTGTGGTGGCCGTACAACAAGTGGTCTAACTCCTCAAGCTCCTTGATGGACAAGTAGCAGAGGGTTGAGGGCTGAGGTTACCCGGATTAGTCTGGGGTGAATGAGAAAGAATGACTGGCTCCTTCCTTCCTTTCACCTTCTTCTCCCCCTGGGGAAAATAGTACTGCAAGACCTTAGCACAGCTGACCTCACCTCTCTGCAGGTAAAACTCATTTCCCTTGTACATCCTGAGTATTTTTATATGATACTTTGTTATATCAACAATACCTTTTGAGGGAGGGTATTGAGTAAGTCTTAGAACTCTAGGCATGTACTTGAGTTCCTACGTAAAGACAAGCCACTTATCTCTCTCTCACACAAGCTTCTACAGACCGCTATCAGTGCGTTACCCTCTATCGGCACTTGATTTTAGCGAGGATAGGGTTTCTACTACTTCGATCTCAGATCAAAATAGAGAGAACTCCAGGTTATAGCCAAGGCCAGTTGGTAGGACTTCCTCCCTTATAAGAGTAAGTCACCCTTATAAATAGCGAAGGGTTTGTATTTGCGCCGGAATAAATAACAAATTTGGAGATAATTTGTATTTTTCCTAGCATACGAACCTGGAACTATTTATACAAATTGGGCCGCCACCCTGTTCCCCAAGAAGTCCTGCTAGAAACCAAAAGTAGTTACTCAGTCGACTGGTGTGAGTGAGTAGGGTAGCCAGTCTACCCCACACCCACCTGCTAACTAGTGGATGGGGGTAGTTATGCTTGTCTAAAATTGTCTTGGCTAGTCTTTCAGCTAAGCCGAACAGTAATACCCCTATAAATAGCTCCAGGCCTATATGCTAAGAAAAATATAAGTGTTAGGAGGGATATTCTACATATTGTAAATGAGTCCAACTTTGCCTTTTTTATAACTTTATTTTATCTTCATACAGTTAGCTTATTTCAAATCAACTTTTGTGTAGTTCTATGAAGATCTAGGAATAGATTTGCTGATCAAGTCAAATAAATTTGGAATGATGACTTTAATGTAATGATAAAATAAACTTGGACACTGTACTCCATATTTTGTAGGTCTCTAATACCTATGCTTTGTTGTCTTAGGAAAATGTAACTAATTTTTTAACATTTTCAGACACTCATGAACCCCATGTATTCCGTGACCATTCCAACAGTGTGGATCTTAACAGTGCTCTCTGGTATTCTTGCGTTCATTGTTGCTGGTGGCTCACATAGGACTGTAATGATTGCTATCAAAGGCCATTCAAGAGTCTTACAAGTTGATACCACTGATTCAAGAGGGACTTTGACAGATGCGGGGGCTATGTAAAATTCTTTTCAACTTAGTTCTTAGGTCTTTTTATATTGATGTTATAATTATATTATTTCAATCTTTTTACTAGCAATGCTAATTCTTAATTATATTCATGTACAGAGTTTGATGCACAGAAACAAGAAGTTGGGTTTTACTAGTACAGTATTTTTCCATAAAAAGTTATGGATGAGTGAACAGAATGTAGATTTGAATATATTTTTTTTTATAAATCATATAGAATTCTTATTGTTTGATTACTAAAAATTGCCATTGGGTGAAGTAATTGCTTTGTTAATTTTTCCTTTTGCTGTTCAAATTCAAGTAATCATTTTTTGCTTTTTGTAATCTTTGATCTATACATGTTTCCGTATTAACGCACTCAAGTTGCCCTTTTGTATGTTGATTTTTTAATATACTGTATGTTCTTTGTATAATTTTATGCTCTTTGGTGTGAATTCATGTAATTAAGAAAAAGTTTCAATGTTGAAGTTGCATTTTACTCTTAGATAATTGAATGATATTTTGATATGAATTGAATAAATGATTAGCACACTATCAATATGATAAGCTCATTACAGGTAAAAAAAATCTTAATAATGCATACATGCATTCCACTTCATCCTTTTGTGTATTTTTTGTTTGTGTTAGCTATTTTGTGTAGAAGCACATTCCAGAATCACCCAGATGCTCCAATGTGTTTAGCCTCACGTGTTCTTGTTTTCCGTCCGCTTATTCTTGTTGAGCATAACTTCTGGAGTCAAGATCTAGTTCCTCATATGTAGGGTAGTAGTTATTGTATTGTTAGGTACGAGACTGCAATTTGGGATGTTCCGTTATTTTGGTAAATTTCTTTCCTGGTTGTAAGGTAACAAAATTCAATGATAAATTTGTTCCTTAGATTGTAGTCTAAGCTCTCTCCTTTGTGAATGTTCCTCTGTGAAACGGATGGAAATCTTACTTTCCTATATTGTCTGCATTGTCTTTCTGTTTATCATAATTTAGTAATCTTAATGAATAATGTATCTTCAATTAAAATGCTGTGTTTTGACATTTCTCAAGTACAGTATCTATGAATAATTGTCGTTGAGACTTTTTTCTTGTTTATCCATTATTTAGTAGCCTTCAAAGGTAACGATTTATACTGCAGCTCCATTTTTTCAAAGAAAATAGTTTTTATCACTTAATTTACATAATGGCATTAGGCTGTACATACAGTATATGTTTCTAGAGATAGATTTTCCATAATTATGATGATCTATTGACTTGGTTCATGTTTATAATTTTTTTCTAGATACATGGCCTGATTCCCACATAATTTTTTTTGGAAATTTTTAACTGTATTTTATAATTTTTTTTCTTATTCTATTCTGTATTATTGGAAAAAGTATGACGTTTTTTTTTCATTTAGGAAAAATATATAAGATTTTGCTCCACTTGAAGCATACAGAGATTTTTAAAGATTACCTTACAGGCTTTACTTTGTTGTTAATATCCAGACATTGTGTTATGTCATGCATATCAGTCTTGTAAAATTATGGTATTTGAAATTTGGTCAAAATAATTTTGTGGCTATTTTTATCCGAATGCATTTATTTTAGAAACAAATGTAATCCATTCACACTCAAAAAAGTTCCTGATTTGGGTCTGGCAAATGAGGATAATGTAAATTTGATGATTTATTGCAGTTTATTCAATTGATGTTACTTTGCTTTTTTATTATTTCAATGCAATGACATCTGTTCCTAATGCTCTTATTATTTCATTTGATATATTAGTACTCTTCCACTTTTTATCTCTTCTGTAGACAAAGTAAGCCAATAGTGATACAAACTTCATTTTTATCATGAGTACGTATTTGTAAAGCTGTTAAAATCATAATCCTCATATATTGCTGGTTGTAATTACCGACTGTGTGGTGAATAAATGCATAATGCTACTTTTCACTTTAACTATTTAAGTGCTTTAGCCTTGAATAATTTTCAGTTTGTGACAAGCAAAGCTTTTGATGTAAATGAGTTGAATGATAAAAAAAAAAAAAAGTGAGATGATGTTCTTACTTTAGTTTTCAGTTATGTTCTTGATTAATCCTCTGTGCTTATGTGAATCGTAATTCTTTACTTACCGGTATTTTTACATTGAATTTGCTATGATGTAATACTTACTCAATATTAGGTAACCTTAAGTTGTACTGCCCATACTTCAAAGGTTGTTTTTACTTACAAAACCAATTTTATGCTCATCTTTCAGATTTTTTATGATAGGCAAGGGACATCCATAACATTTAATCAAACATGTAAATAATTTACCTTGTAATTTATTCATGTATGCATTTTTTTTTTTTTTATTGTTTTTGAAGATTTCTTTTCTACGGATAAGTCAGTCTGTTCTATTTGCAAAGCACTGTACTGTACATGAAATGATCTGCTGAGTATTTTTCTGCAGCATTCAGGTTGTTATAGACCTCAATGGGAAGAATGTTTGCAGTATTGTAGTTAATAGACTGGATGCAGTGTCATTTTGTATGGAGCCCATTCCTGATGCTGTTATGAATGTTAGTATGCACTGATTCTCTGTACTGTGTGATTTTGTAGATAACAAATAGGAAATTCATATGGCTTTACATTTTATACCTGTCATGAGGAGAACTTAAGATATTGTAAGTTTTGAGTACTGTATTTAGTATCTTCCATTACATAATAAATTTGCTATTATGAATTGTGTATCAGCCTTCACAAGTTAATAATTGCCATGTTTTTTTTTTTTATATTAAAAAGGCTTAAGTAATAGTCATGCTATATAGAAAACATTCTATATTGATGTGTTAAAGGTGTATGAGCCAAATTTTCTTTATGCATTAAAAAGAACTTAAGAGGCTACACTTTCCAGTTGTGATTCAATAACATTTGCTCAGAAACTTAAAAATTGGAACATGGTATTTCCAAGGAAATGTTATGTATGGCACACTGTTTCGCCTTGCATTGATAATAATAAAGTAGTTTTGATGGAGGAAAAACTTATTTTTGGGAGGTGCTTTCTGGTCTTCAAGGACTTTCCTGTAGAAGGCTAAAACAGGGTATCCAATATGACCTGATTACCATAGAATTATGGTTTCCCCTACTCAGAGGCAAGTTCAAGCTCATTTGACCTTGCTACAGCACCTCTGTAGCTGAAAGTTGTACGCAATGAGTGATGTCATGCATAGCATCCTAGAAAGGAACCATCATCTCAGTTATCGCCGGCATACCTATGTCACTACAAAATTACTGTATACAAACAATGATCCACTTATCTGCACAGGACTAGAGAGCAGGGAGGGTTTTAGAGACCACACAGCACCTTTCTTTTGTCAAAACTACTTTTTTGCAGTTAAAGTGCTGTCTGATTTCCAAGGACTTAATACCTGAGTAGTAATCAATAGACTTTTGTCCACTCCATGACAACCATCTGCAACCAAACACAACTTAAAGATGTACACATTCCCAAGAGTAAGAAGAAAAACTAACAAGCCTGACTTACCTTGCAAGGATGACTGCACTGGCTAACTGACATTCCATTACTCTGCTTCTCCTGAAGGACCTGGTTCATTTGGTCCTTCCCTCCAGGCTACCCCCGCATGTGTCACAAATGTGGCAAGTGCCACGCATGGATGTTGCACTGCTTGGATTTGTTTCAGGTAGTGTTTAAGAAACACTTTATCCCCAGACCAACCTGTAAAACTCTGGATGTCCTAAAATTGTATACTACATAAGCAAAGAATGCTAGTGAAGAGGCATTTTTTTGTACAACGTGGTTTTAGTGATGGAGACAGGATTAGTTTTTTAATTAAGGATGTCATCAAGATATGGATAGCCACTGTCGAAAGTGACCTTTTTTGTCTGGGTATTTTGAAGCAGACTGCCTTCTGAAGACGTGGATTTCTGTAAATATAGTTTTAAAGTTGACGTTGGACAAAGTGCTATTCCCTGACTTTAGAGCAGAGATATGGAGTGGATCCCGTCTCTGAAGAGGCATTGTGTTTTTGGCCAGAAAAAGGGAGACTTGGAGTAAGGATTAGAAGATGACAACCTGGAATTGTAATGAACTCCCAGTTCCTGTGAAAGGCTGTCATTTCACTGTATTTTGCTCCTGAAGCTAAAATTATTAGAAATATAGCTTTTTGTAATGGTTGTTTAGGAGAAACTTGGTCAAAAAACTCAAAAACCTTTTCCAGAGACCAAGAAGCCATGGGAGTGGGTGGGGATGGTCTCTTCAAATTAAAATACTGGGTGATCTTATGAAACACGAGTTGAGATCCACATCAAAGGCACGCTTGATAGGTTCTGTTAAAACCGACATATGACAGTGTACTGTAGTCGATGGCTGGAGTTTCTCCTCAAAGAGGTGGACCAGAAAGGAAGCCAAGAAGTCCAGGTTTATTTGACCAGGTGACTGACTCCGTAGAAAAGCCATCCACGTTTTCCTCACAGATTGGTAATTCCTTGTGGATGAAGATCTCTGGCAGCTCATCGAATAAGTCAAGTTGTGACCTGAGAAATCTTTCTTGAAAACACGGGAGAGAAAAACCAAGTGTGAAGGTTCTGGGTTAGAAAGGAGGAAGTGGAGGTAGTACCTACTTTCTGATACTGAAGTGCTATTAGCACAGCTTTCCCTGAAAAATTATAGATAAGGATATTCAAAGCCTTTGAAATCAAACTTGTTGCCGGGAACAGATAGATCGACAATCATCTGTTCCAATCGAAATTCAGAGCATCTCTTGCCACTGCTTGAGAGTCCACATTCAGAGCTGCATATAGTGGAAGTTTGTGGTTCTTTTATGTAGTGATAAGATCTATTCGGAGATCCAGAACTAGCTTCAAAACCTGAACAGAAGTCTGGTTGAGGTTCCATTCCATATACCGGAATGTCTCCCTGGATAGAGTGTCAGCCACTGCGTTGAGTGAACCAGACAGATGGAATGGTGAGAGGAACACATTCCTCTCCTGGAGGAGCTTCTAAATGGGCAGGGTCACTGCAAGGAGGATTCTCTAGCAACCTCCCCCTTTCGTGAGGCAACAAACTGCTACCTGCTTCTCTATGATCTTTTTAAAGGAGTTCCTTCTTGGATCAGTTTTCATTGTCAAGAAGACTGCTATCAGTTCAAATATATTTACCGGTATATGAAATGCTGCAAATTGAAGGGACCATTTTCCTATTACAAAGGTCTGCTCTAAACGACCTCTCCAGTCCAACCTGCAAGTACCTATATAAATAATAATGAAACCTAGGGGAGGGATCAATGGAACCGACCTGGCCAATAAATTTGGCATCATCCATGACCTGAGAATTCTCTTGCACCGACCGAGCAATTGAGCCTGACTTCCGAAACTCCTTAGTAACTGCCCTTCTCTACACCCAGTTTTTTAACACCTGATCAGCTATCCAGGCAAACTGAAGAAGGCCCAAAATCTTCTCCAATTGCTGTCTGGAAGAAAAGCAGCTAGCTAGTAGCAGAACTTGCAAGCAAGCAGTTAACATTGTTGTATGAAACATAATGAAAACAATAAGAATTAGTTGAAATTTCGTTCACCCCTTCAAATTTAACGGAATCATAGGATATGCCACACTATCCACATAAGTAATATTAGACTAGTGAGAAGTACTTTAGCCAGTGGAGGGATATTAGTATTAAGACAACCCACTCTGTCTTCTACTTCACAATCTAATTGTCTTATTGAGTGAGTGGAATTGTGATGTAGCAAAGGTTTGTTTTACATAATGAACTAAAGTATATAAACATTTTTAGGTTTTGTGTGAGGCCTTAAAATCTTTGGAGCACAACGTACATTCTGAATCTTACTGAATGAAACACTATTGATATCAGAATAATCAGTGGAGAGTTGGGTTAGGTTTGCCAATGGGTTGAGAAAGACCAGAATTGCCAAGATAAGAGGGTATTCACTGGCCTTTGAAGTTTAACATAGGAAACAAGTGAAGTCAAGAGCTTGTGAAGCTCATCATTATAAAAAAGGGGGCTGAACTTGTGTGTTGTTTAAAGATGGAGGCGTGTCAATATCGTCATCCCTGTTATAATCAACTAGCCTAGCCTTCCCCTACTTTCTCCCCTAAACTAACAGCAAGTTTTCTTTTGTGTTTAGAACTTATAACTTGATCAGTAACCATTTAAATATTTTCCCATGAGTGGTATCGAGAGTGAAACACACATTCACAATGATTATTGAAATCGCAGAATTATTTCTAACACAATACATAAAGGGAATTCCTGTGTGTATTCCAGGCAATGGTTGCTAACGAAATCAAAGGAAAAGCACCTTTAAGTGCAGTATGTGAAGAATCTGAGAGGTGATGGTGGCCAGTAGACAGAGATAACTGAAGACAAGACTACCTGGGTTCTTACAACTTACTGCTAGTGTAACTTCTGTTCCTTTGTATTTAGTTAAGAAAAAGCTGGAAAATGATAAAGTTTTTACAGTTAATTGTCAATTGAACCAGGATTCTGAAGAAGCCATGTGAATATCGGGTGAATATAGAATAAGAAATTATTTTAAAAGAATTGTTTTTTAATGTCACCTTATGGAGCAAAAGGTCAATTCTTTTAAATCTACCTTAAAAAAAAAAGCTTATAAATTTCTTCAACTTCCCCTTGAAAGAGGAAAAAGTTCGTTTATTTCAACTTTGTCTTAAAAGAATAAAAAGTTTTTTCTTATAGCTTCACATTTAAAATGGTTGTGTGTGTGTGTAGATTGCCTTACCTTTGCGTAAGACACGGGCTCTTGTGTTGGCAGCACGTAAGAGAATTGTATTTGAATTAGTTAAATTGAATTTGTAAGGAGAGTGATACAGCAATAAGCTTGCCTTTTAACCTAAATTTGATAAAACAAAAGCTCCATTTAAAAAATTTACTGTAAAAAGAATTTCCTTTTTTAAGCAAAAAGAAAAAAAATTGAATTGTTGCAATTTTACCTAGAAGGAGCAAAAGCTACAATCTTTCAATTTCACTTAAAAACCGATTAAAGCTCAATTTCTTTAACTTTACCTTACAATGTGAAAAGTTCAATTCTTTCAACTTCATATAAAAAGATCCATTCATTTAACTTTGCCTCCAAAGAGGAAAGAGCTTCAATATTTGAAATTTACTTTTAAAGATCCATTTCTTAAACCGCTCTAATTAGAAGAAAAAAAATTAACTTGCCGCAAAGAGGAAAATCATTCTTTTTACTTAACATTAATATAGAAATATCTCTTTATAAATTCACCTTAAAAGATCAAATGACTTCTTCATCTTTATTAGCTATGCCGTTAAGGAGAAAACATCTTTAATCGCTTAAGATCCCCTTAAAAGAGCAAGTAAAGAACTTCCTTCTCCCATCTTCATCTTAAAATAGCAAAAATCTACATTTTGAAACCACTTCAGAGGCAAAAGTCCCATTCCTTTTAACTTTGCCATTAAAGAGCCAAAAAGCTTATTCTAACAGAGACAAAAGCTCATTTATCTATTTTAAATTAAAAGAGAGAAAAGCTCCATTGTATTGACTTAACCTAATAAAAGCTAAAAGTGCATTTATTTAAGATTTACATTGAAAGGACCAAACTTTAAAATCTTATTTATTTCATCTTTCTTTTAGAAAAAGCTCAATTGATTTTACTTCACTATAGAATATGAAAAAAATATAAACTTTTAACTTTACTTTAAGAGCAAAAAGATAATTCTTTTAACTTCACCTTAAAAGAGAACAAAAACCTACATTCTTTTTCACTTAAGGGGCCCATACACGTTCAAAAAAGCGTCAAAATTTTGATGCAAAATTTTGACGTGTAACTTTGATACAAAATTTTGATGCACAATTGCCCACACACGACTTTAGACGTTTTTCCTATCAAAATTCAGTATCGTCAAAATCTTCGACATGGATGCATCAGTGGCCATAGCACTTGTGTTGGCATTGGACTCTGATAAACCTCCTGGTAAACGTTGGAAGTGGACAGCAAAATAGATCTTTCATATATTAACTATAAAAAGAGACTTGTGTCAGCCTGATCAACATAAATGCATTCACTGGTAGTTTGAACTTTTGAAGGTCTTATCCCTCAACATTCGCCGACAACCCCAATGACTAAGCGCTATACACGAGACTAAGGACATAAGTATACACATTACAGACCATTCCAAACCCCTGTAATAAAATGCAGGTGTGTATATATATATATATATATATATATATATATATATATATATATATATATATATATGTATATATATATATATATATATATTTATATATATATATATATATATATATATATATATATATATATATATATATATATTATATATATATATGTGTGTGTGTGTGTGTGTATACCGGTATATAAATATAAATCGATTCATTTGAACGTGAAATGTGTGAAATAATACGTTAACCAATTAAATGATCTACCAAGATATAATACTAATAATAATAATAATAGTAGTAGCCATCTTAAAACAATTGAATAACAACAAAAAGGAGAAGAAGAAGAAGAAGAACAACAACAAGAGCTCTTCGTTGACAATGAAACCTGTAATTACAAATAGTTAACACACACACACACACACACACACAAACCATAATTTTAATCGGAAATTCTCGGTAAAAATATAATGTTTTCGGTCGTTTACTATTTACTCTTAATTGCCAAGATACAACCTTAGTTGGAAAAGGAGGATATGCTACAAGCCCAGGGGTCCCAACAGGGAAAATAGCCCAGTGAGGAAAGGAAACAAGGAAAAATGAAATATTTTAAGTTTTTCAGTATATATATATATATATATATATATATATATATATATATATATATATATATATATATATATATATATATATACACATGTGTGTGCGAGTGTTTGTACGCCTATATTTCATAGATATATGTGTGTATGTGCACTAATACAAAGAAATCCTGCATTTTTTCATTCGTGGATAAAGAAAAACTAACCATAACCAGAGAGATGGATCCAATGTAGTACTGTCAGGACAGTCAAAGGACCCAATAGCTCTCTAGTGTTAGTATTTCAACGGGTATAAGGAAGAGGTAGAATAATCAAAGGGTCGAATAAGTAAACGATCGAATAAGCAAAATGGTCAAATAAATAAGGGGTTGAATATGCAAGGAGTCGAATAAAAAAGAGGTAGAATAATCAAGGGGTCGAAAACTTCAATCAAAAATTTCTTTTCGGTCTCCTTCTTCACAGACATGGTGATCCTATCTCCTCGTCAGTCACCTGCGAACTAAAAAGTTTGATCAAAATTTTGACAGGAGCCCACACACGCATCAAAAATTTGACGACTCGTCAAAAAATATCAAACGGATTTGATCCATCACAATTTTGCTTCAAAACTTTTTTTGACATCAAAACGTCCTACACACACTCAAATTTTTCGTCAAAATTTTGATGCAAAATTTTGACGCTTTTTTTGAACGTGTATGGGCCCCTTTAGATTATAATAAGTGAAACGCTCCGAATTTTAACTTTGCCTTTTCAGGAGCAAAAAAGTCTATTCTTTTAACTGGACTTTAAAAGGGCAAAATTCTTCATGTATCTTTAAACTCCACCATATGCATAACTGGGTGTGGCTCTTGATTAAAAAGTGAAAAGCTCCGTTCTTTTTAAATTCATCACAGAAAAAAAAAAGGAAATTGATCCAATCTTTTAACTTAGCCTTAAAGGAACGAAAAATGCCCTGCACTATTTTAACTTGTACTAAAAAGACTAAAAGCTACAATATTTGAACTTCACCAAGCTTTATGCTTTTAAATTCACGGTAGAAGCAAACTAACTCCATTTTTCTATCTTCCACTCTGAGGAGCAAAAATATCAATTTTCTCATCTTGATCTTACAAAGACAAAATGTCTATTCTTTCAACTTAACTTTAAAAGATCAAAATTCTGCATTATTTTAGCTTCACCTCAGAAGAGCCAAAAACTCCAATCTTTAAACCCCACTTATAAAAAAAAAAATCTAATCTTTTGATTTCACCCTAAAAGGGAAAATATCTATTCCTTCAACTTGCTCTCAAAAGACATAAAATCTCCATTATTTCAACCGTATTTAAAGGGTTAAAAACTCCGATTTTTTTATCTTCATATTAATAGAGCTAGAAGCTAATTTATTTCAACATCGCCGCAAATGAGCAAAAATCTTCATGCTTTTAACTTCCCCGTGAAAAAGTAAAAACTCAATTTTTTTAGCTTCACTTTAAAAGAGCAAAATATTCCATTTCTTCAACTTCACATTAAACAAGCAGAGATCCATTCTTCTTACTTCCATTCCAAAGAGCAAACAGTTCCAATATTTCGACTTTACCTAACATAGCACAGTTTGTTGTTTTAAGCATCGTTAAAAGGACCAACAATTCAACTCTTTTTAACTTCATCTTAAAAGAGCAAAAGAAAAAAAATCTCCATTATCTTAACTTCAACCTCATCTTAAAAGAGCAAAATATCCAGTCTTTTAACTATTTCACATTAAAAAAGCAAAAAGTCCATTATCTTTATTCTATTTAAAGGAGCATACAACTCTACTCTCTCTCTCTCTCTCTCTCTCTCTCTCTCTCTCTCTCTCTCTCTCTCTCTCTCTCTCTCTCTCTCTCTGTGCGTATTATTTTCCTAAAGATGACAGAATCACTTAAAATCGATATATCAGCAAAATACATTTTTTTTTATATAATCAGAGAATACATGCACCCATGCCATGAATAAAATAATCAGATTTACCTAACTACTGTTGAAATATAAATTTCAAGGTAAAGAAGCTTATCCAAAAAAAAAGCAATTGCCACTTGCACAAATCAGCGATATATATATATATATATATATATATATATATATATATATATATATATATATATATATATATATATATATATGTATGTATAGGCTATATATATGTATATATATATATATATATATATATATATATATATATATATATATATATATATATATGTGTGTGTGTGTGTGTGTGTGTGTCTTTTCCACATATGTAATAGAACCAGATAACTGAATTATCTGTAAAGCGAACGCATAGTAGTTATAAGAAGCAAATAGAAATTTCTGCAAAAATATATTCTAGAGTACCTATACAGGTACTCTAATAAATTTTATTCTCGCCTTCCGTAAAGTTCTCTCTCAATAAATTGACCAAGCGATTAACGTTAACGTGTTATAGGTAGCCTACTGTCTTTCTCTGTTTAGAGTCCTTGGCTTGACATCGCTTGAAGCCTTCTCCGGCTGCCTTGTTGTTATCTCGCACAGTTGTGTGGTTGGTGCTAACTGGAATACAGAACGCAGCGAGTTTCTTGTAGGTGGTAAGCAACAAATTGTATTAGTTTCACTTTCATTTGCATATGTTTCTAATACTTTCATATTGTTTGGTGTTCTTTGGAGGTCTGTTGATATATGAAAGTTATTTCTGTAGGCTACACTTTAATTTGCTTCAAATTCCCATGTCTTAACATACCGGGTTATCAGATATTTCTCAGTATATGCTGATTTTTAAAAAATGACTTTTAACTTTCCAATTTATTTGTACTTCCAGGTAAGAAAAGTCCGGTATCCTGCGATTCCCTGTGCGTCTGGAACTTATAATCTGGATGAAAATTTTTCTTCATGAGAGCAAGTGTTCCCCCATTTTCCTCACGAACAGGCTCGCATGTCTTTAAATACTGATGACAACGCTGGAATCTGGTGAAGTATTTTTCATTCAGAATTGAAAGGCAAGTATCATTCTATGTTTTTATTATAATCCCAAGCAAGCTAGTCCTCCCCGATTAGGGGCGGCGCCCCTAATCGTGGGAGGACGTTCCCTATAACGCACGGTAGACATTGTCTACTGTGCGTTATAGGGAGGCTTGCTTAAACCCTTTAATCTAGTTTTGGTGAGTATTAATTTTTTTGTACTTTATATAGGTTCTTCAATTTACTTAAAGCAGTTGGTCAATCATTTGAAGTAACAAGTTTTCTCAATAAATTCGCTTTTGTATTAATTTCTGTTCAATCAATGTTTTTATGTTTATAATCCTATTAAGATTAACGTATGTAAGCTTCATTGTACTAAGATTAACGTATGTAAGCTTCGTTGTACGAAATTGTTTTTTTTTTTTTTTTACTGTTACTATTATGTAGGGATGTCAAACTTTTACATATCAATTTCTGATAATAAACTTTTTTTTCAGATTGGATGGCGCGACTTCACGAAAAATTTAATGACTAAATTCACCAAATCTATACCTTGTATTGCTACCCATGATGGTTTGATTTGATTTGGTTGAGGATTTTTACTAGAAATTCTGCTTAATTAGTCTTCAAGACGTCCATTTAATTGTTACCAATTCCGGTAAATAGGTTATTGGCAAGTTATAACGAAGACATAACTAGTTAGCTTATTTTTATGGTGAAATTCCTTAGGCAAGGAGACAATTAACTTACGATTTTGTTAAAAACAAATAACTGAAAATATGGCTTTTTTTTTAATGGTAATTCTGGCTTATAAAATCCTAGTAAGTTAGCCTCTGAAGACAATTGCAAGTTAATTGGTTGATACGGTAAGCCATTCATTGGAATATAACTTATTAGGCATTCTTCAGTAGATTGTAATAGCTTGTTCATATTTAGTAGTTTGAACCCATTTTACTTAATTTGAAAATGTTTGTCTAATCTCAAATAAATTTCTATATTTACTACTCCGTGGTTGTCCTATTTTATTTATATTAAATCTTTTACTGAAATATTCTGTTGAAAACGGAATAGTTATTTTTATAGTTTCAAGGTTTGAAATTTAAGTTTAATTTAGCAGCTTTTCTTCAAAACTAAAATTCCTGTTTGAAAGAAGTGACTTAGATTTGTAATAAGGGAAACCGTATGGTGACATCTCATAGGTGTAGGAAATAAGTGTATGAAAAAAGTAATTTAATGTATATTTCACTTTTACTGATTGAGAAATCTTATTAATTCCCTATTAAAGGTTCCCTGACTGAAAAATGTATGGCTTGGCATTTTCAAAGCTTCAACTATTAATGTTTTATGCATTTTAACGTACATATTTTTGCGGAGATTTAATATACGAACCTGAAACAAGACTTAAGTCCACATCAAACTGGAGTGTAATGATGTGGCAGTACTCTTGAAAATGCTTTGAATAGGGATTTAATTAAAGTTTGATATACTGTATTGAACGAACACCCTTGCTGATATTACTGATATTCCATCCGTGTAAGCAGAAACCTAGATTGTTAGTGTTGAGTAGTTGGAATTTTGAATTCTCGTAATGAGCTTAGTTTCGTCTGGAAAAATTTTGGCTCTTGAATACAGGGTGCGGGATGAATTTAATGAAATGTGCTAGTCTAGGGATTGAATCGCCAATAAAACAGTTGTACAGGGGAAGACTACTGCTAAACTCAATTACTTGCCAAGCTGCAACCCTAGTTGGGAAATCAGGTTGCTATAAGCCAAAATGATTCAACAAGGAAAATCCCCAGCGAGGAAAGGATAAGGAATTGACTGATAAATTAAACGAAAATTAAAAGTTTTGTATAAGTGTGGCTTCGGCTTTCTTCATTTATTTGTGTGTATTGCACATTTTGTCAGGGGAGTATTAGTATTTCATAAACAAAATTTTTAAACTTTTTAGGTAGTTCAGTTTCGGCTACTAGAATCTTGGGCAATAGTAGAGTACAACTGGGTGATAGTCATAATAACAAAAAAATTCTTTACTAATATTTTGAGTAAAACTCGACTAAACCTGCTTCCCTGAAAAAAAGGGGGTTGGGGCTAGAGCCCTGAGGTTAGATTTTGCGTCCCAAGGTCTTTATTCTTTCACAATTTTGAGATGTATAAATTTTGTTTTAACCGCAAAGTTGAAAGCTAATCAAACCGTAAAACTCTCCTGAACATTAAATGTCTCTAAACTTTATATATGAAGCGGTTCCTCTTCGTGATACATTATGTTAAGGTAACAGTTCATGCCTGGGGAGAAAAAACATTTTTTTCGGATCATGAAAGTGTTAGTGGGGATAACAGCTGCAGTAGATATGAAACGACCACAAAGTTTTATTATTGTTATTAATTACTTGTTAGGCTACAACCCTAGATGGAAAAGGAGGATGCTAAAAGTTCAATGACTCCAGCAGGAAAAATATCTCGGTGAGGAAAGTTAACACAAAATTAAAATTTTAAGAATAGTAGCATTAAAATAGATATTAACTATATAAACTAAACATTAACAAAACAAGAAGAATAGAAATAAGATAGTGTGCTAGAGTGTACCCTCAAGCAAGAGAACTCAAAGCCAAGACAGTGAAAGACCGTAAGACTAGAGAACAATGGTTTGATTTTGGAGTGTCGTCCTAGAAGAGCTGCTTACCATAGCTAAAGAGTCTCTTCTACCCTTACAAAGAGGAGAGTAGCCACTGAACAACTACAGTGCAGTAGATAACCCATTAGGTGAAGACGAATGGTTTGGCAATGTCGGTGTTTAACAGTATGTCTCATTATGATTATGTAAGTAACAACACACGTTTTACTTATGGAAAGTCTTCAGCTAAATATGATGGAATTGTTATGAGACTTAAACTAGGCTATAAATACTATTGGGAATATAAGAGTGGAGAGGGTACCCCTTGTAAATTATGTGACGCTGCAAACTCACACACACTGCAACATTACATTATGGAATGTAGTTCTTTGGCAGAATTTAGGAATCTTGATGATAATTTTGAACAAATGGTGTGTTTTTTCATTAATAATAATTTGTACAAGAATATTGCAAATAAATTTAAAAAAACTGATATAAGGTACTAAAATTGTGAAGTTACTATATTACTTTTTATATGTATAATGTTTTGTGTTTGCTGCAGTAATATGGAATTTGAAATGGAAGTGGTTGTTCTCTGTACATTAAATAATAGTTCTCCTTTTATGTGAAAACGGTCTGTAAAATGTATTTTATGTAAAAAATGTTTTGGTTATTTTGTAATGTGTAATGTAGCTTTCAAATTTATTAAAACAGGGACTCCTCGTGGTTCCAAATACACGCGATTTCTGTGGCGCAAGGTAGCAGGTCGAGCGCACCTTCGCCTTTGGAGTCGTGGTGTTTGGCATCGCGGCGGGTCCGTTTTTGTTGCGGCGGGTTTTGGTGTGTTGTTTCCTTGTTGAATGATTGTTTTTGTGATGAATTTGTGAAGTGTGTGCATATTTTCTTGAGTCTTGGACGATTTTGGGAGGCTGACCTCTTCGTGGTCTTGTTGTCGGCTCGCACCGTCGGGCCCAGAGTCGTAATTGTCATTGCTTTATCAAATTATAACTATGATTAATTTATATGTAATTTCAGTCTGTGAAATAAATATATAAGGTTTGTGCTAATGTACTTTGGGTAAATGTGAAATTATTCATGTAGGTGTTTTCATTTGTAAAAACTGTTACTAATTGTATTTTTTGGGTCATGTAAATTATTACTAGGTTTTACCTTTGTATTTAGCTTTTGTTCATTTATGTATATTAAAGATAATTTATGTAAATTAAAGATAGAGTGGGCTGTCTAGCAAGACTAACAGCTCCTTTTGACCACTTTTTGTCAATAAATTTTTTGAATTTGAATTTGAATTTGAATGAGGACAGAGGAGAATCTGTTAAGAATAGGCTAAACGAGGGATGGGGAACCCTCTTTTGGATGAAGGCCATCTTGCAGTTCCTCAATGCTCCTTAAGGCCGCATAGAATATTGTTGGTTATTTTATCCTCCGAGTAATTTATTAGTAATTTAAAGAAAGTGACAGGTTTATAAAAAATTAAAGCATTACAATTTCAAATATTTGAATTAAGTACTTTTTATACAAGTAATCAGTAAATGAATTATATTGAAAACTAAATTTTGAAATTTCATTCAAGTTTGGGTAGTTTTCAAACTACCGTAAGTAAATGAATAATATCGAAAGCATGTCATTTTCGAATCAACTTAGTTAAGCAAGTAGGTTCTGTGTATTGAAGTGATAAATGAAATAATATTAATCTTTAGGAAAAGATAGCTTATAAATATCAACAATATAACCTTTTCAAATATTTTATATTGGCAAGTAGGTACTTTTTAAACAATCACATCTTATAAAAATGCAACATACCAGTAAAAATTTTTATCTTTAAGCACACTTGGCTGTTTTCATTGAAAAAAAAATCTATTATTTGCTTTCTTAAGATGTTCAGTAAATCCCTAGTTTTTAGCCATCATAGCTGGAACACCATCAGTGCCTAACTTATTATAATATAAGGAAGTAAAATTTAGTCCTCATTTGTGACATTGCTTATTGAGGTTGTTAAAATGTCTGTTCCTCTTGTCCTTGCGTTAATGTTACCTACGGAAGCTGTTTTTCATACAATCAAAACTCATCAGTGAAAGCACAATTGAAATATTTTTGTGCCAAAAATCTAGAACTTTTTGACTCATCCATAACTATCATAGATCACAGTGAGGAGATGGACAAAACAGGAAAACACTCGTCCATCATACGTTAAATTACTCACTCACTGCAACTAGCAGTTTTCCTTGTCAGCTGACAAGGAAAAACTGCTAGTTGTATTAAGTTAGGATTCATTGAATTCAAGGAAAAATTGCTTCCATTCTCTGGGAGGTACATCACTGTACACAACTTTCCTATTGTCTGTGTGTATATATTTGTATGTGTGTACATGCAGTAGAATGATTTCAAACACGCAATATTCAGTGTCAAAGCAGAAATATACTACACATACTGTACTACATATATCAAAGGCCGTAGAAGCCCATATGCGGCCTTAATGCCGCAGGTTCCCCATCCCTGGGCTAGACTATTCGGTGTATGTGTAGGCAAAAGAAAAATGAACCGTAACAAGAGAGAAGGATCCAATTTGGTACTATTTAGCCAGTCAAAGGACCCCATAACACTAGCGGTAGTATCTCAAGAATTACAAGGCTTTCAAAACTGATATGAATTGTTATTTTGTCCTGCAAATTTAGTCGGAGAAAATAATTGAATTATAAGATTGTATGAATTCTGATAAATTAAAAGCGGTATAGTAAAGAAATTTTCCTTCTGTACAACAAGGTTCTATATTGTAAGGAACAAACTCATTTCCTACAGCAGAGAGCGTTTTGCCCCATAACTACTTTTTTATAACGATAATTATAGATCTCAGGATATTTTATTATTTTTGGCTTTTGTAAACTGTTGTTTAACCGATAGAGAAGGAATAACTTTATATTAATTTAGGACACACAAGCGACCCCTTTTTAAAGAGTTTGATTGTACAACAAAACCTGCGGTTTGCATGGAAAAAAACCGCTAAACTCTGCACAGGGGTGGAAAAAATTATGTTGTCAGTTATCTTTATTTTCAGGTTTCGTCCTCTATTTTGCTTCTTAAAAGCTAAATACTATTTGTGCTTTCAATATTCAAAAATAAATTTAACATGCACTAACATTAGTGACAATACCACTGTAATTTAATTTGAAATTGTCATGAATACAAACAGAAGTCAAAATGATCTCTTATTCCCTTCAATGGACAAGTGGTTTAAGCTTATTTTTTTTTGTAATGACTTATGCATGGTATTTTTTCATAAAACAAATGTCCCCTTGTGTCTTTATGCTTGGGTCAGAGTTAGTTTGAAAACATACATCTTTTGTAGCTGAAATCACGAAATTTAAAGTAGCCCTTTGTTAAAACATGTCTTAGTCGGTTATCGTGCGTAATAGGTGAGAGTAAGTGCATCGGAGTGGTAATTGACTCGGTTCTCATCATTTATTTCCTAACTATCTTTCCATCTAGATATCTAGATAGATAGAATGTTGGCACGAGAGTTATTGTTAGTTATTAGAGGAATTATAACTTCATTTATTTTACGCATATTTCTTTCAACTCTTCAGTTATTGGTTGGAAATATATTAAAGGTTATGTATTTCATAAAAAGGACAACACTTTTTATGAGCATTTCTCTCGTATTCTCTGATTTGAAATCTTCTCTAGATAACTGCTAAAGTGAGACTCGCTACTTAACAAGAACGGATTTCTACACTGTCGGAGCCATTCTTCATTACCAGCGTGATAATACTCACAAAATAATTAAGCCCTTTTATATCAATATCAAGAAAAATAACATATCAATAATTGTAAAAAAAGAATAAAGTTTCAAAAAGTCTAAATATTGGGGAAGTTCGGAAAATATATTTTTTTCCCTTGATATATACTATAGTCATCCTTACACATTAATGTTAATTGAATTAGTTTTCTATGAAGAAATGTCAATTATCTTATAAAACTGTTACACCTCAATTTAGTTAAAGTGATTGTCAGTGCAGATTACGCAAGTTTAAAAAAAAAAGTTTAAACTATAAATGAATTATAATGGCAAATCATAAATAATCCAAAGAGACATTTCGACGGCAAAAGATCTGGACTAAAACTTCATATGTATTATTACCCTGGAGCTAGATTGTTATTTTTTAATTAGGTGGTATACTCTCTCTCTCTCTCTCTCTCTCTCTCTCTCTCTCTCTCTCTCTCTCTCTCTCTCTCTCTCTCTCTCTCTCTCATATATATATATATATATATATATATACATATATATATATATATATATATATATATATATATATATATATATGGATATATGTATATATATATATATATATATATATATATATATATGGATATATGTATATATATATATATATATATATATATATATATATATATATATATGGATATATGTATATATATTATCCAATATTCTAGAATTGTACTTTCTAATACATCGATAAAGACCAATTATTTGTATCTTAGTTAATAATAATAATAATAATAATAATAATAATAATAATAATAATAATAATAATAATAATAGTAAAAGTAATAATAATAATAATAATAATAATAATAATAATAATAATAATAATAATAATAATAATAATAATAATAATACAGTCAATTTCAACCGGCCCCTCCCTCTCTTCTAGTAGATGTATGTATCAACGTCAGATATAAATATCAGTATCATTCTGTTTCTTATGTTTATTATGATCCATTGGTGTGCATATTCCTGTTGCTAAACCATCAGATTTTGTTTACTTTGCTGAATTTATTTCGATGTGATTTCTTTTTAAGGAGATTAAACTGTTTTGGAACACTTTTCAGGTGGCAATAAAGTTTACGAGGGAGTAAGATCAATTCTCAGAAAACTCTGACATGGTTCTTTTTATCGGTTACCTTTGGTTCTCTGTTCAGTATTTGGAGCCAAATTCTTTATCTATTGAAAAAGGAAATTTAAATTGGATTATAATGTAATTTGGTAGCTAGGATTTTTGTTCAATATAGTTTTTGAATATTGAAATATGCTATTCTTAATAAATCTACGTGGCATAAAACTCCATTTTATAATTGTTCAATAAGTTTTCCGGTTCTAAATGTAATATATGTTTTAAACAAAGACGAGGTTTTAATTTTGGAGGCAACTGGTATGGTGGTCTTTGAAGATGAAAATAAAAAAAAAAAAAATCTTCAAAGATATAAAAACCAGGCTTTTCTTTGGAGAAATTTGCAATAGGAAGAAATTAAAAAGGTTTCATGAAATAAAGCTTGGATTTTACGAAAATCTTCAAACTTTGATGAAACTATAAGAAAATAATCAACAGCTTCTCTTCAATAGTTGCTATAAAAAGAATGTTGTAAAGAAGATTTGGAAGGTTGAAATCATCCGTCTCTCTCTCTCTCTCTCTCTCTCTCTCTCTCTCTCTCTCTCTCTCTCTCTCTCTCTCACACACACACCGAAGTGGTAAAAATTCACTATATGACCTGGAGAAGAAGTGATTGTGTCAGTGATGTGAATCAAGCTGAAAGAAGTTTAGACTAATTACAATTCGACAAGTCGAGAATTGGTAGTTGATAGTTGAAGGGAAGGATGGAGGCGGTCCAATAATTACAGATATAGGTTATTTCGGAGGTAGCCAGCTGATGAGTTTTACCGGTGATGTATAGTTATGTAATGAAAGTAATTGTTGAGATTACTATTGATATGTTTAATATTTTTACCAGGATGTTCTTCTTACACGATGCCTTTTCACCTTATAATATTCAATTACAAGGTGAAAACAGTTTAAGAAACATGAAAAAGTATCTCTAAAATAGCTTAAAATTACACCAGCATCCGGAAGCTTACAGCGGCCCCATTTCCTACTGCTACTTTGGTCATTTTTTCCGAACACTCACTCCCAATTTTGAAATTGCTGGATCCGTGCTAGAGTATATAGGCCTACATAATTGTATTAAAATTCATGTGAGCGTCTGGAAGATGTAAGCTGTAGCTTCGAAATGTTTTTATCCGTTTAAAATACATCTTAGGGTAGTTAGAGATTAAGAGGCAACAAGAAATTTGGATGTAAAGGACACCTACTGCATCTAGATATTCTTTTTATTTCTTTTACAGAACTTAACGAATAAATGAGCTGAGGTTCCTATCAAAGGTTCACTTGTGACAACCCTGTTAGAATAATTACATTGAGATGGCTAGATTTTTAAAACTTAACTAGCACTGTGATATAGATGAATTCGAAGTAAGATCGACTATTATGGTCATGAAGTAACATGAGTTATTATTTCTTCATTCCTCATTATCAATATATTTATTTAAACTCGTGCGTGATACGATAATATAACAATTTTGCCTAATATCTGAAGCACTTTTCAATCATCCGCAACAGGCAACCGATTCTCGATGCGTACGTCTGAAGGCGGTAAATGACGTCATCCGGTTGGTGTCGTGTCAATCATTCTCACGTCTTCGTCTACGCTCCTTGCAGCGAGCCACACCTTCTGAGGCCTTTCTGGGTAGCGAGTGGAATATTTCTTTCTCCATTGATACCAAAGATTGAACGGTGAGTTTTACTCTTATTTGTATCACTAATTTGACTCTTGATGATGAAGAGAGAGAGAGAGAGAGAGAGAGAGAGAGAGAGAGAGAGAGAGAGAGAGAGAGAGAGAGAGAGAGAGAGAGAGAGAGAGAGAGAGAGAGAGAGAGCACACCAAACAGGAATCCAGCATTACAGTTACTTTTTGTGCATTGGGTCATTTGCGGATGTGCGAGTTGCGTAAACGGAAATTACTTTTTGTCCGATTCCAATGAACCACCTGCTTCGCAGAAAAGTCTAATAATTGTTCTCTGAATGAGATTCGTGTTCTTTTAATTTATCCAATGCACATTTACATTTTAGTTTCATAACTTTGAAGCGAAAAAAGTTTGCCTATCGATATATTTTATGTATTTTAAATTATGAACCCATTCTTACTACCGGGAAATTCCTCTTTGCCGTTTTTTTTTTCTTTTTTTTTTTTGGGGGGGGGGGTTGCATTATTCATTTGTTTTTCATATGTCCAGCATTATACACATGTATCCCTAAATTCCAATTATGACATATTCTGGGAAAACAGTTTTGCAATAGAATATGACGAAAGACGGTTTCTCTCTCTCTAGGAATTGTTATTTCCTCTTATGTAAATGTGATTCCACAAACAAATTTATACGAGTAGAATTATTAAGAAATCGATGTTTCGGCATCTCTCTCTCTCTCTCTCTCTCTCTCTCTCTCTCTCTCTCTCTCTCTCTCTCTCTCTCTCTCTAGGTATGTGTGTGTCTGTGTGTGCTTAATATGCTAGAATTTAACGCCTCACTTTCTTTTAGTGATATTGAAATTAACAAACATTCAAAAGGTAAAATAATAATAATAATAATAATAATAATAATAATAATAATAATAATAAAGGATAAAAGTTCAGTTAAAATTTGTGGCAAAGGAGAATTAGATTGTTCGCTTAATTATTCACGGAGGTCCCTGTCCTTTCTGAAGATGACTCCGAGGTGCGGCTATGAGAGATTTTAAGGCCACTCATGAATAGCAAAGGCAAGGGCAGTGACATTGCCCAAGAGACTCACAAATGCATATGATCAGCGCCCAAGCTCCCAACTCCACCAAAGCTAAGATCAAGGAGGGCCAGGCAATGGCTGCTGATGATTCAGCAGATAGGCCTATGGGCTCCCCTAATCCCCATCCTTAGCTCACAGGGATGGTGAGGTTGCAGTGACTAAAGGAACTGAAGGAACTAACGAGTTTGAGTGGGACTCGAACTCCAGTTCGGCGATCACTAGTTAGGGACGTTAGCACATAGGCTACCTCAACTCAAAAGGACGTATAGCGTCACGTTGCTTCAGTCTTACGCATGATTATGAGAGAAGCGAAAAACAAAGAGATGGTAAATAAAAGTAATTGAAATAGCTAATAGCTAAAGACATACCCATCATTAAACAAATAAATATATATGTACTGTAAGCATAGATAAGTAAAGAGTAGTTTTATAATCAAGGAAAATGATCATAGTGATTTTGAGCCATCGAAAGTTCAGCAGAAATTTATATTTCATAATTTTATAGCAATGGAAATGAAAAACCTCTGGGAATATCTCGGAATGCTCCTAAAATGAGAAAAATGCTACAACAGTATTAGAAAAAAATTATGTCAGTGAGTCAGTGTAGCTATGGAGTCTCAAGAAGAAGATTTAATTTTCTATACAATTGGTTTTGCTTTTGAGTTTTAGTGATAAAATTTTCAATTTCAAGAATTAACCATATATTGTAGAATACTGAAATGCATTGTTCACAATCTTTACTGTGCACAGCTGATCTTATAGTTGAAGCACTTCACGTGTATTTCAATGGAGTTTAGCTTTATAAATTCCACTCTATTGCTGATCTCTATCAAGATTTGTCGGCAGATAATTCTCCGTTTTGAAGAGTTGTACGCTACTAAAGAAGTAGGCTTGCTACTCTGGTTATTATGAGTAAAATTTGGAAATCAAATTGCCTGAAATTACATATAAAAATCAGGCTATATATATCAGTTTTGTTAGATCGGTGCTACTATATGGACAGGAGTCGTGGCATGACAATGAAACAATATCTAACAGATTTTGTAGATTTGAGAACAAAGCCCTCAGAAGAATATTGGGAGTTGAATGACAGGACAGGATTAGAAATGAAACTATAAGAGGGATTACTCGAGTGCCATATGTGGATGAGATCATGGTGAGGGGTAGATGGAGATGGTTTGGTCGAGCTCTTCGCATTCCCCAACAAAGATTAGTTCACCAAACTTTTAACTGGGCTCCGCAAGGCACTAGGAGAGTGCGAAGACCCAAGCATACATGGCTGAGGACTATGAAGCGTGAAGTAGGAGATGATGAATTGAGAAATATTAATTGGAAAGCTCAAGATAGAGACGACTGGCGAAATCTAACCGAGGCCCTTTGCGTCAATAGGCGTAGGAGGAGATGATGATGATGATGAAAATGACACATTACTGGAACGTCTAACGCTATGGCACAGTAGTCCGAAGTGCCAATTAACTTACTGGCCTTTTAATTATTAGCAGAAATGTGAGACAAAATATAAACGTTTACATTACCGTAACAGTTGGCGTTGAAGATCTCATTGTCCCCTACACATCGAGAATCAAATAATATCTTAACCGTAGATATGACAAATAAGTAACACTTCTGATTAATTTGATACTATTGTTGCAATATTTTCACATTCATTTGCTTGCCAATCTTCTTCAAGTAATATTTGTTGTCAATGCTTCCCCATAAAAGGACAATAACAATAAATCTGATATTTAGTCCTTATGATTTTACGAGGCAAAAAAGTAATGATAATAAAACTACGAAAGTATAAGATTTACTATTTGATAAGTAAAGGGAATTCTTTGGTGGGCTGAAGGCGAGCCTTAAATGAATGTGGTCGATTACAATGAAGGTGACACTAAAATACAATGTTGTCTAGTACGTTGATGGACGAGAAAAATGATAGTATCTGGAAAAAAAATTCCAAGTCATCGGATGGACTAAATTATTTATTTTTTTTATTTGATGTAGTACTTAAAGTAGGAAAGATGAACAGGGAAGATATTTAAGAGGAAAAGTGTTTCCTTATAAATGATCAAACAAATTGTAGTTATTTGATAGAAAGTTCAATGCATTATTCAAAATGACCAGAAGAAAAGGTATTCTTTCATATGTTTTCGTTGTTTTTAGTTTAAATCTAAAAAAGCATCAGTGTTATTACCCCATTTTTATAATTACCATGATTATTCTTCTTTCCTCGTAATTTCATCTTATTGCTTCCTTTCGCTCAATCATGTGCTAGACGTGATTCTGTCTCATCCGTAACGAGAAATTCCAACTACGAACTAATCAAGATGGAATGGTATGGCCGCTTAGTAATCAGTTAGGTATGTGGCCTCGATGTTTCGGAAGTTCAGGGCCATTTGCTTTCCAGACACGAGATGAGCGAGGATCCGCAGTAATATCGTATCTTAATTTCAGCAATTTTGAATGTATGTAATAGACTGCGCATTGAGCACCGGGAAGCTACAAGTTTCTTCCACTTTAATTCAGGCTGTTCTTATATGGAAAGGGGCGATATTCATGAGCCTGTTCAATGCCAAAGGCATCGCCAGGAGTTCAAATTCCTGTGGTGAGAAAATTGCCCCTATAAGATGAAATGAAAAAGCACGCACGTACGCACACACACACACGTTCACGCAGAGAGAGAGAGAGAGAGAGAGAGAGAGAGAGAGAGAGAGAGAGAGAGAGAGAGAGAGAGAGAGAGAGGTGGGAACTAGTGCGAAAGGTCAATAGACCAAATTCATTTAAATTCCATTCATTCTGAGTGTATAAGTTGTTCATTTAGGACTAATTGTCATTTAGGCCTAATTGAATGGCCATTTTTTTCTTTCCCTCTATGAAGATCTTGCTTTCACTGTGTGTCATTCAAACATACATAATGATATGAAATAGTAGATTTATTTAACAGCGAAACATGAATCGCGAGTCAGTCTTGGGTGACTCACTCGGTCAAGTGAGAGCGTGTTCTCGGAATTCAACGTCTAATGTCACTTGGAATGTGCTCTCAAGTGACGCAATAGAACTACACCGTATAAACTCTCTCTCTCTCTCTCTCTCTCTCTCTCTCTCTCTCTCTCTCTCTCTCTCTCTCTCTCTCTCTCTCTCTCCTAGTATGTCTACCTCATGTGGTTGAATGAAAGGCTAACAACCATGAAAAAAAAGAGTTGCTAGTGGCCCTTGCTATCTTTGGTAACTAGGTTTTCCCGGTATTTCTTATTTTGGAGAGTAGAAAAAACCCTCTTGAAATTTGGGACAAAATGCTATTCCTTTAACGCAGTGTTTAGCAATGTGAGACAGTTACTTTAGTGTCTTGGTTAATGTTACTAGTGGAATAGGATAGATTAATTCATGACTTTTTTCCAATAGTGGCTGTTTGAAATGATAGCCAGATTAAATCCATATAAGAATCTATTCAAAATTTCTATTGAACTGAACTCTCCTCCAAGAATGGATTCAAATTGCCTAAATGTCTAAACAATAATGAAAAATTAATTCTAATATTTTTACTACTACCGTATTAAGCTAAATGTATACAGCATTCTTTGTAATGCTGTATAAATAACAAGTCTCTCTCTCTCTCTCTCTCTCTCTCTCTCTCTCTCTCTCTCTCTCTCTCTCTCTCTCTCTCAAATTACCATGTATAGAGGATGGATGAGCCATGCTCAAGAATGTTAATAGGTTCTTTTGTTGTCTTGGTAGAAAAGCTTTCTTTCATGAATTCTAATATATGCAAAAGTGAGTAATTGAGTTTTTCGTTGACACCAAAGCAGGGGAGAAAGGTTGCCGAAATATTTTAGTTAATGCACTGTAAGAATTCGAGATAATTACAGAGAAATTACTAAATTATAGTAGGCTGAGATAATTGAAGGTAAAATCAGAATTAGATGAAATGTTACCTATAGTACTATGTGAATTCAAATCTTTCAGTTCTTCAGTTTAGTGATGTTATGTCCTATGATGAATAATTTGCGTGCTAGTTTACACTATGCTTCTTCTTCTTCTTCTTCTTCTTCTATTTACGTGCTCTTTTCCCGTTTTTGTATGTGGTACGCACGGTTTCCTTCTATTTGAAGGACTTTGCTTTGGCTTTTTTTTTCTTTTTTTTAATAAACTGTTAAAAAAAACCCCACCGTAATTTTAATTAAGATACAGCGACTGTAATTTTTACCCTACTTTGTTATTATCTTTTACAGGTTGGTGACTGTAATATCACTCCACTACGCTTTTCGACATCCTGTATACCAATATCCTTATTGCATATATTAGCAACTTCCATAATAGAGGTGTAAGAAAACTCAGGAAATATGCGAGGATTTGCTACGTTCAGCAGCCTAATAAAGACCTAATAAAAGCGTTAAGTTAAAATTTCGAGGGTTTGGTCCACCTCCCTACCGTTCAAGGAACGCTCCAGCAACGTTCGGGTGGTGTGCCCGGGCCTTTAGACCCCGGTAGCGTAGGTTCACGTGTTGTACCTGTCACCATCGTCCTTCGTATTACTTGAATGATTAAAAGTCCCAATAATTTAATGCGTGTGTGTTAAGGATCGTTAGTGTTCCATTGTTTTTCTTTGGAAAATACTTTACCCAGTGGAACCAACATGAACTTTACCGCTAAGTTTGTAAGGTACCGTGTATTCACAAATATCTTTGGGCGCCTCCGTTTTACTGTAGGTATTAGGGACCTAATATGCAATCATATTGTGGTGATTAAGGGAAAAGGATTGTCTTTCTTTAGAGATTTGCTCACACTCTTGATATTGTATCGGTATGGGACTTTTTTTTTTATTGTACCAAGGTCTTCCACTGTCTTGGGTCAGAGTTCTCTTGCTTGAGGGTACACTCGGACACAGTATTATATCTAATCTATCTTCCTCTTGTTTTGTTAAAGTTTTTATAATTTATATGGGAATTATCTATTTTAATATTGTTACTGTTCTTAAAATGTTTTTTCCTTGTTTCCTTTCCTGACTGCTATTTTCCCTGTTGGGGCCCTGGCCTTAAAGCATCCTGATTTTCCAACTAGGGTTGTAGCTTAGCAAGTAATAATAATAACAATGTTGTTTTTATGTTATTAAGGTGATGAAAGAAAATATGGTTTGCTTAATAAGCTGTTTTTAAAGACGTTTTGCGTTAGCTTTTCGCATTTGAAATAAGACAAAAGCTCACTAATGATTTTGGATCCCTATTTTAGGTATTTAGGTAAATAAATCCATAAAGTGCTCAGGTATATGTTTATTACGAGGACTAGCATTTAGCAATAAATCCTAATAACTACAGAAATGGACGTAAGATACAAAGAAATAGGGTTTTTATATATTGTAAATGAGCTTAATAGTTTGTGAAGTCCCTGACCATTACTACATCTAGAAATGGATTTTTTTTCCATTCTACCTTCCACTTGATGCATAGTACCAACCTCTTTTATCTTGTTAAAGAACGTAATAAATTCATCCCAGAAAAGATTAAAAAAATGTTAGTATGTTATCCATAAACCTCGCGTAGAACATTGTTCTCTGGTCTTGGGTAGTGCCTTAGCCTCTGTACCATAACCTTCCACTGTCATGGATTAGAGTTCTCTTGCTTGAGGGTACACTCGGGCATCCTGTTCTATCTTATTTCTCTTCCTCTTTATTTTTTTTTTTTAAGTTCTTACGCGAGGTGTCTAATTTAATGTTGTTACGGTTCTTAAAATATTTATTTTCTATTGTTTGTTCTTCTCTTGTAGTTTCTTTACTTCATTGTTTTCTTTCCTTGTTGAGTTATTTTTCCCTGGGCTTATAGTATCTTGCTTTTCCTACTAGGGTTATAGCCTAGCTTGTAATAATAATAATAATAATAATAATAATAATAATAATAATAATAATAATAATAATAATAATGACCAAACTAGGGCTAAGTAGAATGCTTATGCTACACTCGAATTTCTGTCTAATATAATGTGAGAGAAAGAAACGGGGGAAAGGAAGTTATGGTTGTTTAGCAATTTTGTATACACAAACACGGGCACTTGAAACAATCTGTCTTAGTGGGCTATTCATTGTCTTTACTACTTCAAGGGCTGTTTTCCTAGTCTTGTCACACGCATGGAAACACTGTGCCCTGCAGGATATACAAGATTTGTTTGTCGTATACATTTTTAGAATCTTAGGTATTTAGAGTATCACACAGTGTAATCCACGTTAATTGTCATATCCCCATTATCAAAGCCCATAAAGTACAATGACATCCTTAACTTCTTCTTAAAGGCCTTAATAGGAATAATAGCTTCAGTCCTGCTGATGTCTAGCGGAACCTATTGTACAGTTTTGGGGTCGCATATTTGAAAGCCCTGGAATCTATAGCAGATTTACATCTTGGCTATAATAGCTTGAAATCATCTGTAACTATTCTCGTGTTGACATGATTTGTTAGATGCACGATGTGTAGCCATTCTCTTAGATATTTTGAACGTCCTCTTCTGATAACTTGATGAGTCACTGCACATATCTTAAACAATATTCTAGCTGTAATAGGCAATCAGTGTAATTAAATTAATATAAGCGTGATCATTGCTTTAGGTGGGGCACCGTCTCCTCAATCTTACTCCTCTGTTTATTGTTTTGTAATTTCTTTAAGTTGTACTTTGGGTAGATTGTAATAATTAGAGTTGAAATAGCCAATCCTGGTTAATCACAGTTAATCACAAGTTTCTTTGCATAATATTCATCCAGATATTTCTTTACAAGAGTAAGGTCTCTAAGGTTATTTCCAGCGATTCTTACTGCATGATTTATTTGAACACAAACACAAATTATAGCCAAGTGATACAATTAGGTTTTTGTGTGTTTTTGAAGGGCCATAGACTTGAAGGAATCATTTGCTCTTACTGGTACGAGCTATTCTTTTAACATTATTAATGACATCAGCCGGAATGTTATTGAAAGAGTATTTTGTTAGTTTTTTTAAAGCATCGCGATCGCAAATTAGCTCGGGCTGGCAGAATTTCCTTATTTGTTTACTATATTACTCATATTTGAACTACGTAATATATGCATGATTCTCCTCTACAAACCTCTCTTATAGCATCGAGTATTTCATGCAAATATACAGACGGCTCATTAACAGATTTAGAATCGTTTTGCAGTCACTGTTCTGTTTAATTTAGATTACATACGCACTTGCAATTCATGGATGTTATGGTCCCTCCATTCAAATACCTCTGTCATGAATCTATCCAGTGTCTTCTAGGTCATCCTCTTAGCCTCCCACATAACACTTATGAAAGATACACTCTTTTCACCAACCTTTCGTCCTCTATTACGACCAAACAATCTCAACACCCTACTCTACACCCACTTTTTTAACTGTCATTTACATATCTTACCCTTTCAGTTCTTTTTGCTTAGACTATTCTATGGCGATACTTTATTCTATTTTAATTCAGTATGGATACTTTATGATACTGATAGAAAATTGGGTACAAAATCTCTTCATTCATGGAAGCTTTCATAGACCCTCATGGTATCTTCCTAATATTTTATGCACTCCTTGTTACCTTTACTTAATCTATTCCGTGATTCATATCTCTCAGTCCACTGCTGTCCATCATATTTACTCTTAGATACACCAAATAGTCTAGCCTATTTTTTACATATTCTCCTCTGTCCTCATACACCTGACAACACTGAGATTACCAAACAATTCTTCTTCACCCAAGGAGTTACTGCACTGTAATTGTTCAGTGGCTACTTTCCTCTTAATAAGGGTAGAAGAGACTCATTAGCTATGGTATGCAGCTCTTCTTGGAGGACACTCCAAAATCAAACCTTTGTTTTCTAGTCTTGGGTAGTGTCATAGCCTCTGTACCATGGTCTT
>NC_090728.1:31639651-31657151 GCF_036898095.1 Palaemon carinicauda
TGCTTTAATTCTAAGGTGTTTTATATGTCCACCAGGTTGGATTTGTTAGCCAAAAAGCTGCAATTTTGCTAGGATCAAAACAAAAGCAACACTGTTATTTGTTAAAATCTGAAGAAAGCGTTACATTTGTAGTGATTTGATAACTTGAACAGTTTAGAATTGATGTGTATGCAAAAAACTTCATTGTTATATGGTAGAGAAAATAATTGGAATCTGTATTCATTTTTGTGTTTGTAAACAAACTCACGTATGGAGTGGGAAACTAGATACATTATCATTTTAAACTGAGCTTAGTTTGGTCTTGTTAAACTCTTAAAGGTGTCCTCATCTTCCAAACTGAACGCCTGCTAATGTTAGCAGTAAACACTTATAGTTTCTCTTGTTTTCAGGCGCTGGGGACTCCATAACATTTTCTATTTATATCATCGGTTTGTTGTCTCTATCATGTAAGCAGTCGCAGAATAGTCTCAAACTCTCAACATTCATCTCTGTTCTCAACTCACATCCAAACAGACGACAAAGAAGAAGCAACGAAAAACACTGGTAACATAACGCTTCACCTACATTGGCTAAAATGTTTCAGGAAATTGCAGAAAAAAATTCAACCCAGGTTTATTATACCTAACTTCATCCGTTTTGCCATAAGTAGGCTATTTTTCTTGTTTTCAATATAAGCCTACCATTATCTTTTTAATGGTGCAAAAATCAGTATCCGAACATCAAACCTGTAATTTCACTTTTCAATCAAAGAGAAATATTATTGTTTATAATAATATGGTCAGCGAGAGATGGTGTTAGAAAAAAGAAAATACATGGATATATACTGCATTTACATAATAATATTTAGTATCTACCATACTGCAATCCATATGCCTTAGATAATTTTTTTTTTTAATCCTTATTAAATTTCCTGGTTGCATTTTTATAATCATAGAGACCGTGATATATGATCTCTAGGTTTCTCGTAATGGTCTCATGCATTAGTTGTTGATTGCTTTCGTGCCTCTCTAGCACGCCAAGAGATGATAGGTTGCTGTAACGGCACATTTCAAGAAGTGACTCCCGCTCGACCTTCATCTCAAGGGCTTGCAAGAGACCTTGAAATGTTTTCTATTTGATTTTTTGCTGGTTCATCCTCAATATCACCTTCAAGCAGAGTCGTCTTTTTCAACTTTATTTATTATTTTAGCATTGGTTAGTGTATGGTATGAATTACATTAAAATATATTTCAGAGTATGTCAATAAATAATTTTCTAACTCTGTCTTACGTGTTTTCAGAAGACTTAGTTCTTTCCCACTAAGAAATTCAGCTGTTGTGCTCCTCTGGCAAAACGAACGTTATTTTATTTCTTTAGTTGCTCGTTATTATTCAGTAGTGTACACGAGCTGTCAAAAATTACGTATGAATATTTAGATAGATGTACGCACACCCACACACACAGATTCAAGCCTTTTCACCCCCCCCCCCGCCTGCCCTAAATACAACCAGCAATTTCGGTAATTTGTGGGAGAGTGTAGTTTCTAAGTGTACCTCTCAAGGTACCCGTTCTCACCAGGGTATAACTACTTCTCTCCCTTGAGCATGACCAGAACGAAATACACACACACACACACACACACACACACACATATATATATATATATATATATATATATATATATATATATATATATATATATATATATATATATGTATACAGTATATACATATGCACACACACATATATCTATATATATAAATATATATATGTACATATATATATATATATATATATATATATATATATATATAAAATACAATATATATATATATATATATATATATATATATATATATATATATATATATATATATATATATATATATCTCCAGACTCTGCCCCTTTATCATACAGGAGATACAAGTACCAAAGCTAACAAAATCATATACAAACAAAATAAGAAAACAAACACACACATACCAACAACATACGGAAAAGAAAATGAACATAAATTTCCCCATCGGAAGAACTGTCGGGTCCTTGAGAGGGAGCACAGAGCCTCCCAGAGCGGTCGTAAAAACGAACCTGTTAAAACAAACCTCCCAACGAGGAGTAACAATGCTTTCCTTGAGTTAGGAGGAGAGGCTTGGCTTATTTCTTAATGATAGGTTTCCTGACAGAGAAGCCGAAGTTCTTCCTCCATGCTCCTCCGCACAAGTATAGACACCGTCTCCTTTGCGATGAATAATTGGGAAGCCTCCGTGAAAGGTCTACTCTTTCGAGAGAGAAAATAATAATTTCTGTATATATATATATATATATATATATATATATATATATATATATATATATATATATATGTGTGTGTGTGAGTATCTATGTATATTTATGTGTATTTTTTGAGTCAGTTGATGTTCCTAATGGACGAAAGTACTAACGCCAAGCAAGCCTTTTCATTTTTCCTTCTGTGGCTATAATACATTTTATATTCATCACGTTTCAGCTTTCGTGATTTTTACACACACACACACACATATAAATATATATATATATATATATATATATATATATATATATATATATATATGTTTATATATACATACATACATCTAAATATTACAATATAGATGGGAGTTTTGTGTTTAGATATTTAGACCTTTATAAATCAAGACATGACTTAATTTGGTTGAAGATGAAGTATGGCATTAATTGATCGGTAAGGGATAAAAGCTAAAAGTAGGATTTTAAAGTTGTATTTTATGGATATAATTATATCAGTTTTCTTTGAGCAGTTTCTTAGGTTACGTACTTAGTTTTCTTGTCCAGAGAGTTTCTATTTTCATTTCTCTTCACACATTTAAATCAATAAACATGTTCTTTCAGTTAAGACCTCTATCATCTATATTGAAAGGTTGTATCATTTACTTTTCTTACGATTATTTATTTGAATACGGTTGCAGAATGGGGTGTTGTCGAGATGAAACAATATGAAATATCCAGGCAGGTGCAAGATAGGGAACTGCACTTTTTTTCAGAGCTGCTGATGACGATCTTATGAAGGCATATAAAGATCTGATGTAGAATTTTCTGGACAGAAAGTCTCTCTTTAGGGAGATTAACGGATAAGCATGGTTATTGTTGTTTTTATTTATTTATCTATTTATTTTTTGAAAACTGTCTATTGGTAATATGCAAGGTTAAGCAACGTTAGGTCCTGTCAGTAATTGTATTTACCACCACAAAGAAATACTTGACTTTCTGGTACATAAGCCGTCTGGATACTGTGAGGTAGAGTGTGGGTTTACCAACCTCTCCCAAATGGACGCTCACACAGATATACATATATACATCATCATCATCTTCTACGCCTATTGACGCAAAAGGCCTCCGTCAAATTTCGCCAGTCGTCTCTCATTCATGTCATTGCTGATAAAGTTGGGCAGCCAATGAGTGATGTTCTTTCCGTGATTCACGCCATTACCGGGGGTTGACATGACCAATAAATTTGGGACCTAAGCAGCTGGTTTTAAAGCTAATACAACATCCTTTCTAGGAAACTTTGAAAAGACCACCAGTGATATGGACCTTTTTTTCCAATGCTGAGCAGTACTTAGTTCAAGTGCTAATTCGTGGAAATCATGGAATAAAGGCACTAGACCATTTAAGATACACATTGTATCACCAACATGCTGGAACTACAATTCCAGACTTGCCACCAACCAGCAATCTTACACCGAACCATGTTTTGAGGAACCACTAACCTCTGCCAGATAGCATGGCAGTGGAGTGTGACTATCAGAAATGTGCCACATGGACATACCCATGCAAGGAGCTTAAACTCCATTTTCTATAAATGCCCAGCTAGTGATATTCAGTCCTATATAATCCAAGATGGTGTAATTGGGAGAATATATTTTACCCCAGACAACTAAGAACAATTTACTTTGATGTAGTAAATTTTACATCCTAATCAACTGGGATATCATGTTTTGTCACTTTGGCAGCCTTACTGGATTCCTCCAGAAAAAAATATGAAGTTGAAAGTAGTCCGATTGTAGCGCTTGACCCTGAAAACATGTTTATAGGCACAAAATTCCATGAGGTTGCTTAGTTTCTTGTCAAGTTACAAATAGTTAAATGGTATGACAGCCATTTTGGCTGCCATATTAGATTTCTCTATAGCCAAGAAAGGTGTGAGATTGAAAGTGGTCTCTATATATTCTGTTACCCTTAAAACATAGGGTTAGCCACCAAAATCAGTAACATAGTTAATTTCGTTTGTAAGTTATTGATGATATTTCATGGTAGTTCTCTGTGACGCCATCTTGGATTTCTCTTATCTGTCCGTGATCTGAGATATCCACCCAAGTTTCCTACTCCCCTAATGGTGTACTGAAAGGATCAAGTGTCAAAATTAGGGGACACCCTCAGCCCGAGAGTAAGTGGGAGAACTGATTAACTTGGAGGAAAAACCTCCTAGCTGATAAATCACCCCCCTTCTCCTTAACAATCCTACTCCACCACACAGGATGTATTTTCTTCTTCCAGCCGGGTCAGCAGAAGCTGAAGTACTCCTATTTAAAAGGGTGATGGTTTGTATTTATATCGTAACAGTTTTAATATTTTGATCAGATAAAAATGGCAATTAATAACTTATATTTTTTATTATTTCGACACAAAGTGCAAAGTTAATGTTAATGGAATCTTATCAAATGCACTTTCAGTGAACAGCGGAGTACTCTAAGGGAATGTGTTGTCACCTATTTTGTTTATTCTCCTCGTGGATTTTGTAATTCGTAGAACAGTCAGAGATGGTGGAGAAGGATTGGGCTGAATTGGTGATAGGAATTTAGCAGACCTAAAGTATGCTGATGATGCTGTCCTTGTTAGCAGAACACTACTGTACTTGCAATGCTCGCTTACCAGAATGCATGACAAATCACACGAGGTTGTGCTGAAGATAAATAGAAGAAAGACAGAGATGATGAGAACGGAGTATGCAATGGAAGATGAAATATCATTGGAAGGAGAAAGGATTAATGAGGTTGAATCATTTAAGTATTTATGAACTATGATCTCCAATACAGGGTCTTTAGAATTAGAGTTTAGTGAAAGATTGAAGAAAAGCAAATCAGACAATGGCTAGGTTAAGTAAAATTTGAAAATCAAATCGCCTGAAATTACATATAAAAATCAGACTATATATCAATTTAGTGAGATCGGTGTTACACCATGGACATGAGTCATGGTATGACAATGAAGCAATCTCCAATAGATTTAGTAGATTTGAGAACAAAGCTCTCAGAAGGATATTGTGAGTTAAATGACAGAACAGGATAATAAATAAAACTATAAGAGAGATTACTTGAGTGCCATATGTGGATGAGATCATGATGAGGGGTATATGGAGATGTATTGGGCATGTTCTTCTCACTCTCCAAGAGAGAATAGCTCACCAAACGTTCAGCTGGGCTCCACAAGGCCCTAGAAGAGTTGGAAGGACCAGGCCTACATGCATGGCAGAGGACTATAAAGCGCGAAGTAGGAGATGATGAATGGAGAAGTATTGAATTGAAAGCTCAAGATAGAGACAACTGGCGAAATCTAACGGAGGCCCTATGCGTCAATAGTTGTCGGAGGAGATGATGATAATGATTTTTATTTCTATCTCTCATTAATATTGTTGCAGAAAACTTAACAATGAAGCTATCCAATGGGTAGCTTTTTGGCAACTAGTTTACAAACAAACATTGAAGAAGTTGTTATTACCTTTTAGATTTAAAATAGCATTCAAATAAAGGAAGACAATAGACGGTAGTCCGGACTTATTCAATTTGTTTTAGTGTCTTTGACTTAGTTAACCATAAGGTTGTTAGATGTAAACTTGTATGGTATGACTGATAGAGGGTATGTAATGATGCGAGTACAGTAACCTGGTGTCAGGAGAATTTGGGGATTTCAGTCTTTTCCTATAGAAATTATATTTGTTCCAAAATGAAAGGCCAGCTGCTTCTTTCTTATACAAATAGAAATGTAAGTTATTCTTCATTCGAACCTCATATGAACCAGCAGAGTAGTATTCAATAGGATGTGGGGATAAATTCTGGTCAAATCAGAACTTTTTTTGAGTAGCTAACCATGCAGGCCTACTTTAGTATGTTTCCGCTCCATCATCTACTATGGCAGACACCCCTATAATAGATGAATCTATTTTTCCATGGAACTTAAAGAAAGAAATAAATTTACCAGACTACTATCTACTTTTTGTAGCGAGACTTACATCTCGAGAGGTGACTGTAAAGGTAAAGGTGTTGGTTTCAGTTCCAGTATCCTCAGAATAGATACTCACCAGAATGTCAGCCATGCAAGCTCAACCCCTCCCCCCTCCCCCCACGTACTGCGGTGCCCAGACACGGCAATGGCCTCCTCATTAAGCAGCCTAAACTCATTCTGCTGTCATGCGAATGGTAGGCGAACAGGCTATCACTGATATTCATAATTAAAATAATTTCCTAATGGCAGGGACATCTTAGGACCTCTATATTCTTGACAAAAATGCATGGAGTGATATTATTCTACTTCTAAACATCAGCAATTGTGTTTTAAACTTATGAAGATGCAACCAACAGGTCAGTCTTCCAATAGTTTAATTTAAATAGTAGCACTTCTTGAATGGTGGCATTCATATTCTGTTTAGACACTTAATTCCTTCTCAGTAAAGCCAAGTCTTTCGACTTTGAGTAAAACCACTACACAATAACCCTAGCAACATTATGCGAGATATCATTCGTGATTCAAACGAGGCTGAAACGCTAGGTCAAAAAGAAGAAAAAAAATAAAGTATTTCAACGTAATAATCTTTATTTTTCATACTTAATCAAAACTATTGCTCATACTTAATTTAATTATTTGCTAATTTGTTACATTTCATTGTAATTCCATCTCTATCTTACGATATTAAAGTCTCTTGTTTTCTTATACCACAGACGGCCACTGTTGCAGGAGACATTGAAGGTATTCCTAGCATACTCTTTGAATATGCACCCATCATGAAATTCTAATAGTATCGATTCAGCATTCAGTAATACTTTATATAAGCGTATTATAAAAGCCAGTTAATTAATACAATGATCACGATAACCAATCGCGCTTTCCGATTCTAAATTTCGCCTCAGATCGTCCTCCTCAGGTTCAGGTTCTGGGGTGAGGCATAGCCTTTACAACGGCGCTTGTGTGTATGAGAGTATCATAGAAAACGTGATTTAGGCTAGACTTAAGTTATTCTTCAGTACGGCTTTGTAGTCAGGATATTTTATAGAAGCCGTAAGGTAAACCACATAAATGAGTTGTTAAAGAAAGAACATATAAAAATTTCTTATAAAAATTAGAATAAAGTGTATAAAGTATTGAGATTCTCCACAAACTTTATTTAATGTTGCCTTAATTTCTTGAATATATGGCAATAGAGAAATGATAAAGGGGGGAATTTAATATCAATCATTTTCTCCAGACACGATTGGTTAGCGTCATCATGGCTTATTTTATCAATTATCTTTTTGTATTATATAGGTATGAATGTACATACTTTTTTAGTGTACGGATTATTAGTTTGTAAGTCACCATATATTATGTATCCAACTATATAAAAAAAAAAAAAAAAAAAAAAAAAAAGAAACTAGTGAAATATTTCTCCATGCAACCTTATGACAATGGAAATCAAGGAAATGGGATATCAAGTCAAACAATGTGTTTAGTATACATTTTATTCCAGATTTTGCAATAAATGTTTTTTAGATTTTTTGGTGGGTTGTAACATTATTCCAAATGTTTTAATAGTTTACAACTAAATGTTATAAATTATGGAAGACTTTGGAAACAAATTCAGCTAAAAGGTGGAATAAGCATATATGCATTTCCTAAAGATACACGAAGACAATCATTTTCAAGTTACAATATTGAAAATATTGTGGCAGCGAGTGATAAAGCCAAGACAAATTTCCAGTTTTACCAAAAGCACAAGACACTACACTTAAAAGATCATTGCCAACAAGTTCCTTAGTTATGGCATACCTATAAAAGCTCTTCGTAATACTGTTAACAGTTAAAGCTTCTAATGTAAAATGAAATAAAAGAACAATGTTCAATGGAAAATCGGCAAAAATAGAAAAAAGATTGGCAGTGCTTTATATACTACGACGTAACTAAAGTGTTTCTACATAATACTGTGGCAGGAGATGAAGAACAAATTGGGAAAAATACTTTAGATGCTGATTTGGATCAATACATTAGAGACCTTCTGATTTACTCGAATTTACAGGTGGAAGTTATATTTTTTATTTTTCATGGAAAATCAAATAGCAAATTCAATATGTGAACGTTAGGTTTTAAAACTTGAAAAATATAATCTCAACTAATTTCACAGAATTCCACCCGTGCCTGTTACTAAACTACAATTTTATTCTTAAGATTTTGGTATATTAAGAAAACCAGGGGAGGGATTTGATACTACCGTACAAAACTGGAGGAGAAAACTCACAGTTTTAGTAAATATTTCGCGAAACAAAATACCGGGAAGTCACACAAAAAAAGCTGTACAAGTTTGCTTATAAAAATCCTTATTGCTAAAAAAAATGCATGGCAATGCATTTTTGACTTATTACGCATCTAGGAACACAAACTTTCTAGCATTTTAACACCCACCCACACAAACCTCGCAGTCAATATCAATCCTTCACAGTACAAATTTACCAAGACATTAATATCAATCACAGTGGATAAACCAACTCGAACTAGATTTGAATAATTAATTTACAGGTATCGAATCTTTTGCTAACGCGTGAACGATCCTTTCGCTTCGACCTTCTTTTGACCAAATACGACAACATTCATACTTTTATCACTATAACTACTGAGCATAGTTCAAACGTATACTTTATATATATAAAACATTCCCCTCCCTTCCCTCGATCCTAGAATCCGCAGAATAGTAGAAGGATCCTAGAATCATACAAAGATCCATGATCCTTAACAAAGGTTCCAGAAGTTTATAGAATTCATAGGATGATCCTAAAATCCCCAAAAGAGGGTCTAGGATGCTAGAAAAGACCTAGGATGCTAGAAAGACACTATTGCTAAATGTGAGGAGAAACAGGAAGTATTAAGAATCCTTCTTCTCTTCTTTTGCTTCTTCCTTCGCTGGGGCTTCTTCCTTTGCTTCCTCTTTGGGGGCCTCCTCCTTCTTAGCTTCAGCCTCTCCTTCTGTAGGGGAAAACAAAGGGATTCAAGTTACATTTCAGCATGAGATCCTTCAGAGTATTTTGTAGGTAGTTTTGAAGAAAGGGTAGATAGGAACTTTTTCTAACACGGTAAGCTTTAAGAATTTCAATAGAAACTTATTTTCGAAAACGGTGAGACATGTTAAGACTTTCAATAGGAATTTTTATTTTTTTCGAAAACGGTAAGATTTGGTAAGACTTTCGATAGTAACCATTTTTTTTTTTAAACAGTGAGCTTTATTAAGACTTTCAATAGGACTTTTGTTTTTTTGAAAACGGTGAGATTTGTTAAGACTTAAGAAATTACAAAAAAAAAAGAAAAAAATCGAACATAATCCTCTCAATAATTAATAAGGAAGTAAAGTTAGTAATTTATCAGATCGACTGTCAAAAATTGTATAAAATTAATAGTAGTAATCTTTACACAATTAAAAATGAACAGTAATTACTGAAAGTTACCTTTGGCTTCTTCCTTCTTCTCGGTTTCCTCCTTGGCTTCTTCTGCCTTCTTTTCTGGCTCCTCCTTGGCGGCCTCCTTTACTTCTTCCTTGGTCTCAGCAGCGACCTCCTCCTTCTGGGTGGTCTCTGGGACGGCCTTAACTTCAGCGGCTTCTGAAAACGAATACAATTGACAATGAGAAAACAAATAAACATAATAAAGAACGCAAGTCAAAACGGGAAATTTTGCATTACAAATTGGCCAATAATACTGTATAATACTGTACACCGAGTCAAAACGTGAAATTTAGATTTACAAATCGCCAAATACAATAATGTTAAAATGCGCAAGTCAAAACGCAAAAACAATCTAGTTTTATTGATAAAATAAAATAAGAGTAAACCTCAAGGAAGTGGCCGCTATTATACAAAGGCCCCACCCCATTTACACACTAGCTGGTCCTCGGTTGATCTTTATTTTTGGGGTTTTGGACTATTCATTCAATTAGACTTTATATTTATAATAATTTAAGTGGAGAATATGATGCAATCAATGTTTATTCCAAATTTTTAAAAAATAATTCTTCGTAGTTTCACATCTACCATGGGAATGCTTACAGTAGACACTACCTATAAATCAAACTTCTTTTCGGTAAGAGAAATAAAAGAAATAGGGTGATTTAGTAGTTGCTGTTTGTGCACAATTTTTTTTGTCCCTACTCTCTGCTACAATAGCCAAAATATAATTTTTTTTTCATATTTCTCTGGCAGAAAATTTGTTTATAATTTTTTTTTTTTTTTTGTATTTCGATAATCAAACACGTTCGTGTTTTAAAAAAAAAATTTCGCAATTTCATATTCATCCAAAACCTTTTGACATTATCAGTTAACGATACCATCTTTAATATATTTATTTTTACCCGTAAAAATTGTGTGACTATATGCGAAAGCCGTTTATCCATTCTCCAACACATCCGTCGTTCTTAAGTGAAATATGGTCTCATGTTCAGTAAGGCGACACTCTTATAATGACCGCAGCAGACTCCACTCCCTCCTAGCTCTTATTCAGTTTTTCCACGAGGGAACATGAGGAACGTCATATTTCATTTCTTTCAAGCCTAATTTTTAAATTACTCCATAAATATGCAAAGAATGACTTGCGTGATCTCCTTCTCTGCCTCTCTTATTAAAAAAAAGGAAATCTTCAAATGCTCCAGTTGAATAAAAAATATGTAAATTCTGTATTCATTAGGAATATATCTAAGTCGTATAAAATGCAAATTCATGTAACTGACTTGCCTTTGAGTAATCTTTGCACGTATTTGTCTTCGAAAAAATTAAAAAAGTAAAAGAATTTTTTTTTTTTTTTTATTTAGACCTGACTTATATTAAAAGTTTTCCCTTTGTAGTTTAAGGTGGTTTTATTATTCAGCAACACGAATCCCAACGTTATCAAATTATTGGAACAGTGTCCTATTGAAAATGCTGGTCGGATCCCGGGTACCACGTGGATTTTTAACAGGAAGATGATGCAATGCATTCCCTTTTAAATTCTAGTGGTTTTCAGAATAGGTATAAAAATCCTTATGAAAACCTTGAAATAAAGGGAATTATCTCTAATATTGAGGTATTTGTACTAGAAAACAAAATATATGCAAATAATTGGTCAGCAGTTTGTTTCTAATTCTTCGTTAGGGATTTTGCTGCGAAATGAATTTACTGCTGGGACCCAGGTTAGTAAGCACGTGGTTTGATTCCATCCTCTAGCCGGTTATGGTTTGATTTGATAAATCATATCAACATAATGTGACTAATATGAAAACAAATGCAGATCAAGCAAGCTATACTTTTCATTAGAAACGACCTCGGTATAATGAACGACAGAATGAAGGAAAATATAAGGAGGTTTTCACGCCGGGTGGGAAACATTTTTTGCTAAACTTATTTACTGAATCTACGCCTTTGGTTTGGAGAGACTGCAGTTACTGTTTGCGCCCCGGTAGGATGCTTAACGCGTCAAAGATAGCAATCTTCAGAGTACCGCTGCGGAATTATACTTTTCAGGAAAATAATGGAGAATGAAGAGGACAAAATGGTCTCTGCGTACTTTTTTTTTATCTCACCCGATCTGGATGAGCAACTAGAATTATGTTATTCCTCGGTGGAAAATTACCAATATCGGTTTTATTTTTTTCGGGAAAGACGCTGAAACTAAAGTTTTAACAATAGTACTTTGTTTTTCCTTCACATCAACATTATTTATTATTAATTAATTAAATAAAATGTATGGAAATCTTACTTTCGAATAAAAAATCAAGATTTGAACTTTAACGTTGCTAAAACTTGAAATGGTTAACAATTATATGATGATTCTTTAACTTTAAAATGGGAAAGATATTTTTTCAAGCCGATACGATGCAATAAGACGAGTTTATGATAAATGAATTTGATTTGATTTGATCTCAAGCAAAACTTGGATCATCGTATTTGTAATTCATTGATTTTCCAAAATATTCAATTATTACTTTACCGAACGAATAATATTTCTAGATTTAAAGCATTACCATATGAAAAGGCTTTTGCGATCCGACAATATCACGGTTATAGTATCCGTTAAATTTTTCATTCATCTCTTGTTTCACACACAAGCTGTTCAACATACATTCTTTCATTCTGAATAGGAAATAAAAATTCTTTTGAGTAAACACTTCATTCTCTCTCCTCAGAAGGTTTTAAAAAACAAACCTCATGTTTTACAAACCGTTGGTCACTTTTATACTTCCAAATTTATAAACCAAACCAAAAATATTCAAACGCCAGAAAATCGTTCACTCTTATAAGTTCTGGCTTTCTTTAAATTTCCTTGCACTGCAATACAGTCATCTCATCAGCCAAGATCAGAACACCACATATTCAAGGGGACTTTGTAAATATCACTTTAACGATTTCTCATACACTTTTGGACAGAAGTCACACTCACCGGAACTCATGGTGGGTAGAGGGTGTGTAGGTTTTCTACTTTCGAAACAGATGAAAGATCTACGGATTCTTCGGCAGGACTGAGGCTGTTGCATTGGGTTCGCTCGGTTTTATTCCCTCGCGCCTGCCCCGGTGGAATCGTTGCCAAGAGTTGCCATGTCGTATTTTACAGCCATCCGCTCTCTCTCTCTCTCTTTACGTCGAATTGCAATTAGTCATCTTACTTGGCCTTGACAAATATCTGTTTATGAATTAACAGATGGGTGTTGTGACGTCACATGCGACTGTTTGTAGAGGTCGCAATCATGTGCAGAAATAGGTACTTCATTTCGAAATGACCTTATGGATGAATTGGCAATACCTTGTGCTTTAGGATTTGAGAATCCCTCCTTACGCATTATTACTAGGAATAGGATGCTTCCTGTTAACCCCCTCCTTCCCCCCCCCCCTCTCTCTCCCCCTCTTTCTCTCTCCCTCCCTCTCTCTCTCTCTCTCTCTCTCTCTCTTTAGCCCGAGGTATTTTTTATGCAACTTATAAGGAACTTCGAGGTAATGATTACCACACAATGGTTCCCCTAAATAAAAAGTATCGAGAAAAAATGACTACGTCAGAATTTCGTCAATTCATTGATCCTATTTTAAGGATGTTAACTGAATCACTTCCGTAGATTTCTAAGAAGCGAACAGGTGGAATGCAGTTTTTTTTCTATTATCGGTCTTTACTACGAATTATTTGTGTAATCTTCATCTCTCTTTTTTTTATTCTCCAATTTATTCTAAACCGGAAATTTTCCTGTGGTCATTCTTACCAAGTTTCTACCGTAGGTTGTGATTCGTGAAGTAGTCTTGCCTCGGATAAACAACTTGCCGAATGACAGATGATTAATTAGGACTTCTTATTTGATTTGTATTAGTGATGTAATACAATTTATATATATATATATATATATATATATATATATATATATATATATATATATATATATATATATATATATATATATATATATATATATATTCATCAGGCGTATCTAGCCCAGTGCAGGACAAAGGCCTCGGACATGTCCCACCAATCGCGTCTGTTTATCGCCTCTGAGCTAGTCTATGCCCGCAAATTTTCTCAGGTCGTCAATCCGTCGTCTTCTCTTCCTTCCTCTGCTTCCTTTGCAATCTCTAGTTACCCATTCTGTTATTCTTTTAATCCATATATTATCTGTCATTCTCATTCTATGTTGCCCTTTTTCTTTGTCTTAATGTTATTCCCATTATTAATCGTTCTAAAACTTTTTGAGTTGTAACTAACTTATGTTCTAAGGCTTTGGTAAGGCTCCAAGTTTCTGATGCATAAGTTAATACTGGTATGGCCATCTAAATCAATACGTTTCCTTTTAGAGAAAGTGGCATTTTACATTTCATAATTGGTTTTTGTTTGCCAAAAGTCTTCCATCACATGCTTATCCTTCTTTTAATTTCGGTCTCATGTCCTGGAGAAACACTTACTTATTCATTAACTATCTCCAGAGGCTTGTCTATAACTCTTATTTGTTGTCTCTGCATTTTAATTGAACATTATATTAGTTTTACTCATATTCATTTTCAGTCCTACATTTCTGCTTTCTCCAATCAAATCTTCTATCATCTTTTGTAATTCCTCCCATAATTCACTAAACACAACTATGTCATCTGCAAACCTTAAATTAATTCATGTTAAAACTTTCTGAACTTTAAACAAAATATCTGCAAGATTTATCTATTCCTACTGTTTGGAAAAAATTATTATTATATCAATTCACAAAAAGGGAGACAAGATTACCGCACAATAAGTTTAATCTTAATAATATATAAAATATAAAGATTATATTAGGTCGAATAGAAGGTTAGCTAGACTTTAATCAACTAATAAAGCAAGCAGGCATTATAAGAGGGCATTCAATAATTGACCATATTCATGTAATCAACCAGTATTTATAGACCATGAGGAAGCTTTTGATTCTGTCAAAACTTTAGCAGTAGTGAAAGTTTTCTTAAAGATAAGGAAAGATGAGTCCTTGTGGTAGAACACTTGAAGATATCTATACGGGAATTACAGCAATCATAACAATACATGAAGATAATGAGAAAATTGTGATTGAAAAAGGAGTTACACTGGGAGACCCCATCACTCCTAGATTATTCACAGCATGTTTGGAAGAAGTTTTTAAGAATTTAGATTAGGCAAAATGTAGGAATGAACATTATAATAATATATGTGCATACGTACATACACACACATACATATACACACACACACACACATATATATATATATATATATATATATATATATATGTGTGTGTGTGTGTGTGTGAGTGTGTGTGTGTGTGAGTGTGTGTGTCTCTAACTTAGTTTTTTTTTCTGTGCGTCAATAGGCGTAGGAGGAGATGATATATATGTATATATGTAATATATATATATATATATATATATATATATATATATATATATATATGTATAAATAAATATATATACAGAGGCCCTTTGCGTCAATAGGCGTAGGCGGAGACGATGATGAAATATATATATACAGTATAAATATACATACAATCACTCACATAATATATTATATATATACATATGTATATATATATATATATATATATATATATATATATATATATACAGTATATATATATGTATATATATACAGTATATATATATATATATATATATATATATAAAATCTGTACCTATCTATCTATATATGTACAGTATATTTGCCACATGGATTTCTTAACTCCCTACTTTCCTTAACCTTGCAACAAAAAATAAACGAAGAATTTTTTATTTTTTTTTGTCTTTTTTTTTTTTAATGTAAGTTCTTGATTACTTATCCACGCGAATCGAAATCCGAAACTCTTCTTTTCAGCAACCACGTGAGTGTTTGTATTTGTGTGAATATTTGCGTTTTCTGAGCTAAACGTGATATAGGCATGTGCCTAGTATTGTTTAAAAACATGAATGAGAATCATAATTACTATACTTATCTGGTATATTCTGTAAATACTAGTGTAAATACACTCATTCATATGTTGTATATTTCATATTAGATTTATTGGGGTTAAGAATAGTTTGAATTAGCTTTCAAACGATTGACTGGTGCAATCTATGTCTTTGTGACACTCGCTTTCATGTTACGCTGCAAACAAAATCATATTATGAAAATCTTGTTTGCTTGAAATTGGAAAAATAATTATTATTGATCAATTTACACGTCGAAATCAATTCAAATCATCCATTTCCTTATTAAATCCAAAAGCAGTTACACCCTTGGAAGAAAATAACTTGATGATTTTGATCTGTATCTTACATCTTATTCATTCTAGTGTGGAATGTACGATGACAAATGAAATACCTCCCCGAACATCACAGACACTGGACTTTCTCCGACAGAGGACGCTGAAGTTTGTACTGGATCCGCTGATTATCGGGAACACTCATGAGTCACAAGAAATCTCTAGGTTATCAAATTTGCTATAGCAAATTGTCCCTTATTTAGATATATGACGCAAAATCATCCTAATCTTGACCCGGAAAATAAATATAAGCATTGATACTTGGTTACAGCTTGGAGACACGTGGTGATCCGTGTGTGTGGATAAACAGGATGTTTGCGCCTTTTCGTTGGGGAGGGAGAGGGAAATATATCCTGAGGTTACTTTGCGGCGAATGTTTACACCGACGGCTATGAGAATTACGCGTTCTTTCTTTGGAAAGGTTAGTGGTTATGTTACCTCTGGGAGATATAACAGTTAAGGTCTTCAAATTTAAAGAGGCTGAATGATTCCTTCTTCAATTTATTGAACATTACTACACTCCCATGAATAAGATAATGATGTTGACAATAAGGGGATTGTATGAAATTAACGATAAAAAATCTCTCGTGAAAAGTAAAACTTAAATTTCCTCTATATCCTTATTATAGCAAATAAAATTAAACATACAGACCAAACAAATACCCTTAAACTCATTGCTATGAAAAATTTCAAGGCAAAAATGGAAACATAATTTTTTTTGGAGTTTTCCACCTACATACTCAAGCCTATATATTTTATACATACATGTGCAACCTTCTTGATAAAGTTCCATGAACAATAACTGTTTCCATAACAAGGAGTGGCTTTTGAGATGAATAACAGCACAGTAGTTACTGCCAAATTCATCATAAAACTAGTAAATCATGGATAAGACCCCTGTGTAGTAAAACTTCTATAACATTAGCCGCTTTATACACGCACTCACAAGATACATTGTCGGAGCGCCGAACCCTTACACAGACTATAACAATCCATCCCTATTTCGAAAGTAATCTTGTGTCTATCCAACCCTTTCCTGTCCTTCCTCTCGTCCTACCTCATTGCTCTTCTAAATTATACACTCTTTTCATTAACCTATTATCGTCCAATCTTTTGATATAATTCCACAACCTCAAAATGCCCTGATTCATCATTTCACAAACGCCAACCATTTAAAGATCTCTTTGATGTATCCCCATACAACCTATCCAATCATTCATTCTTACACCGCTTAATATATAATACGGAAATAGTTCATATCTATAGCTTAATTTATTTTACATTCACATTCATCGTACACCCACAAACATACACACATTATATATATGTATATATATATATATATATATATATATATATATATATATATATGCACCTATAAGACATTGTCTCAAACATTGTGTTGAATCCCCAAGATAGGCTATGCTATTCACCTCTTTTAGCAATGTTTCACCTCTCAGACACCAAGGCTCCTCTTTTTAGTGTCTTTTGCTC
>NC_090728.1:31664651-31679651 GCF_036898095.1 Palaemon carinicauda
TATCATGCCTTATACGAGGAAGGGAAATATGCTGACATCTGCCCTGCTATTACGAGATGGCCATTTAGTATATTTTACATTGAGAAAAGTGTTGCACGTTTCGGTAGTTTTGCTGACCTGAGATAACTTATATGTGAGCTGCATCCTCATTTACACTCATAACAACATGTGCATATCCGTCATTGCATAGACGTCTTAAGAAACGGTTGTTGGACCTAATAAAAAACATGAAGAGAAAGAATAAAAAATCTTATTGTCAGATAACGGTTTAACTTATTAAGAACCTATAAATTGTAACCCTACTGTTGGCTGGATGATCATCTGTATTAGTTAACATTTATATTCTGTAATCAATTTTCATTGATATGCTATCCATTACTGAAGATATGTTATTTTATTTTCTATATAACTGGAGAACGGTCTTCATGACAATATTATTGATAAGGAGAAGGGCAGGTTCAAATGCAATGTCATGAAACGTATAACGTTTTATTCAGTGGAATCTTGATTTTCAAGTAAATTGAGTTTAAGTATTCTTTCATATGAATATAAAATCATTTATAGTACAAATAACAACAGCAGCCGCAATAACAATAGCCGTAATAAGAATCATACCAATAACAATAGTGGTGTCAATGATAATGATAATAATGGAATTATCTGTTCTTGAGTTGCCCTCTTCTGTTGTTATTCCCCCCAGGAAACATTATTAAAAAATAATTTTCTTTGATAAGTGATTTTTCTATTGTTCAGTAATTTTTTTTTTAAATATTTAAAAAGAATATAAAAAGATCACTGTTAGTTTGTGATGCATCTTGAAACATTTAATCCTTAACTGTTTTGTATTGGTGATTATATCAATGGTTGAATATATATCAGTAGGTTCTAATGATTTTTCTTCATAAAAGTAATCATGGGCGGCCATTGTAAAAGCAGTTATAAAAAAAGTACAAATAGAAAGAGTAATCAGAGATTTCAGACCTCCACCAATGAAGATGGTCAACATTTTACTCAAGTCTACGGACCAAACTTTCCCTCTTTCATATTTTGATAATGAATAATGAAATAAAAATAAAAATCCTGGATCCTGATGCTGATCCGGATAAACGCCAAAATCTAATCTCTTTTAAGTTAGCCCATTTCTGACGTATCCTGAAATTTTCATCAAAATTCATCCGTCATTTTTTTATAGTTAGTTGACAAACAAACAAGCAAACAAGCAAACAGACAGAGGTGAGAACATAACCTCCTTGGCGGAGGTAATAATCTGAAGGTCTGGAAAAGATGACAGTGTACACTGTGCTAACCCTGCCTGTGCCTTCTAGCATCCAAAACAGTTCTTCTTTTCTCAAGGGGTTAACTACTGCACCGTAATTGGTCAGCGGCCACATTCCTCTTGGTAAGGGTAGAAGAGAGACTTTAGCTATGGTAAGCAGCTCTTCTAGGAGAATACCACTCCAAAATCGAACTACTGTTCTCTAGTCTTGGGTAGTGCCATAGCCTTTGTACCATGGTCTTCCACTGTCTTGGATTAGAGTTCTCTTGGTTGAGGGTGCACTTGGGCACACTATTCTATCTTATGTCTCTTCCTCTTTGTTTTGTTAAAGTTTTTTAGTTTATATAGGAAATATTTATTTTGTTGTTATTGTTCTTAAAATATTTTATTTTTCCTTATTTCCTTTCCTCACTGGGTTATTTTCATTGTTGGATCCCCTGGGTTTATAGCATATCTTGCTTTTCCAACTAGTGTTGTAGCTTAGCAAGTCATAATAATAATAATAATAATAATAATAATAATAATAATAATCCTCTCCTGCATGAAGTAGGATCTACACCAATTTGTCTCATTCCTTAATAGATTGAATCAAAGGCAATACGTTTAATTAGCCGTTTATATGCGAGCGGTAGCCCTGGCTTGTCGTTCAACAAATGCTCCTTTTTTATAATGCTGAACATTAAAACTTAAAAGTGAAAATGTATGTGTACGTGCTTATGTTTGTGCGCATGGTTGCAAGTAATATTTGTTATTCAAGTGCTCATATCTTATCTCTCTATTTCTTCTTTTACACATATGGGTATTCTGTTTGTGAAAGCGTACTTTGCAAGTCTATGAACTCTTAGGTCTAATTTACATAAGGATTTTCATATTTTGAATGATTTTAATAAGACAAACATAACATTTAGCAAAAGCATATTTGTGTGGCATATATACTGTACACCTAAATTTTACAAATTAAGTAAGTCCCTTTATATAAGCCTAGATTATTTCATGAAAAATGGCAATGACTTTTCTTGTAATTCTCTCATATGATAATATACAACGCATAAACAGGCTGAAATAAACTCTCGTCCTTTCTCTACCACTATCACTTAACACCACACACAAATGCAAGGACATTCGTCTTAATTGTGTTTGCGTTAAGCTGTGAGGCAATTTAGCAAGTTCTCTGGCCCCGCTAAAAGCTGCTCTTCTTCAGAGAAGGGTACCGGTTGACCTGCGCATATTCTAAGCAATGTCTTCACAGTTTTATATCTCATTTTAGTGCGTCTGTTTTAAAGTAATAGAAGGTCGCTGTGATACGCTTAAAGACCTGGCGTTATGTTTGTGGCTGGTCCATTTAACATGCTTTGAATCAAAGAGAGAGAGAGAGAGAGAGAGAGAGAGAGAGAGAGAGAGAGAGAGAGAGAGAGAGAGAGAGAGAGAGAGAGAGAGAGAGAGCGCGCAGAACGACGTATATATTACTTTGCTCCGCAGGGCAGGATCAATTTACCTTATTAATATTGGGGTATGTAAAGGTGATACCGTAATGCATGTTGCGATAGCTCTTGCGTCAACATCCGCATTCTCTTGGTCCAGAAGTTGAAAAGATAGGTTTGTTTCTGTGTCTGTATTCTCTCTATTTAAATCTCCTATGCGATTTTTCAAAAGTCTTATTATCAATTTCAGTCTCCATCATAAGGATCTAGGTTAAGAGAGTATCAAGAAGGATCTAATTCTTAATATCTATTATAAATCCTATTATTTTGATTGAAATTATCCAGAGTATTTCAAGTAATTACCCATAATTTGATATCACCTTCAGTGTTTCATTATTCCTACTGCCAATTACCTTGCATGTGAGCTTTATGTATTAAGTTATTATCTATGATATGCTTTTTATATTAGAATAGTAGTCTTATAAACTTAATTAAATCGGGATACACACAACCACGAACATACATACATACATACATACTATACATACATACATATGTACTGTATATACACATACACACACACACACACACACACACACACATATATATATATATATATATATATATATATATATATATACATATATACACACAGTATGAGTGTGTATGTGTGTGTGTGTGTGTTTGAGAGTCGATGTGAAAAATGTTGAAGAGATATACGGTACAGAGGATAGATTGTTAGAAACAATTAAAAGTTTTTGTGATGGAAGCAAGCCTTGTGTTAATATATGCTGTATAAAAGGAAGGGACTAGTTTGACGTTAAATTGTTCTAAGGTAAGAGAACGTTATATCTCAATACCTATTCAATAATGTTGAATATCAAGTGATAGGATAAATCAAAGAAAAGATTTTATTTGTGGAGGTAAAAAGTTATGGGGAAAAAATAAGTTGTGAACGGATCCTGAAATGGTTGTTTGCAGATGATATTGTTCTGACTGGGGAATTTAAAGAGAAGTTGCAGAAACTGGTAAGAGTTTGAAAGTACTTATCGGGGGAGAAAGTTGAAGAAAGAATGGTTGATATTTTTGGGTGCTGTACTAACTGGTGACTATGAAGAAAAATTTCCGTAGCCAGTGAAAGAGTTTGAAAGTATTTGGGGAAAGATGAGAGCAAATGTTAGCAAGAGTAATGTTATGAAAGTAAAAAGAAATTTGGAAGATTGAGAAATAAATGTTAAAATGGATCGTAAGAGAATATAAATTGTTTACTCACATGGGTGTCTGGAAGTAATTATAACTAATGAGGGTATAATGTAAGAAGAGATTAGTCACACATTGGTGGAGCAAGGAAGGTAAATGGTATGGGCGAAAGATAGATGAAACTTTATGAGTTAATGGAATCCAATGTAAGAATATTTCAAACGATTGCTGAGCAACTCTGATTTATAAAAGTAGTGTTGATGTTGAATGTAAATGATAGAGAACATATGAAGTTGTAGAGATGAATTGCTGGTTTAGTAGAAAAAGGGGGTAAAACGGTGAGAATTGGTGAGATGATAAAGCAGAAAGATTTTTGATGATCTGGTCGTGTGGAAAGAGTGGAGAATAATAGAATGGAGGAGAGATTTGATAATTCAGAAGTGTTACTGTGAAGGGGGTAAGGAAAGACCTAGAAAGTGCATGGCTATGTTATTGGAGGTCATTATATTCAAGCAGCACAAGAGTGCTTAAAATTATATGAAATTATGTAGCATGACTAAAGAGGCTCTTTTTGAGTTTTTTACAGGTATATGAAGCAGTCAATGTGGAAGTTTTCTGCACATGGGTTCATCCAGTGCACTCCATTTAAAGTAAGAATGTGCCTAATTTATTTTTTTCGTTATGAAGTCACATCCCGTTAAGGGAACGGATTAACACTGAAAAAAAAAACTTATTAATATGCATCTTATGTTAGTATTTTCTATTATAGTTCTTGATATTTATTTTCTTCTTTTCCTCTTTATCTTGTATTTTGTAGTTTTAACAAGAGCATTTTATTCAGCATAAACTTTCATTGAGTTGATTATCAGATATTAATCCGCGAATAAAATTTTATGTACATTGTAGAGATTTAAGTTTTATTATACCCTAGAGTAAATCTAGAGACAGAGTTGTTTCAAAGTTTAAGCATATACCCAGAATTCATTGGGGCTAAGAAAGCTAGAACACCTATATGCAATTTACAAATCAGTTCTAGATTCCGGAAAAAGGATAGAAATTGTATTATAAAAAGAAGAACGACACCTTTGTGTGATGGTCTGATGCAAGAGAAAACGCATACCCATGGAACACACTTTAATCATTACCATCAAGAGGGCTTGAAACCTTAGTCACCCAAGGGGCCATTAGTTCCGAAACACTTGCCACTTATAGTAATCCTACTTATTAGTGATAAGTAGAATTACTCTGACAAAAATCATTCCCACTGCAATGTCCTTTAGGCAACCATACCCTTCCATTAAGCCTAAAATACTAGAATCACTGCAACTTTTTTGCAATTGTCATTTGGGAGTCTTCCATTATTGGTTATCTTATATAAATTGTTTCTAAATAATGACGTTTTTCCAGTTTATGCAGTTTAGGCCTGATCTCCTCAGTATTTCTGTATCTGTCATCAATAATTTGGGGAAGAAAAATATACAGTAATCTCCCCTATAAAATAAAGAGGAAGTTTCTATATATATTTACATACACACAGACACACACGCATATATATATATATATATATATATATATATTTATATACATATATATATATATATGTATATATATATATATATATATAAATATATATATACACACATGTATATATATACACACACACACACACACACACATATATATATATATATATATATATATATATATATATATACATATATTTCTTTCCTGTCCCGCTCAGGGGGGAGATGGAGCAGTTATATCTAAGTGAGAGGAGGTACCCTAAGACGTACATTCGGAAACCACACTCTCCCACAAATTGCCGAACCAGCAGGTTGCATTTATGAAAGGAATAGAGGTGGGAAGGGTTGAATCTAAATGTATATGTACGTGTGCGTGTACGTGCAAATCTATCTAAATACTTAATGTAATTTTTTATGGCTCTTGGGCACTGGTTAGGAATATATAGAGAGTAAGGTGTGATTTGGAGTTGTTATCACATGTCAGATCTGCTAATTATAATCTGAATTTGATTCTATATCATTTGTTTATCGATTAATTATGTGATACCTGATTTTAATGTCGAAATGAATTTAGTCATTATCAAAGTAAGGTTTGTTTAACATTATAACGCTCAGTAGTTCAAAGGGAGTAGTGAATAGAGCAACGCTGTCTTGGTTTCTACCCGGTTTTGTTTACAAAGACTAGATATCACAGCAGTTATGTATAATACAATCAAATATTCATATATGAATATACACTCAAATATTCACGGGAAATATCAAATCGTTTTTGCAATAAAATATCTTATAAGCTGTTAAATCTTTTAAACCGGTTATTCCGTTTCTTAATATCAGAGAAAAAAAGTACCTTAATCTGTTACAAATGTTCCGGTATATAGATGCTGATGAATTTGACTTAAATATCTTTTTTTTAACATTAAAGTTAAGATAAAAAAAGATAAATTTTGTATCGCATCCCCCAGTGCCTTCATAAATATCCACATATTATTCAACAAATATTTTTCCCCTTATCAGCTCAAAACTCTGAAGTGTTTCCCTTTGCAAAATAAGATAAGACTTTCATACTGGACCTAGAGTGTGAAGACTAAAATAACCATATTTGGAAGACATAACCAGAAATAATACGATTCATAACATCTGAGATTGTACCCCAAAGCCAAAGCAAAGTCCTTAAAAGAAAAAAAAAGAAAAAAAATCACACTTTAATACAAGAAAGAAGACGTTTCCTATGTCTGAACGCACACTAACTTTTTTTTTTTATCTTTTATTATGAAACGATCATTTACAATATTACAATTTATAACATATATACATAGTATATATTTACATAAATATTTTCTTTTATTTTACATATAGTGTACTTACAATTGAAATTTTTGCTATTTATCTAAATACGTTTTTAAATGAATTATATATCTAGCCATGATTACTTTTCTATTAGAAGTTTTAAATCCTATTTCATTTACAACGTAAAGCACACTAACTCTCAGTCCTTTAATTATTTCTCGGGAGAAATATGTCATCCAGCCAGTGGAAGGGAAAGATGGTGGTGTAGAGGTGAAAAGGGCAGTAGTTACCCTGTGGTCTCACGTCATTCCTTTGCCAGGTTCTCTCAGGAAGAGCATCGTCTTCTACCCTGTCTTCTTTATCCCAGTCCTCCAGGGGCATTCTTTACCAGCTATATAAAAAAATTGTAAAACGTCAGTGGATCCGTCTTGATCAAATGCACACATAAACACACACACACACACACACACACACACACACACACACATATATATATATATATATATATATATATATATATATATATATATATGTGTGTGTGTATAATTAGAAAATCTTCATATTATTTCAGATCCAAATAAGGATAAAACAATCATGAAATATACTGGCGTCTTTAGATTCATGGTCAGTTAGGTTAAAGTTTCTTTTTATAAGTAATGGTTTGTGTGAGTGTGTGTGTGAGTATATATATATATATATATATATATATATATATATATATATATACATATATATATCATTATCATCATCATCATCATCATCATCATCATCTCCTTCCACTCCTATTGACGCATAGGGCCTCGGATTTCACCAGTCGTCTCTCTATCTTGAGCTATTAAATCAATACTACTCCATTCATTATCTCCTACTTAACGCTTCATAGACCTCAGCCATGTAGGCCAGGGTATTTCAACTCTTCTTGTGCCTTATATATATATATATATATATATATATATATATATATATATATATATTTATATATATATATATATATATATATATATATATATATATATATATATATATATATATATATATATATACATGTGTGTACGCCGCGTGCGTGTGCGTGTGCTTGTGTTTGCAGCACAGACACAAACATTAGAAATCTAAATACAGCCACAGGCTAAACAAAAATTATCTAGCCTTGGAAAATCAACTGGAAATCATCCGGAACCAAGAAATGATAAATACCACCAAAAATCTTAAGTAAAACTGGTGAGAAGATCAGCGATCAGTCTCCATGAAAACAAAATATCCTTAACAACACAAAGATCGTGAGTTTTTTTTTTTTTTTTTCTTTGCTTCCATCTTAGCTCCTAAAATCTTTTGAACATCACAAGCGTCCTTGGCATAAAGCATTTTATGGTTTTGTACCTGCAAATTACATAACATCATTCGAACCATTGCTTATAAAAAGAAACTTTAACCTAACTGACCTTGAATCTAAAGATGCCAGTATATTTCATGATTGTTTTATCCTTATTTGGATCTGAAATGATATGAGGATTTTCTAATTATATACACGCACACACACACAGACACACACACACACATATATATATATATATATATATATATATATATACTGTATATATATGTATATGTATATATATATATATATATATATATATATATATATATATATATGTGTGTGTGTGTGTGTGTGTGTGTGTTTATACTATGTCAATCAAAATATCCAAAATAAATACAAACACCAATAGAGAACATGAGAGAGAGAGAGAGAGAGAGAGAGAGAGAGAGAGAGAGAGAGAGAGAGAGAGAGAGAGAGAGAGAGAGAGAGAGAGGCTTATCAAGTCTTAAGTAGAAGTAGCATTGTAGAATTTTCAATGGGCACCATTTTGGTACAAAACTGGATGGAAAATAGAGGTTCTGTTCTGTATGATTACCCCATCTTATGTGGAACACGGGCTCTTGCGTTAGCATCCCATTAGAGAAACATTATCTAGATGAAGTTTATTATAGAATTAAATCATTGGACTTATTGTGTTGGGGAGAAGTCACGGTTGTAAAATGATATACAAAAGCATTTAGTTACAAATTTGATGAAAGTAATGAATGTGCCATTCTCTACTTTCATCAAAGTAGAGAACTTAAGCCTTTGTAGTAAGGTCCTAGTTCACGCAAGAGCTCGCGTTGGCAATCACTAACATGGAACGATGATTCACCTCTATATATTATATTCTTCTATCTAGTAATTGTTAAATAACTATATTTTAGCTTATAAACATCAGTCACATTTTACATATTTAACATATGGCCTATCACGCATTTTAAGCGTGCATTTGTTCACTATTTGGCAACTCTAGGAAAACCAAGTCAATACCATGTAATTTTCATCTCAAATCATTCAGCGTCTCTCACTGTGACATCCCAGAGAAGCCTCTTGTAACTAAAATCATTCAATAAAGTCTCAACGTCAAGTCATAGCTCACTGCACTTTTTAGCAATTAAATAAGCGCGTGGGTATCACACAAATATAATCAAAATTGAGCAGAGGTGGAAACTTGAAAGAAAAAAAAAGGATTCATTCTAAAGTAAGTCAGTTATACAGTAAGGTTTTTCAGTCTGAAAAAAATGGGGAAAGATGCAACATATTGTCTAATGAAAGAGGCTGGCCTAATTAAAGTATTCGCACATTACGTCAGTGGTACAGAGCCAGATATTTACCCCAAGGTTAAAAAAGAAGCATTATATAGGGAAAGCGAAGTAAACACTTGTAGTAACAGCCCAGATATTTTCTAAATAAATAGTTGTATCAAAAAGGTTTAAGTTACCGCTATATGAGGAAATAAAAAGGAGAGAGTAAATCTTGATCTTGAACTTTCTTTAGAAGTACGCCCAATAGTTTTCAATTAAACTTATTTGATCATAGATTCAAATTTCAAGACTTGTAAATAGCTTCTTTTATAAGGCATTGAACAATTGCATATAAACTGCTTACCCTCCACATTCCCCGGTACTATACAAAACTGTAGCCTATATAATATCTAGGCTTTCAAGTTCTTTACCATTCTGAGGTGCTATCACGTACATTTTTTTTATTCCTAGGAGAATAGATTGATTTACTTCATTCAATCATATAAAATCAACCATTTATGGTAGGTTGCATTAATTACTCTTTGATCTCGAACAAGTTCCCATCTTGATAAAGTAAGGTATTGGATGGTGTAACCAGTGACCTCAGAACAACGCCTGTTCTGTATGCCAGTCTCATTCTGTATCGTCTATAGAATTCTGATAGTTGTCCTATACTCATAAATATACATTCCTATCTGGCAATGCTTTAGTTCTATATATTTGATTGCATTCTACCATTTTCCTGTCTGTCTTATGGTACAATACTGCTCATTGCTATTTAAGCATAATCGAATACTAACGATCATTGTCCATCTTGCATCAAATTTACCTACCAAAGACAAGAGACCACATCAATGCAGGATTGGAAATTGTACGCGATTATTTGATGGTAATGTTCCTTTATCCATTTTCACTCTTATCATCCTTGGTTTTTTCCTCGATGGGAATTTTATTTTGATGATAGAATAATGAATTACTGTGACCTGTAATAGACTGAATATGCACATCTCAAGAGTAAATAAAAAAAAAAAGTAGATCATTAAATGAAATATTTACCTAACTAGACATAAAAGTACCATTATAATTGCAAATCTTTGCAAGAGCCAATTCACGGTTTCTGAGTGTCTGTCTGTTTGTCTTTATGAATACACAGCCTTTGGCTTTCGACATTTCTCGCCATGACCTCAACCCCTCGACTATTAGCTTAGATGACCTTGACGTGATGCGTATTTTGAGCACCTTAGCAACGCAGTTTCTCTTATGGATTCAGAGACGTCATATCGATGTCTCCGCAATCCTTAGGAATCCTTAGGAATCCTTAGAAGGCGTTGTTTATAGTCCTTGCTATACCTTATCGCATCCGCTATATCTGAATGGAATTTTTCATGTATTGATGAATTAATTATTACTCATTTTGGTATTGATCTAAAGCTTATCCTTGCTATTATTATTATTATTATTATTATTATTATTATTATTATTATTATTATTTTTATTATTATTATTATTATTATTATTATTATTATTATTATTATTATTATTACAAGCTATACTACAACCGCAGTTGGAAAAGCAAGAAGCTATAAACCCAAGAGCTCCAACAGAGCAAAATAGCCCAATGAGGAAAGGAAGCAAGGAAATAAAGAAACAAATTCCATACAATAACCTTAGTCAATCTTTGATTTTGAAGTTGATTAATTGAATTATATTGTTTGATGGATGAGAGGTGTTTTGCTCTATCAACTCGGATGGAATGTTCAGATTAACACACAGACTTCTAATTGTTTCGCAATATGTATGGCGTCACATGTACCATTAATCCACTATATACGTCCGAGGTCCTTTACCCTTTTCATTCAATATGCAAAAGTTATGCAATAATGTCTGGCGCCTTCAAAGACCTCTTGTCTTCATATCATTTTCTTACCCTTATGATGTTCAAGATGCCAACGTGATGCCCCGAGAAACCTGCCCGGAATGGCGGCAATGACTTTTGAAGTTTCGAAAGATTGTAGTAAATCCGGGGAAGTGAGGGACACTGTATGAGGATTGTAAGGACGGTTGTTGGCTAGAGGTGAAAAACAACATTTGTAGGAATGATTGGCATGTGAAGGAGAATTGTGCCAAGGGTATAAGCGAAGGATGTGGGAGGGTTCTACTGTGAGGAGGGTGCGTATATACCCAATCGTACCAAGGGCCCTACATTTACAAACACGTCACTTTTATCAGGCGCTGGCGTCAGTATTTACAGCTGCAAACAACAAGTTCAAAGGCGCCTTTTTGCCTCAGTTCTATGTCATAAAACGTTGTGCTTTATATACTCGGGATTTTTTTCTAAATGTGTCCTTTTTAGTTTAAAGTCATGGCAATAGAAAACTTATGCTTAAGCTTCACTGTTAAAAAAAAACCGTAATTTTAATTGTAAATTCTCCCTAAAAATACACTATTCTCAGCCTTATTTTAGTAAAATACAGGCGACCGTAATTTTACCCTACTTTGTTATTATCTTTTACGGGTTGGTGACCGTAATATCACTCCTTTACGTCAATATAACCTTTTTCAAAACGGCAAATGCCTGGCTACATTTATTCCAAGATTTTTACGGGGTTTTAATGCAAATTTTTAACAGTGTACGCCACCTAATGTAAAAAAAAAAAAAATAATTCTTGTCAAGCGAAATGTTATATACTAGATAAAAGATGATATTAATATTTGACGAGTATTTATATCAGTGTTGATGTTTTAAAGAAAAAGAAATATATATTGAACTTCTAAAGTTCAAAACATTTTCCGTTGTACACCATTTTATGAAGATTCATCATTTTAGTTAAACAAGAGTAAAATCATTTTCCTCCCATAAGATCTTTCTAATACCAGAACTAAATCATCATCATCATCATCATCTCCTCCTACGCCTATTGACACAAAAGGCTAGGTTAGATTCCGACCGAAATTACATATAAAAATCAGGCTTAATATCAGTTTAGTGAAATTGGTGTTACTGTATGTACATGAGTCGTGGTATGGCAATGAAACAATATCCAACAGATTTAGTAGATTTGGGAATAAAGCCCTCAGAAGAATATTGAGAGTTAGATGGCAGGACAGGATAAGAAATGAAGCTATAAGAGAGACTACCCGAGTTCTTTATGTGGATGAGTTCATGGTGAGTGGTAGATGGAAATTGTTTGAGCATGCTCTTCGCACTCTCCAAGAGAGGTTAGTTCACCGAACTTTCAACTGGGCTCCATAAGGCACTAGAAGAGTTGGGAGACCCAGGCCTACATGGCTGACGACTATGAAACGTGAAGTAGGAGATGATGAATGGAGAAGTATTGATTAAAAAGCTCAAGATAGATCCAAATGAAAATGTAAAATTTAACTTTACTACAGTATTCTATTTATGAAAGGCTGAATTAACTACAGCATATGAGCACAATTCTAATCAACCGAACTATATAAGTAATGAAAAGGATTCACCTGAAAAATAGAACATATTCATAAATATAATTTTTTGGTAAGACTTTATTTCCAGACTGGAAATAACGGCGATTAATGGCCTCTCTCTCTCTCTCTCTCTCTCTCTCTCTCTCTCTCTCTCTCTCTCTCTCTCTCTCTCTCTGTTATTTGCGACCTTATATAGTCATAGGCATGTAATCCTACATATGTTAGTTTTCAAAACAACAAACACACACACACACTCACACATATACAGTATATATATATACATATATATATATATATACATATATATATATATATATATATATATATATAATCCATATATATATATATATATATATATATATATATATATACATATATATATATATATATATATATATATATATATATATATATATATATATATATATATATGATTGTACATCATAAATAACAGGTATTGGGAAATATTTTTGTGCGTGTGCATAACATCCATATAAATATTCAAACGTTAACTAGATACGCCTATTATGTTTTGCGTAGGTTATCACTTACGAGACATTCGTACCCAGGAATGCGTACTCAAGGGCTGACCTTGAGCATGAATCCCATATGGAGACCATAATCCAATGATGGCAGGCACTTCCCGTTTGTCGTTTATTTTGTTATTTACTTATGCACCGTTCTATGGTGATAATGAACCCATGTGGAAGGAAACAGTAATTTTTCATTAATCAATTTATATATCTTTAATAAGTTTAATTGGGAATTCATCTTTATGAAATTTTTGAAAGTAGACAGATAGGAAAGAACTACTGTAGACTCTGCTTCTAGTTTGAGCCAGAGGAGACTAACATTTCCACTCCGTGATATTCTACACATATGTAGTCTCTCTCTCTCTCTCTCTCTCTCTCTCTCTCTCTCTCTCTCTCTACACACACAAATTACGGCAATCTGTGAGGTTCTACCAGATTTTGGTCACGTAAATCATAGTATTCGGTATTTTATTACATAGAATAGTGTAACATTTTCTCTTAGTTGTATGTGGTATGCATGGAAAACATATACTGTATAAATACGCACATACACACACACACACACACACAAACACACACACACATATATATATATATATATATATATATATATATATATATATATATATATATCTGCGCGTGTCTGTGCTTGTATTTATTATTATTATTATTATTATTATTATTATTATTATTATTATTATCATTGTTGGTATTACTTGTTAAGCTACAACCCTAGTTGGAAAAGCAGGATGCTATAAGCCCAGGACCCCCAACAGGGAAAATGGCCCAGTGAGGAAAGGAAGCAAGGAAAAATTAAATATTTTAAAATCAGTAACATCAAAATAAATATTTCCTATATAAACTATAAAAACTTTAACAAAACAAGAGGAAGATAAATTTGATAGAATAGTATACCTGAGTGTACCCTCAAGCAAGAGAACTCTAACCCAAGGCAGTGGAAGAACATGGTACAGAGGCTATGGCACTACTCAAGACTATAGAACAATGGTTTGATTTTGAAGTGTCCCTCTCCTAGAAGAGCTGCTTGTCATTGCTAGAGAGTCTCTTCTGCCCTTACCAAGAGGAAAGTAGCCACTGAATAATTACAGTGCAGTAGTTAACCCCTTGGCAGAATAAGAATTGTTTGGTAATCTCAGTGATGTTAGGTGTATGAGAACAGAGGAGAATGTGTAAATATTAAGCCAGACTATTCGGTGAATGTGTAGGCAAAGTGAAAGTGAACCGTAACCAGAGAGAAGGACCCAATGTAGTGCTGGCCAGCCAAAGGACCTCTTCACTCTCTAGTGGTAGTATTTCAACGTGTGGCTGGTGCCCTGGCCAACCTTCTACAGTATGTCTATATATATATATATATATATATATATATGCTTATATATAATGTATAAATTTATATATATATATATATATAAATATATATATATATATATATATATATATATATATATATAAATACATACATATATATATATATATATATATATGTATATATATATATGCTTATATATACTGTATAAATTTATATATATATATATAAATACATACATACATATATATATATATATATATATATATATATATATATATATATATATATATATATACATATATGCATATATTCTAAATCTATAGAACATAAGCTAATTACAACCCAGAGAGCTATAGAAAGAATAATGATGGGAATAACACCAAGA
>NC_090728.1:31684651-31694651 GCF_036898095.1 Palaemon carinicauda
ATAATTTCGTGCACAGTGGCTTTACCTTTTACATTTTCTTGTAAACTATTTGTGCATGTAGAACTGATCTATTATTCATCTATATTAATTTCATTTTTGCTTATTTTAAAATTTATTAATACATACGTGAATCTCATTCTTAAAAAAAAAGACTTTCTTATGAATTTTATGGCCTTATATTCGTCAATAATAATAATATTCATAAAAATAAAAATAACAGCAATAATAATAATAATAATAATAATAATAATAATAATAATAATAATAATAATAACCATTGCATATCGCTGTTTTTTTTTTCTTCGTGTTCTTATTTAGAATTATCGTCGTCCGGCCATGACCCAGCTTCTCCCCCACTGACCTCTGCGTGAGCACCCTGAATGAGGAAACTTATCTGCTCCTCAGGACAGGACGTTATGTCCCATGTTTTTAATTTGATCCTGACTTTGTATACAACAACAACAACAACAACAACAACAATAATAATAATAATAAAGGACTGACGAATTTAATTGAGAAGGCTATGCAATAGGCAGGTAGAAGTGGTGCCAATAATCATGGAGCACTCAGGGACTAAATCTAAGTTATTGAAAAGGAATCTGATGAAGGTAGGAGCAGATATAGCGCCAGGACTTGTGCAGAAGAGGTTGGTACTCGAAACAGCACTTACAGTATAGTGAAGAAAGTGATGGATTCCTAAGGAAGCTGGATGTGGCGTGGAACCCCACGCTGAAATCCACTAGTCTCTGTAGACTGTGGTTCACAAAAAAAAAAAAAAAAAAAAAAAAAAAAAAGTATTTTCCAGAGAGCCCCAAAATCGAAAACATTGGACTCCCAGTGAGGACATTATATCTGCTTGTTTGCGAAACTACATAAAACTTAATTGTATTTAACCACTGTTATAAATAGCTCATGACATAAACAAAATGATCAATTAATCTGTAAGAATTTATTTTGAATGAAGCGTAATGTGGGATTTCTTTCGTTTTTCGATGTATTTATGTAACATTTAGTTATATTACCACCTCAATTAATATTAATGCTAAATACCCATTTATTAATTTCCTCATGAAGTCTTTAGTAGTAATTGTTGCCATTTTCGGTATTGGTTGAACATCATTTGTTTAAGAGTCTGAAGTGGTAGATAGTTGGCTACTTCACGCCAAGGCTCGATCTCGCATTTAAATTTACTTCTTTTGTTCTTTGTTGTGATGAATGTTGTATTTAGCCTCAATGAATCTTATGAGATTCTGAAATCAATAGTCGAGGAATACATCGGGATGGAAATTTATTTGCTAGTTTTAGTGGCCTGGAGGTAGCATCCTTGCTTGGTGATTGCCGGGCTGGTGTTCGAGTCCCGCTCAGACTGGTTAGTTCCTTTAATCGCTGGCACCTCACCCTCCTTGTGAGCTAAGGATGGGGGGTTCGAGGGAGCCTATAGGTCTATAGGTCATCCACAGCCATTGCCTGACTCTCCTTTGTCCTAGCTTGGGTGGAGAGGGGGCTCGGTCGCTGATCACATGTAATATGGCCAGTCTGTAGGGCATTGTCCTGCTTCATAGGGCAATGTCACTGTCCCTTGCCTGTGCCTTTCATGAGTGACCTTTAAACCTTTAAAAACTTATCTATTTATACGGGAAATGTTATTAGGATTCTCTTAAAGCAATCTACAAGCATACTTGATTTTCAACTAAAATTGTTGCATAAACATCAATGGAATGAAGCAATGCTAGCTAATATTTGATCGGCAACTATCTGACGTCGCAATTAATAGGTTATGTAAATGATATATTGCAATGCAATGAATATCGGGTCAAGTTTTCTAGTTCACATATTGCATATCTTTCATGTGTGACTTTTGACTCTTCATCAGTACAGGATGATGAGCAAATAAATGTACTCAATATTCCAATAAACAAACATTTCAATATCTGGTGGTTGAAGAAAGCCATGATGGTCTGTGAAGCATCTGAATATTCCTTTAGTCTTGAAGTTTGTACTACTTTCTTCGCTTTGGTAATTTAATTGAAAGTGAATAAGCTTTAGATTTGTCTATTCACTGATTTTTCTCATTCCAGTTACCATTAGTTCTGTGGCACCAATAATCAATTCGTGTAATAAGTTCCTAGTCAATGAACGTTATTATATCGGAGTTGTTACCGATCTACGTTATGTTGGTTTTGAATAATTAGATTGGTTTACTTGCCATGAATATGATAACAAAGTCATACGCATTAGAAAAATAATCCCAGCTTGAATACTGATCTAGGAGTAACAGAAAGGGTATTAGGAACCGCAATGGAAAGGATAGAAGGTTAGACTTCCTGTTATTGTTTAGATTTTTCTTATGTACAGATCTCAGATCGAATCTTAAATGTGAAATAAGTTTCCTATATCCTCGATATCCCTTGACTCCCAAATCGTACTTTGAGATAGAAAATCAAAAAATATAAGCTTCTCCGTAGGCAACTTCACACACATATAATTTATTTCTGATTATTGCTAGGTTTGACGAAAGTATAGATGCAAGGCCCCCAGTATAAGGAAAAGAAAACTACGCGTAAGGAAAATGGGGTTACGAAGGGTGAAACCAAAGGCGGGCTATCGTATTCCAAAAGGGCTCATTATGATAAATGGCTTATTGCCCATTAGCAGCGAGTCCGTTTGCACTTATGGGTAGACGATGATTAGCTATTTGTTCTAGTGCAGACGGAAGAGGAAGTATGATCTCTAGCGCTTGGTGAATCCAGTGATGCAAATCATATCGGTACTTTCTCGGTGCGGCGCCTCTTGTATCAGCAGGGGGCTAAGTGCTCATGCGCATTCCATAGTAGTAGTTATGAAACTTACGATGTTAGTGGGAGTAGCTGATATATTACGTGTAAAAGCAGTGAATGGGACGAAGACTCGTTTCTTTGTTCGGCTACCAAAAGAGAGCTAAGACTATCGTGTGGTCAAGTTGGGTCGAATGCTATTGAGTAAATAAGAATTAAGTGGTGAAACAGGAAACTTAATGAAGAGTATTGCTAAACGAATAAGTAGCAAGAAATACTAAAGGAATAAGAGAAGCAACGGACAAGAAACTACCAGAGTCTAATAAAAATTCCCCAGAAATCTAATAACAAAAAAAAAAGAAAAAAGGAAAAAAAAATGCTACAAAAAAAAAAAAAAATCTCGATATCAACAAACCAAAAGCTCATGAAAATTACAGGTTCTAGACAAAACAGTAGACAAAAAAAGATTATAAAGAAAGATTAATAATCAAACAACAAAACGAAACTATACAATAAAAACTAAAGTAAAAGCAGGAAAAGTCACATTGCAATAAAAGATTAAAATCAACACAGTCTATCAGTTCAGCACAGTAATAATACAAATAAGCTCGAAAGTAAGTCAACAAAGCTGCGATGAATACTAACACACAACCTTCAGAGGAGGACTATCATAAACAAGTAAATGTCACCACGAAAAGTAATAAAAAAACAAGGAGAGATAACAAACGAAGAACCAAAATATCGAACTACAAACAATGATTAGTAAACAAACAAATATGTAACTTCTAAGTAAACAAAGAATCCAGTACAACAACAAGAGATAATTAACTAATTCATAACACGGACAGAAACAAAGTCAGAAACAAATGGGTACCCAACATAGTTTAAAAAACAAACAAAACAGCAAACGAATAAACAACAAAACGGAGTTGTTTTACTCTGCATATATCTCTGGTATCAAATTATGATTAGGTGTCTTAGAAAAGGTATAAAGTAATAACCTTGTGGGATTTCCCCTTATGATATTTCTTTGTTGGAAAATTTCAACACTGTTGTCTATTTAGATAAGTGGATATCTCTCCATCTTCGCCTAGACTTTGGAATTTATGGAGCGTTCTTGCATTACAGGAGTGTTGTGGTCTTTTCACACTTATCAGGCAGTTCTGTAATTTCCAGAAAATTTCAAGAACTGTAGCATTGTTTGGTTCTGTAATCGGTTTCAGCGTATCCTGTCTCTGTTTCCTGGTAAAAAATATAATTCAAAATTAAACTAATTTGACATAATAATGTTAAAATTATAAGACAACCAAATCTTTGGAAAATCGCAAAACAAAATAGATAGGCTTCTCTCTCTCTCTCTCTCTCTCTCTCTCTCTCTCTCTCTCTCTCTCTCTCTCTCTCTCTCTCTCTCTCTCTCTCGAATTACAATGATTCGTGATTGCTCCTGTGATCCAGCTACTTGCAAACTTTGATGCTTCGGAAAGCATTAATAGATCAGATGAAATCCATTGAAGAATTCCATCAAAAAATCTCAGTTCTGGTTTGGACGTGTAATAATGGTTGAAGGGAAAATCAGAGATCAATTTATCTTGTAAGTCCTATATGAGTAATAGCAGTTAAGATTGAATATATTACTGTAATTTGCTTCTCTTCAATCGACTATGACATTTCAGAGAGAGATATCTCTGAGACTATGATGATTTCAAGCAAGGGAAATTAGGCAGAATGCCCATGAAATATTCATAATGAAATTGGAATTGTTTAGAAGTACTTCAGATTGACAAAGGCAATGCTTTTCATAGTTATCCTGTGATATGAGATATATAAGTTTTGGAAGGGAACTTCAGTTCCATTGATTCAAATATAAAAGGATAGCTGGTAAATAGAGAAAGAGACTGATCATCAATATTGTGGATACTTGAAATATAAAGGTAAATACAGCTGTGAATGTTGTTTTATTCTTATCATGAGCCAATTCTCAATTAGATCAACGCTTAATGGAGAAATATATGCTCAGCCTGGCCTTCAGCATCCAGTATATGCAGGAATCATATAGCAAACGTAGAATATGGAGTTGTTCTTTACATTCGAAAAGAAATACAAAGGCTTTCCTTTTCAGTCACAGAAAGTTGGAATATGATATAGATTTCTTAAAGGCTTTAAGGGTATAATTTAAGAAACCACCACAAACAGATTTAGTATACTGAAGGTGGTGGGACTACCATATGTTACATACTAATACATAAAAACGATGATCGATAACAGAAATATATCTAAAATCAATATTATTGGTATCAACGCCCTCTAGAAGATGAAGGACAAGAACAATTAAGACCACAGTAATGAAGTCTCACTTAAATAAGTTTACTGTTGAAATATAAAACTCAACCACGTTAGAGCTGGCGATAAACCAGACCCACAAAAGCACTTTGAGCTTCTGAAACTACTTGAGAAAAGTGGACCCCCAGACCCTTGCGTGCTAGCTGGCTCTTCGTCTGGCACAAAGGATGATGCTGTGACGTTGAGAGATGATCCTGGTATCAAGATTGCTTCTTCTTGAGGAAGGATTAACAGCAAACACGAGATGAGGAAAACATGCGCTAAGTACAGTGTACGCAAGTATGTGACTCTTTGTGGATAGATCAGGATGTTATTTCTTCTAGAGTACGTGACCCATCACAAAAGACTGCGAAATATTCTGATGGATATGCACATACATACACACGCACGCATCTCTCACCAGGGTATGGCTATTCTATATACAGATACAGACACACACATACATATACATATATATATATATATATATATATATATATATATATATATATACACACACACACACACATATATATATATATATATGTATGTATATATATATATATATATATACACACACACACATATATATATATATATATATATATGTATGTATATATATATATATATATATATGTATATATATATATATATATATATATGTATGTATAAATGTAGCCAGACACTTTCTCTTTATTATATATGGGAGACTACCAAAAAAATCATTGTCGTTATTAGAATTATTAAAACAATAGTCGAGAGAAAAATATAATCTATGTAAGAAATATTGGATCTATACATACATGCATACATTTTTTCAGTTATGGCGGAGCCTTGAACACGCTTAGTAAACATGTTTGTTTATTTCCAGTTAATCACCGTATAATTTGATTTTTCGCTATTGAGATGTTCCTTTCATGTACCCATTATCAAAAAGAATATTTAAAACATATTTGTTGTAGCAATGGGACGAGTATTAAGTTTTGAAGTCATGAATAAAAGTCAAAATTTCAGTTGAAGACCAATAGCAGTATTTGATAACTAAAAATAAACCTAAGCAAACAGATTTATATATCAAGTACAGTATATAGGAAATATAAAGCTGTAAATATTTATGATATAAAGTCCTTCACATCGATATAATCTCATATGGATTTAATTATCACCGGATTTTGGCACATCTAATACAGTCATACTCATAACCACCAACTGAGCGATGACCATAATATGACAGAGACCAATTTTCCAATTTTCGCCTTTACTGAAGGGCTGCCTCGGTATTCATGATAACTGTATCACTCGGTTATGCTTGCTTTTTTCCTGAATTGTTTTAAGTTCGAAAGATGGTCTTTACTTTCAATATCCACAATTATGGGTTGAAGTGGCCTACTGGAAACGTCCCTACCTGGTGGTCTGCCGGACGGGGGTTTGAGTTCCGCTCAAACTCCTTAGTTTCTTGTAGTGTCTGCAACCTTACCATCCTTGTGAGGCTATAGGTCTACCTGCTAAGTCATCATCAGCCATTGCCTAACCTTTCGTGGTCTTACTTTGGGTGGAAAGGGGTCTTTAGTGCCGATCATATGTATATATGGACAGTCTCTAGGAATCTATGGCATTGTCTCGCTAGCTCGGACATTGTCACTGTCCCTTGCCTCTGCTATTCATGAGTAGTGTTTAAAACCTTTAAACTATGCTAATGGTCATACACGAAGGGCCGTGGACAGTTTTATCGGAAAGAATACCTACCAAAATAAAATTATGATCTTTAAAAAAATAAATACCTACGTAATGGTTTGATTTAGTCTTCTTAGCATCTGTTAGTCTGAAAGAACACACACATGTAGATAAAGCTTTTCACATTTTTTTTTACATACATACATACATATACCAAGGCACTTCCCACAATTTTGGGGGGTAGCCGACATCAACAAATGAAACAAAACAAAAAGGGGATCTCTACTCTCTACGTTCCTCACAGCCTGACAAGGGACTCAACCGAGTTCAGCTGGTACTGCTGGTACAGCTGGTTATGCCCCCCTGTGGCCGCGGGGGGCATAAAAACTATTAGAATAGCGCCAACGTTATCCCTGCGTGTCGTATGAGGCGACTAAAAGGGACGGGACAAGGGGGCTGGGAACCCCCTCTCCTGTATCTATAATCCTGCGAGACATCGGCACATTTTTTTTTTATCTAAGAAAAAAGGACTAAAGAAACAAATATATTCTAAGGATAATTTCTTATCGTTACGCTGCAACTTCAGTCAGGTAAACGAACAAATCACATAACAATGAAGGTTAGTCTTATTCGTCGTTTTTTCACAGACTTATATGTATTTCGTGGTAAAGTCAAAGCGAAGAGTGACAGGATATTTAATACATACATAGTAATTGTCTGATACTGTAGTGAATAAATCAAATTCTGTATTGTGAAGTTCTAGATCTACTATTTATTTTTTTTCACGTTGTGAATTCAATAACATTCGAATGAACTATTTTGACCCCGATAAAATTAATTCATAGACATACTCGTACCAACATAATAAGCTTTCTCAAGAACCACCGGCTTTCAACTCATTTGCTTATTTTGTAATTAATTCAACGGCGTCAGTTTCAACAAATTTTATTGGCTAAAGAATGAAGAATTTAATGTGTATGAGATGTTCGTTAGGTTCCACGTAACATTACTAAATGACAATGTCAAGTATAGGATTTGGTGATCGCTGTAATAGAAGAAGCAAAGAATAGCAGAAAACAAAACAAACTTCATTTTCGTAAAGGAAAGTATAAATATCACTTCTCCCTATTGCTTTAAACTTGAAGAGCAGATGATATAAATCAAAACTCTAGGTGCAAGAGAGAGAGAGAGAGAGAGAGAGAGAGAGAGAGAGAGAGAGAGAGCACTTGAGTGAGATATAACAGTGTCGTGAGTGAGAGTTGTGAGTCAGCCATCCACCCTCAACTCTGTTATTCTGTATTATCCCGATGAGTCACAAGGAATGGTAAGTTGCTCTTTCCTGTCGATGATTAGGGACAATCGAAGCAATCGTTGAAGCAGCACTAGCTGCAGGGTAGAAGCTTTCTTCGTTCCCAGGAGCAAAGAGATAAATGGTACCTCCTCAACAGCAAATATTACGAAAACCTTTGTTGCTGTGATGCTACTCGTCTACAAACGCCGTTCAACGTATTTCTCCTTAGAAGTAAGAGGAAGTGTTTGCTTGTTGGCCCAGACGAAGTTTAGAAGATGTTTCTCTTGAATTCCCATTGGCAAACTAATATCTTGGAATAAGGAATATTGTGGAACTCATTGAGATAATATCTCGAAAATATTTATCATATGACCTTTTCGATAATCGAAAGATGCAATCAGTTATTACAAGAACTTGTAAATAATGAATACTTCTTCAATATTCAAACAGAAAACGACATAAGATAGCAAAATACTTCCCCCTGAAAATAATAAATTGATTTTATACTCCTAAGTACTGATTAAAACTTAGCAAAATCTTTGGCAAAAACCATTATCAGAAACATAAAAGATAATCATCACCCTTTGTAATATGTAATATGATATTGGAACGGTTTTAATCTCGTATGAAATAAAAATATGGTTTCCTATGAATGTAACATGCGATGTTCATTCTCACTGTGACTAAAGAAACTCATAACAATTTAAGGCATCGAATTCTGCTGAGATCCTAATGGAGGTATTGCAAGCTATAATATCCTTCCCAGTTAGATCTACAGAAAATTTCAGGTACAATGCTCTAATCAAGAATAGAAAAATTCAAAATACAATTATTATAAAACCGAGCTACAAAAGATTCAAGTCACAATTCTAGCTAGAACTATCTGAAACAATCAGAAAGAAGTTTTGATAATTTAGGCTACATCTTCCATTCTAATTAGGTGTAAGAACATTCAAGCTACCATTGCCATTCCAGTCTAGCTAGCAAGACTTTAAACAGTATTTACTATTGTAGCCAAACATAGAGAAAATGTATGATTTAAATTAGTTGTCACAGGATATAAATCAGCATGATATAAAATTCTGGATAGTTACTAATCCAGTCAGTACAAGAGAAAACAAGAGATTCAATCATTTTGCTATTTAAAGCTAGCAAAAATAAGATACCATAACTATACTTAGTAGTCAGAAAGACTTCAAGCTGCAATTGCAATTCTAATGAAATCCTTATCATAACAAGAAAAGATTGAACCAACAATTTCTGTTCTAGTCAGTGATAGATTACTTTTGAACCCCAATCCCAGCTCAGTCAATGGCAAAATAGATTTAACCTAAAGTTACTAATTTAATTGCAATTAAATAACTTTAACATAAAGCTATTATCTCAGTCAAACTAGGAAAAAGTTATCTTAGTGTCAATCCTATTCAGAGCTATAAAAAACTTCAACTATTCCTATCAATTTAGTCAGAGCTACAGTAGATAAAATTCAACCTATAGTCTTCGATCAATCCAGACCTAGGAAAACATAATCTGGACTCACCATCCGTGTCGAAACTCAATAGAACTTAACACATAGCCACAATACAAGTCAAAACTACATAAAATTTCAATTTAAGTTACAATCCTAGTATAGGGTATTAAACATTCTACCTACTGTTACCAACCCAATAAAGACTAGAACAAACTAGGCCAATATTCACAATTCCAGTGATGGCAAGGAAATATATGGCTACACCTATCATCTCAACGGCCACCATCTTGGTTAGAACTAACTAGAATTTAGTCAGTTTACATCCTATTAAGAGGTAATTAAATTAAAGCAACATTATCTGTTATAGTAAGAGCTAAAGAAAATTTATGGTCTAATCATTATCTAAATAAGCAAAAGAGAAAGATTAAGCTTCAGATTCCACCAAAGCTATAAATACCATTCAAATCAGGG
>NC_090728.1:31699651-31717151 GCF_036898095.1 Palaemon carinicauda
GCCCTTATTAGAACAACTGAACAACAATTACACCAGCAGCAATACTGGGAAAACAAGACGCCAAAAACAGCCAGCATCATTAACGAAAATAGCCTCAATAGAGACATAAACGAAAAATGTCCTGTGGTTAGTAAACTGCGACAACAAAATACACAGAAGTTGTGGATGTTTGTGGTGATGGAGTCCTTTTTTTCTCATAAAAAATCTAGAAATTTGAGATAACATGAATTTTCCCTTGAAAAACATGCTATATTCTAAAATATGAAAAAGAAATAGGATGAGGACCTCGCACGAAAGCGCAAAGAAGCACAATCTTTAAACATGCAAAGTAGACAAACATTGACCGAGCCACGCATAGGACGAAAATAGCAGAAGGTCATTTGCTGCTTATAAACTTTCCCCATCTTCTTCGTCTGACTTTAAGCAGCAAATTAGGTCAAGTGAATAAAACCTAAGCGTCGATGTGATTACTGGATGTTTTTGAAATGATGGAGATTGTTGTTTAGGCATAATCTAAATGGATGGGGCGTGTAAAGAAAAAGAATATCAACTGCAAGAGTTTAAAAGAGGAGAGTGGTTGAAAGAAAAGATAGGAAAAAATTCTTTTGTGTCGGGTCTTCAAGTGTGTGACAGGGGGACCATTTTACAATGGCGATTTCCTGGCGAAAAAGGGGGTTAATTTGCTCCTGTGATCAGGACGGCCATGAATCTCTCTGTTTTTATATCCTCACGTTTTTTAAAGGAGCCTTTAATTGCCTCTTTCCTACTAGACCCGTCTTAAGTTTTTTTTTCTTGCTTTCCACGTATATCCCAACTGACGTGAAAGAGTTGTATACTTTTTCATTCTCGTGATATGACAAGATTCAGAAACAAACATATAATTTACGGATGAAGAACAACTCCAAAGCACGAACAGATGTATTGGAATTTATGAAGACCGTTGTGAGGCCAAATTTATTGAGGCAATAAAGGTCACCTTGAACAAGGTTGAACGAGTGAATAAAGGGAATTGAGTCTCCGATTCGAACATTTGTGCACGTAATGACCTCGAGTTTGGGCATTCTGCTTGTATTAGGAGATGCAAGATAAACTGAATAAATTGCCTTCCAGACAGATACAATTAAATCAAAATGTCTGCTTGCTGGCAAGAATTGTAGTTACATAACTGTGAGATAAGCGGTGGTTGGTATACGAAAAGGACACAGAGGAAATGCAGGAGTTAAATGGATTTTAAACATTTTTGATTGAAGACCTAATCAACATTTGATTTTGCTGTAGGATGTTCTTTCCCATATTAGAAACACAAAATATTTTTCTTTTCTGTCAAAGAATTACTCATTCTATAAACATAACTAATTTTCCCCATTCTCTCTCCTTCATATATATATATATATATATATATATATATATATATATATATATATATATATATATATATACACATACTCACACGGTTGTAAAGGTAAACTAGCTAATAAATCCGGGTGTTTGCATTTCAGAAAGCCAAGGAAACTTCTTTGTAAAAAGAAGGGGAAACATCTATAGCTTATTTTATGAAAGGATGAGACTTCCAAATTGTCATTAATTAAGGCATTAAGATGCTATAGAATCACAATTATTGCGTACTAAGAGAATTATATAGATTAAAAGTCAAAATCCGTCATAAGATTTATCTACTTCAAAACATTTTCCATCAAAACTTATTTTATGAGTTTAATTAATTCAATTCTTTTATAGATCGTAAAGAATGTGTTGTATGAAGAAAGGCAAAACTCTACTTTTATATTCTTAAGTTATATTTTGTGCTTTTAAAGATCAATTGTTGTATAAAATGCGATAATTTAGAATATGAAAGAGAATCTGGATTTGCATTCTTTGTTTTTATTGTAGACAATATTATATTTTTTCTTGATTTTTCCCCTATACTCTTTGCTGGTGCCAAGAGATTGAATGAATATTTTTCTATTTGTTTCACTACAGTTAAAGCTAAAAATCGTCTTCCAAAGTGATCATTATAGAATCAATACCCGTTTTGGTAAGACCTTTTACATGTACAATAACTTGGTTGCATGTGGTTCACTAGATTTATAATGAACTTGTCAAAAAGTTTCCGTTTAAACCCGGGGTCTCCTCTTATATATAATATATTCACTAGCAGACTGTGGTATTCTTAGTCTTTCTCTAAATTCAATTCTTTTCAAAATTCTACTTAAAAAAAAAAGAAGCATTAGAGCTCAAGAGAAATTAAGTCAATATAATCTTTACTCTCCTTAAAACCCCAGTAAATACCATTAGGTTTACTTAAGAAAAAAAACTGACTTTGGTGGAAGCCTCCAGCATAATTTATTCCTTTATTATAGGTTGAAAATGTTACCAATATGCATGGTCCATCTTTTATATAGAAAGAGGATGAGCTGCTGTACTACGCTTTGAACATTATATTCCTTGACCGTCTTAGAAATGACAGAAGAAAAATTTCCAACGCTTACAGATACTGTACATCACAGTAGAGCTTTTTTTTTTCTTTCTTTTCTTGCAAGTAGATGAGGGCCCCAGTAAATACGATTGGATATTCTATGAGAGCAAAAGTGTATGCAAGATAAAGATGAATGGTGAAGTATCTATGGTTAAGGAATATGTACTGCTGATTCATTTCAGGAAGTGGCCATGAGCATGTAATTAATTTTCTCACAAGCCCCTGATGTTTAGTTTTTTGTTGCGGAAGGGAAAAAAAATCATGAGATAATCTGTCTTCTCCTGTCTTACAGATAAAAATAATAAATAAGCTATAGACATGAGAATTGGTAACTTTGGAAGATGTGGCATTGATTTATCTCGACAAAAATATTTCAGAACTCATCTTGATTCAGAAAAACCTAAGGAACCTTTATTTTTTAAGATACTGTACAGTTTAAAATTAATAACCGAACTCTACAACACTCTAGACTGGCAGTCTTCTTTACAATAATTAATTCCATTTGGGGAACATTTCCCAAAAAGATATGTCTTATTGCCCAAACATCCAATTTTCCCAATTTAAAGAAAGTCCTGTTTAAAGATTTAACATTAAGCACACACTACCTTTGGGTACTTGACATCTTTTTTATCTGTTTTCTAGATAAAAAGTTTATTTGTGCATTTGCTCGCAATAGTCTGTCATCTCTGAAAAAAAGTCATACTGGCGCTATTGTAACTAAATGTGAATGAAGTCAAACGAATGGACCAATTCACTTAGATTCCTTCAGAGATAGACACCCTATCACACTGTTACTGAGCGGAGAGTTCCTGTCTGTAGCCCTGCCTTCCACTCATGCCAGCTCTTCCTATACTTCTCTGTTTGGTTACAATCCGTTCATTAAGGGTGTGGTAAGGTGGGCTTCCTCAGAGTGAGCTGGTCCAGGAACTTCTGTGTCTAACTGCATCTTGTAGACAGAATGTGCCCAATATACAAAATTTACGTGATGCACCAATAGTACTCAATAGACAAAATGTACCTAATAAATATTGACAGAATATAGGCCCTTTTTATACCAAATGTACTAAACTGACAAAAAGTGCCGAATGGTCAAAATGCATCCTCATAAATAAAATTTACTCAACAGACAAAATATACCTTTACATAGAATGTACTTCTAAAAGTATCAAATGTACCTTATGGGGAGATGCACATAACATATGAAATGTACACAATATAAACCAACGTACCCAGTAGATAGATAGTATGTAAAAAACAAAATGTATCTAATATATTAAATGTACCCGATGGGTAGTGCCATAGCCTCTGTACCATGGTCTTCCACTGTCTTGGATTAGAGTTCTCTTGCTTGAGGGTACCCTCGGGCACACTATTCTATCTTATTTCTCTTCCTCTTGTTTTTTTTTTTTGAAGTTTTTATTGTTTATATAGGAAATATTTATTTTAATGTTACTGTTCTTAAAATCTTATATTTTTCCTTGTTTTCTTTCCTCACTGGGCTATTTTCCCTGTTGGAGCCCTTGGGCTTATAGCATCTTGCTTTTCCAACTAGGGTTATAGCTTAGCAAGTAATGATAATGATGATCATGATGGACTACATACTTATGCCAAATGGATACATTTCATCCAAATGGTATACAAAAAAGCTTTTTTCCAGTGTTCAATTAGGTACGTTTTATATATTGAATATATTTTGTCCATTGGATATTTTCTGTAAATTTTGTATATTAGATGCAGTTTATTCATTAGGTGAATTTTTATGTCAGTAATTTCTGCCCATTGTGCTTCGTGGCAGGGACTAGTGCCTTGAAATAAACGGAGGAGACTGAATTTTACATACTTTTACAAATTGGTAAATATTCAACAAAACATTTTTAATCGACAATATTTCTTTAACTACATATAACTCATTTGAAAAACTTATTTTTTCCTTCTTGATTGTAAATTCACATCTGAGAAACATGTCGGATCTGTTGCTTCTCCAATTGCAAAAGCAAACGTCATATTAAGAATCTTCGAAGAATTATGGAGGCTTGTCTGCCGTGATGAAATGTTCCAGTTCTTTTATTCCGACGTATTTAGAGGATTGTTCAACTGATTAGTCTTTAGCAGCTGTGGCCTGATTGGTAACGTCTCTGCCTGGTGTTTGCCGGTCGGGGGTTCGAGTCCCGGTCAGACTTGTTAGTGCCATTAATGTCTGCAACCTTACCATCCTTGTGAGCTAAGGTTGGCGGGTTTGGGGGAGCCTATAGGTCTATCTGCTGAGTCATCAGCAGCCACTGCCTGGCCCTCCCTGGTCCTAGCTTGGGTGGAGAGGAGGCTTGGGCGCTGATCATATAGTATATGGTCAGTCTCTAAGGCATTGTCATGAGAGCTAAGGTAATGTCACTGTCCCTTGCCTTTATTAAACCTTTATTAAACCTTTAAACTCTACTGTTAAAATGTTGGAAGAAAACTTGAGGTCAATTAGATTCCTTATCCTACTCTTGATATTACGCTCGTCAAATTAGCTCATCAGCAGTGTATATTTTCGTAATTCTGACCATCCATTGCATTCCAATCTTTCAAGACAATTCTAAAGATCTTATCTTTTCTTTCAGAGATCTCAATACTACACAATATTCAGAAAGTTGAATCGGTAGAGCTTAAGGAGTTCAATCGCAGTGCAAATGCTTTTTTGTTGAGCATGCTGACGTAAGTACCATCTCAAAAGTTATATTTTGATGATATATTTAGCATTGTTGTTTGTTCATTTGTTTTGATTCCTATTATTCTATATTTATAGTTTATTCTTTACTACTCAGTTTCTTTCCTGTTCTGGGCTGCCTTGGCTATTGAGAAACTTGGGCTTGTAGGATTCTGTTTTTTTTTTTTTTACTTGTTTTATTTGTTTTGGGTTTAAATCCAACCCTCCACTGAAGTCGAGTGAACTACTTCTCGGGCGGGTCCATATCAATCATCTAACAAAACATTTTCATTATAACTTATACAATTTTTTGATTGTAGCATCTTCCAAATCATATGATCTTGTGAAAAGTAATGTCTTTAGTTTCTTCTTAAATTCAATTGGTCCCTTTAAGTCTTTTTCCAATTGGATTTAAAGCTATTAATAATAATAATAATAAGAATAATAATAATATTAATAATAATAATAATAATAATAATAATTCATGGGAATAGGTGGATTTCAATTAATTTCTCGATTTATACTGAGCATGTCCTGCAGTAAGCATTGTTTATCCTATTTCCATTCACAAATTGACTCCATGCTTGCACTTGGCAGCCTACTAGTAAGCGCTTTAGCTGCAGATAACACCTTTCTTTGGGAGAAATTTTCTATTCAAATTTCCAATCTAAAGTTAAAGAATTCCAAATTTCTAAAGATGTAGAGTCTGTAATTAATTTTTTTTCCCTTTTTTTTTTCACTGAATTCTGTTTTTTGGGGCTGGTGGCCTTGAGTCAGGAGAGCCCCAGATCGGAGTAACTTTCCGGTCAATCTGGATGTGTGTGTGTGTGTTAATTCCAGATATACTTTGATATTATTTTCGTAGAGGCAGTGTGTCTAATATCATATATCATCAGTACGTTGTATCTTATAGTATTGATATGTGGGCTTGATTTCATCACCAAATACCGCTCCATATTACAAAAAAGAGATTTTGCCAGAGTGAGAAGTTGGTTGACGCACTGATTGAAATGGACGTAATATATCTCTATCTTTAAAGACTTGACATATTTGTGCTATTGTAAGCTTTGAGAAGCGTCCATTCCGATTTAGAAACGGAATGATGGATCATATATTTGCTACTTTTAACTTCCTAAATCAAAATATAATCGATATTTAAAAAGTGCTCTCTCTCTCTCTCTCTCTCTCTCTCTCTCTCTCTCTCTCTCTCTCTCTCTCTCTCTCTCTCTCTCTCTCTCAACCTATATTTCAATAGCCAAAAATTTTATTTCCAATTTAGGATACCAAGTCAACGAAAAAGTGTGAATCCTTTTAAAAAGTCCTCGATTTCAATAGCCAAAAACATATTTCCAAATTTCGGATACCAAGTCAACGAAAAAGTGGGAAATTTATTAAAAGTCCTATATTTCAATAGCCAAAATTTTTATTTCAAACTTATGATACCAAGTCAACGAAAAAGTGGGAAATTTATTAAAAGTCCTATATTTCAATAGCCAAAATTTTTATTTCAAACTTATGATACCAAGTCAACGAAAAAGTGGGAAATTTATTAAAAGTCCTATATTTCAATAGCCAAAATTTTTATTTCAAACTTATGATACCAAGTCAACGAAAAAGTGGTAATTTCATTTCTTTTAAATCTCATATTTCAATAGGCAAAAATTTAATCTAAAATTTATGATACCAAGTCAACGAAAAAGTGTGAATTTATTTTTAAATTCCTATATTTCAATAGCCAAAAATGTTATTTCAAATTTACGATACCATGTCCACTAAAAAGTGGAAAATTTCTTAAAAGTCTGACAATAACAAGCCGCTCAAATTGACGACCGGAAGTTCGACATAGCACCCTCTTGTATACGTCAATAAGTTGACTGTGCCCGCAGAATTACTCAGCTGAACATCACGTGTCCCTTACCAAGCAGACTACTACTACTACTACTACTACTACTACTACCACTACTACTACTACTACTAATAATAATAATGTTTATTGGACAAAAATATTTACATACAAAGATTTACAAAAAGAAAAAATGACTCAGTCCAAGCCCATGTGGAGCAGAGCTCTTCGGGCAATAATACAACTAAAATAATATCACCAATTAAGTAAAAATAAAAAATATAGTTAATATGGATATAGATATACAAAATGTACGCATACATATACATAATCATATGTATACAAATAGATACATATAAATGAGATTCTTAGCCTAAAAAGAAATGGAAATGCATATTTATATGATAAAGAAGGATGGTATATGAAAACTAATGGTATATACATTGAAAAACTGTAGATATCAAGCAGACTGACTAGACAGAAAGCAAGACCTACAAGAGATCTGTAGGTTCTTGGCAGAAAGTTAGGCAGTAGGATAAACGGCCGAGCACGTACGAGGAGAACGAGAGAGAATCTAACCACGAAAAATATAAGATTTAAAGATTGAAATAACAAACATGTTTATTGTTTGCAGACGGCCAAGGGCCTAGAAATGGGATTATGGAGGGCAAATACGGCGTGAGAAAACAATGACTGGTAGATATGCTGAAGTGTTTGTCAAGAGAGATATTCGGCGAAAACAATTATTTACTGCCAGCAGATTTGGGTATAAAGTAAATTTGAATGTGTTTGTAAATAATTTTGTAACTAGATAACAATAGATGATGAAATAAAGAGGAATTTTATTATATTTGGAGAAATTATTATAAAGTTAGAATCTGTTCAATCTATAGAAAATTATAGTTTCAATATGTCAGTTACCTACGACGTAAAATAGAGGTAACCTCACTCACATACTGCGTATCCACAAATACTTACTTATACTATATACAATTTTGCCTAATCAAAAAGAAAGAAAAATCTTATAAACAAAAAAGCGTAGAGTAACACAAATGATATAATGTCTCCAGAGAACAGAGCAGCACGCAATTAAAGTAAACTTGTTGACAGAAAAGAAACCAAGAGATAATTTTTTGCTTAATTATCATGAAAACAAACAAGAAAGAGGTTAAATGCTCATGTCACGAAGTGTTGCGCATGTATTTGTACTCAGTGTTACACTTGCTTTCGTATTTGATTGACGTCACTGGAAAGGTTTCAGAGGTCATCGGAGCTTTCAGGACCTCCCCTCCCCCCACGTCTTATTGTGTATTTGGTATGCATTAAAAATGCAAATCTTCGTTCAGGTGACCTACTTCACTTGAAATAATTTCAGTCTCTAAAAGATAATCCGCTACATACACATTTATGTTTTACCTGGTCATTTACAATACTTTTTTTTTATCTTTTATTATGAAAATACAATTGCATTTTCTTTACATATATTTTTTCCTTTTATAAAGAAATATTCCACAGTACTAAAGGAAAGTATTTACCCCGCTAGACGTTTTACAACTCATCTGAATGTTCTACTGTAAGTGTCGAGAAAACGCTTGCTGAAACTCGAAAGGTTAACAATCATACATGGTAATTATTGAGCTATAATCAAAGATGCTTAATAACAAGGGTTCGAATGCATTCTACCCATTCGAAGCACATATTATGCTATAAAGAGCTGGAATATACTCCATTATTACCTTCCGGTCTCTCTCGATATTGAAGCTGGAAGACAATTATAAGCTCTCCTTAATGAATATGATGTTCCAAACACTTATTTTGAACAAATTTCCAGACTTAAGACGAAAAATAATTCAGGAACAATCAGTTCATCCATACGGAACAAGAAATTCAAACTTAACTCTTCCTTTCATACGTATTAATAGATGCGAGCAATCCTATCTATACCAAGGTATTAAACTTTGGAATACTCTGCCCGCTTATCTAAAGGCACTGCTTAGCGTTCGGTCTTTTAAGAAATCATATACAAATCTCCTGTTATCTGGGTATTAAGCTTTATTAATGAATATTTATACTTGCCTACCTAACCACATCGCAAGTATGTTTCATTGTTTAGAATATTTTTTTTTTTATTTGTAAAACTAGTTCTTTTACTGAGTTTTTTGCTTAATATCTACAATTTTTTCAATGTATATACCATTAGCTTTCATATACCATCTTTCCTTATCATATAAATATGCATTTCCATTTGTTTTTAGGCTAAGATTCTCATTTATATGTATCTATTTGTATACATATGATTATGTATATGTATGCGTACATTTTGTATATCTATATCCATATTTACTTTATTTTTTATTTTTACTTAATTGATGATATTATCTTGTTGTATTATTGCCCGAAGAGCTCTGCTCCACATGGGCTTGGACTGAGTCTTTTTTTCTTTTTGTAAATCTTTGAATGTAAATATCTTTTGTCCAATAAACATTATTATTATTATTATTATTATTAACTCTCTCATTTCATTTTATTTTTCTATGGTATCATTATGGCGAATCTATCCTTGTTACACTTGCACACGCATCAGCATACATTCGTAAGTTAATAATAGCCTTATAGGGATATGGGTTAATAACGATGCTGTTCGGACAAGTAGATCACTGTTACTACCATACAAGACGTAATAACAATTCTTGACTGGATAAAAAGAATCTTTTAAACCTTACGAACTCGTGGATTTTTTTTTCTAACTGGAATTATGGAAGTGATATATTCGAAAGTAAAGTAGAGGTTACTGTAGCATTGACCAGAGCACACAACTGACAGTAAATAAATTGTTGTGGTCTGATTGGTAACATCTCTGCCTGGTGTTTGCCAGTCGGGGGTTCGAGTCCCGCTTAGTCTCGTTTGTGCCATTAGTGTCTGCAACCTTACCATCCTTGTGAGCTAAGGTTGGGGAGTTTGGGGGAGCCTTTATCTGTTGAGTCCTCAGCAGCCATTGCCTGGCTATCCATGGTCCTAGCTTGGGTGGAGAGGGGCCTTGGGCATTGATCATATGATATATGGTCAGTCTCTAGGGCATTGTCCTCATTGATAGAGCAATGTCACTGTCCCTTGCCTCTACCATTCATGAGTGGCCTTTAAACCTTTAAACTCTGTTTAGAAACTTTGCAATGAAATCTGGGGAAATTGGACTTTTCCTCCAGAATGAAATATAGCATTGTTCATGCCAATGCTATAAGAATTAAAATGTGTACCCTTTAACAATTATAAAGTCTTGAAGAACTTTCAAGAAAGATTTTTTTTTCTTGAAATATGTTTTTTATTTGATTGTTGAATTGTTATTATAAAGTTTTTGGTAAGAGGATATACTTCCCTACTAATTAAATACGCATTTGGTATAGTACGTTGATGAAAACCTTCAACTTTATGAGTAATTTCTTACTTACTGAGAAGATACTCAATATCCTAGAAGTTGGGGGGTATGATAGCGACATCAACTAACCCGTAACGTTTGAACATCTTAACGACAGAACTATGAATAAAATTCCATTGGCGATTGGACGATTTATTAATTAGTGTATTATTATTATTTATTATTATTATTATTATTATTATTATTATTATTATTATTATTATTATTATTATTATTATTATTATTATTATTACTTGCTAAGCTACAACCCTAGTTGGAAAAGCTCAGTGAAGAAAGGAAACAAGGAAAAATAAAATATTTTAAGAAAAGCAACAATATTAAAATAAATATCACTTTATAAACTATAAAAACTTTAACAAAACAAGGTATCAAGCGTGGCTTATTTAAGGTAGCAGGCACAAATGCTTGCTCAACACGTTATATCCGTAATGTCAACCTTCACACACACCAACAGCTAATAGATGAATACAGGAAAAAACAGAAAACAGTTGAAAAGAAAAAGAAAACTCGGCAGAAAGGAATATCAAATATCAGAGAATTATGATACGTATCTGAAAGGAAAATAAACTATTCTACCATGTTGCAGAAAACATGTATTCGATGATTGTAAAATAAATAAGCAAGAAGGTTAGTTAATTGGTGTATTGGCCTACACCTGTTTAGTCGAAAGATAAAAGAATCAGGATCACAGACGCGCAGATGCTCCGTTTCTGTGACTGCATTAAGGCACGTTTATACGGTTACGGACAAATTATAACAGGGGTGATGCGTCACGTAGTCTCATGACAAGGAACTGTCGCTTAATAACGTCATTTGTTTCACGGTCTCGCGTTTGGCTTAGTTGATACTTTGCTAAATTCTCTTTCTTCGTCTGTAAAAGGAAAGTTGAAAGTTTTTGAAGAGGCTCAAGGTGTTTTACTAAAAAGCAAACGTATGCATTTGTGCCTTAGGCCTTTAAGTCAACATCAGCTTCCATGAGAGTTGTTTGTGAATGCCCCACCCTGAGGGATCCTGTCTGTGGGGAATTAGGAGGTTTGTTTTGTCGATGTTGACCTCTTTCCCACTCCCAGGCCCCAAAGCAGAGACCACGAATCGTCCCTCCCCCTCCGAGGCCCCTCCAGAGTTTGCCTTTCTGAGGAGGAGGGGGAGGAAGGGGAGTAGAGAACAGACTCAGTCTCACTGCGCATTCGCATCTCTCTCTCCCTGCCACGGTGCTCCCTGTTATCTTGGTCCATATTCGATAACCACAATCCCTCTTTTGATTCGCTTAATTTTCCCCTGCTCTCACACCTACGAGCTAATTTAAATGCCTACTATTAAGATACGAGTGGGTGTAGGCCTACAATCCATTTCACAAGGATATTATCATTATGCCTACATGACTAACGCATTGCTTGTCTATACAAAAGGAACCACTTACCGCCAGTCATACAACGTTATCTAGGCTTATTTTCGCATCTCTCGGTCTTCGGGTAAAGTGTGGGATTTTGGGGTCGTAAATTCTGATCTTATGCCCCGGAACAAGGAATAGGCCTAATTTTCCCCTATTGTGGGGGGTATAATACGTCAGTACCGATTGTACCTCCTTGAGTCTCGCTCTACTGTTAGGGCGTTACACAAATGCACCAGTTTCAGGGTCTTTAATCCTGCTGAGCTTTTAGGAGGAAAATACGGTTACTGGAAGGTCTCTGCTGACAAATAAGCTAGGAGAGAGAGAGAGAGAGAGAGAGAGAGAGAGAGAGAGAGAGAGAGAGAGAGAGAGAGAGAGAGAGAGAGAGAATATCTTTTGAATGGTTACCTCCCCTTTGGATAAGGATTACCTTGTCGAGGTCCTTTCATTTTGATGGAATGCAAGTGTTATGACGAAGACAGAAGCTCATGTCAGTTTTCTTCTCTCTCCAGTACAGCTGTCTTGTAGGCGACTTAGACTCTTTCTAGAATCCCACTGTCTAGAAACAAGCTCTTAGATTCTAGACTCCAGACAATCATTATCGAATGTAAAGATGGACAGAAGCATTCTCAATTTTTTAGTCCGAGACTCGTATGAAATAGTTCAACGCTGGATACATTATCGAAAATGACATGACGAGGAGAGAGAGAGAGAGAGAGAGAGAGAGAGAGAGAGAGAGAGAGAGAGAGAGAGAGAGAGAGTCTTGTTGAAGTTGTCCCTTGTTACGTATTGAAAAACAGTCTCTTATCAAAAGGTAAACTACACACACTGCCATAAATGAACAGCGCTTCATTGTAAAATCCAGTCAAATCTAAGGAAGTGTCATAAAGTAATGAAATCAGAGATACCTAAATGTCCATTCACGATTTTCAACAGTTAAGTTTCAAATTCTAGAACAAAATGTGTGCTTTAGAAACATTGTCACTGATGTCACTTGCTATACGTATTTCTATTTAGAAAATAAAGTACAGTACAGTAGTGTTTGCATTGATTAGGATATCAAATAATTTCATATACCTCATAAAAATCATTGGCATACTTCAATGCCCCCAGCATATATAAATCTTATGAAATATGCTTAACTGTATAATGCACATCCATTCTTGAATATTTCCTGTTAATAATAATAATAATAATAATAATAATAATAATAATAATAATAATAATAATAATAAAAATAATAATAATAATAATAATAATAATAATGTTAATTGGACAAAAACATATTTACATACAAAATATTTACAAAAAAAAAGACTCGGTCCAAGCCCATGTGGAGCAGAGCTCTTCGGGCAATAATACAAATAAAATAATATCATCAATTAAAAAAAAATTATAAAAAGTAAATATTGATATAGATAAACTAAATGTACACATACATTTACATAAGCATATAAATATGCATACATATACATATACATACATATACACACATGTACATATACATACACATATACACATAGATACATATAAATGAGATTTTAGCCTAAAAATAAATGGAAATGTATGTTCATATAATAAAGAAGTGCGGAATAATAAATAGTGCAAATTTTGAATTTAAACATTGATATGGTAGAAATACTAGAATTACAAATGTATACAAGCAATAAACAATATAAGAATTAAGAACATTATAGTGTAATGAAAAAAATATTTGGCCAACACTACCGAACTTTAGGCTTTAAATTCACCTGATATGCTGACATACTTAAAAAAACACCAAATAATTCATTTAAGGTCTTTCACAAGCTAAGTTGTAATAACCTAATTCGTTTTTTACCAGTTTTGTGAAAATCCTATTTTCTTTAAACAAATACCTGTTATACGCTTGATTTGAATCAGTAGACTCCCCATGATTCAACTACATTTACACTTTTTAAACATCTAATGCTTGATGTTGTTATGAACTGTAAGGTTGTCTTCTATATTATGGTATCCTTAAAGAGATTTAGTTTCATTTAGTAAGATCCTCATTAATACTACTTTTAGAATATTTTCATGATCGGTTTTTAATCTATCAATTTGTCGACTGTAAAACACGGGAAGTGAATATTGACTGTGGTTGTCATTATTTTTGTATTGTTTCTTAATAACTATGGTTGCTGTGTACCCATTTTCAGTATTTTTTTCTTATCTTTTGAACCATTGAATTTGGTCTTCTCTTCGTCACCTTGTAACACCATCCCACCGCCTCCTTATGTGCCTCCCTTCAGTACCCCCATACCATACCATCTGTCCCATCCCAGACGTGAGGAATAACAGACCCTTGAACTCAGAATCAGTGAGGCATCTTCTTGTGTCGAGTGATAGGATGGATGGTCGGAATTACTCGTTTGTAAACCTTGAGGGACACCATGGCCTTGTATCTAATATTACTCGAGAAAACACGTTTTTTTCTCCTCTGATTTATTTCTGCTGGGGTCATAGATATTAGCGAATGGTCAGTGGTTATTCACATCAGAGTACTAGTTTCCAAACGCAGTAATTGATTTAAGATTCATAAACGACCTCTAAACCTTAAACTGTAATTAAACTTTGAAATAGTGTTGCATGAGGTCTGACACACACACACACACACACACACACACACCCCACACACACACACATATATATATATATATATATATATATATATATATATATATTATATATATACATATATATATATATATATATTACAAAGCTGGTCTAAAATGAAAATAGATTATTTTATTCACGTATTTCCTTTGTGTATTTAAGAGATGTATAGCCAACACGTAAGGTGGGTTCCACTCATGTAGGATTAAGTAAAAGTATGTAAAGTACATAAGACTGTCGTCATTCATTTAATTGTATTTTCATTTTGTTCTGTATATGTAAATTTACATTATTTTGAAGAATTAAATTTTTATTTCACGTAGTTTTGTTACGAAGTCTTGTTTAATCATGTTAGTAGGTATGACACACAAGAGGTATAAAATGCTAAGATATTGCATTATTTTTCCACGTGGTTGGAAGAGGCATGAAGGTGTGCACTGATGGTACTTTACACTCCTACGGGGGTGAGGGGGGAGTGGGTAAAGACATGACAACTATAACAGAAATAAGACTTTCAATAAGGAACCCTCTCCATTGCTTGCAGTTAGAATGCTTATACTTTTGCCATAAAATAAAAATAGATTAAGATGATAATCTTATTAGTTGCAATAAATCATATACTTCCTCATTAAAGAGGCCAATAAAAATATTCATTCAGTTTCATGGATATCCAATTAGGTATATCCAGTTTGCTCATTGGTTGGATATCCTTTAGTGTGAAATATCTTTAGTGAGAATGCGGTTGTCCTTTATCTGGCTGTCACACGAGAAGATACTGATGGATTTCAAGGATCGTGTTTCAAGTCGAATCTCGACTCCAGTGCGAATATTGAACTTAACACTTTTGATTGTAAAAGTTGTGATTTCTTCATTTGATTGTCTGCATTTCATTTACCATTGAAATGCAATTGATGTTTTACTCTAAAGATATAACATTTGTAAATGAACTTATGGAGTTTTGTACTTTACGTTTAAAAACTTGGCTATTTCAATCACATTTGAGATATAATGAAATCTGTAAGATTGAAGGAAAAAGATTACATCAAGAATTATTAGATTAAGTGTTTAATAATGTTCTCCATAAAGCATAATAATGACAATAATACTCTTATTAGTTTCAATAAGAGTTCTTGATAACGCATCTGTCATGCTGAAGGAAATCGTAGAATTTTAGAAGAATAATAATTTGCTGTTTCCACAATTTTTTGCTTATTTTTCAATAAGCTACGTAATTACTTTGACGGAATTCAAGGTAGTTTTTTTCATGTTTTTCTGCTGTTATCTATTTATCTAGTAAAGAGAACAATTATCTAACAAAAAAGAACAAATTTGTTTAATTTCATAGCATAATTCCGGTTGCTAGCTTACTCTCTTACTTACTTAGTTTCAAGTAGCTAAACTGGGTTAAAACTACAATCAGATCCTTCATGGACTTAGTTCCTTAAGGTAGTCGAAGGTTTTCATTTAGATTTTATTTTTCTTCTTTAATTATCCCTAATTACCTTCAGAAAAGGCCTACTTGTTCACACTCATACCTACAATTAGATTATAGAATTTTTTTTTTATTTCCAGCAAAATATTCTACTGCAGTTAGAAAGGGCATTATCAAAAACCTGAAAAAGCAATATATATATATATATATATATATATATATATATATATATATATATATAATTTATGTATACATATATATACATATATATATATATTTGTATATATATATATATATATATATATATATATATATATATATACATATATATACATACATACATATATATATATAAATATAAATATATATATATATATATATATATTTATATATATTTATAAATATATATATATATATATATATATATATATATATATATATATATATATATATATGGAGTGTTCAAGTATACGAGACTATCTCGCCTAATTGCTCAAAATGTATTTCTCCTTCTTGTTAATTCGTATCTGACCTTGATGCTCAGCTGAATTAAAAGCACGAGCACGGCATGCCAGTTTAGACTTCAATTAGATGAAAAGGACCGCTCTTGGGTTGTAAACAAAACTCTCTCTCTCTCTCTCTCTCTCTCTCTCTCTCTCTCTCTCTATATATATATATATATATATATATATATATATATATACTGTAAATATATATATATATATATATATATATATATATATATATATATATATATATATATATATATATGTATATATATATATATATATATATATATATATGTGTGTGTATATATATATATATATATATATATATATATATATATATATATATATATGTATTCATCCATACGCACATACACACACACACACACACACACACATATATATATATATATATATATATATATATATATATATATATATATATATACATATACATACATATGCACACCTGCACACACCCTCTCACACACACACTAGCCTCCTGGCTAGTACAGTAGTAACGCGTTCGCCTAACATTTGCATGGCAGCAGATCGATCCTACCCCTGGACCATGATTTTAATCTATTTACTGGGGACGAGACTGGTGTGATTGGGTACCACAGTTTATGGAGGTCTTTTCCGGCAGATGTTCTGGTGAGCATCTATCCTGATGATACTGGAGCGAGAACCAGACACCTTTTCTTTCAAGTTCCCATACCTACAGTACATTTGGTGCTGGATTTCAGCTGTGAATAAAAAATACGGCACTAATACGAGAAATTTTATCATGGGGACTAAATGAAGTCTCCTACTAAACACATTGCCAATTAAAGATCCGTTTATACTATTAGATTTTCTCTTAAAATACCTGACATTTTCAAACTCACCAGTAAGATTAACGTTAAGATATAATTTCATTTTATACGAGGTACCTTGCAAGATTATGTGTTCAACATTACACCACAACCTGAACTTACAACTCTCCCACGTGATGTCATTTGAATAGCAGGGATTTAATTTTTGCTTTGGATGACTGGCTCTTATCTTACATTTAAGTGGCGTAATTTGCATTTTCATTCCACTGCTTCCTTCATCTC
>NC_090728.1:31722151-31724651 GCF_036898095.1 Palaemon carinicauda
TTCTTGGGTTAGAGTTCTCTTGCTTGAGGGTACACTCAGGTGCACTATTCTCTCTGTTTATTTATTTTCATTCCTCATTGGGCTATTTCCTCTGTTGGACTTCTTTGGGCTTGTAGCATCCAGCTTGCCTAACTTGGGTTGTAGCTTTGCTAATAATAATAATAATAATGATAATAATAATAATAATAACCAAAATTCGTCCACGTGGCCCTATAAATCTTTCGGACGAATCTGAATTTTATAGGCAACTGGATTCCTAGGCTGAATAATAAAAATGTAAAACACCCACTGTTTTATTAGATACAGGAAGAGTTACAGTATTCTTAGAACAGGTTTTACATATTCATTAGTGCTTTGGCTTAGTGTGACGTCCTTTCCTTAAAAAAAAAAAAAAAAAAATAGCTAATGCCGATCCTATTTTGTTGTCCTATGGTAAAGGCATTTTCAGAAAACCAACGAGCCTTTGGGTATTTATTAGAATGTGAATGCGTTGAAATTTAAGTTAGTAAAGCTTATGAATTCACAAATTTATGAACTATGATAAATCTTGAACGAATAACTTATTTATGCCAAGAATGAAGCAGAATACAGTAGGCCTATACAGTAGTGTTACATGGCGTGCGTGCTTTCGCAAGTAGTGTTTGAATCAGTTTCGTGAATTTCATAGATTTAGCAGAAATAAAAAACTTGGAAATAATTTCTACTGTAATTCAGCTTATTTAAAAATCGTGTATTTTAATTCGACATATTCGTCAATTGCACGTTTTAGCTCTCTCTCTCTCTCTCTCTCTCTCTCTCTCTCTCTCTCTCTTGCGGTTACAGGCTACAGCGTCAGGCGGGTAGATGCAGGAGGGAGAGAGAGAAAGAGAGAGAGAGAGAGAGAGAGAGAGAGAGAGAGAGAGAGAGAGAGAGAGAGAGAGAGAGAGAGAGAGAGGGTAGGTATGAAGTGACTCACCGTCGAGTAATGTCACGCCAAGAGAGGTTTCTTCAGACATTCCACCGCCAGCCATCTCCTCCCGACGAACTTGCATCTCTCTCTCTCTCTCTCTCTCTCTCTCTCTCTCTCTCTCTCTCTCTCTCTCTCTCTTCTCCTTCCTGAGCTGTACTGCATCATAATCATTCCAAAGATTCCATGAATCACCCTCTATAACGGCGAACGATGAATCTTGATATGAATCATGCGAGAATCATGTCAGTTAATGATAATCATAACTATTTATTTATTTCCATATTTGTGTGCACTTGCTATTCATGAAGTTGTTCATTTTTGAAAAATTGATTACATCCATTTCATAATATTTCTAATTTATGAAAATTCAATTACATTAATTTCATGAAGTTATTAATTTTTGAAAATTTAATCACATCAATTTCATAAAGTTATAAATTTTTAAAAATTCAACTGCATCAATTTCAAAAAGTTATTAATGTTTAAGAATTCAATTACAATAATTTCTTCATCTTTATGTGTAGGATATGTGAGAAATCACCTAATCCCCGATCATGGGATTTTCACATCCTAAAGATTACTCATGCAATATCCTTCGAAGGACGTCTACATTTTAACGGTGTGGTCGTTATTCATTCTTTGATGACGGGTTTAGACAGGGCCTTTGATTCCACGGGGCAGAATTTAGGGAGTAACCCGTCTATGCCCTCATTATCTGGGTGAATATAATATTCAGGGCATTTCCTAGAGAAAGGTATATGGTAATTCTCGATTCCAGATGATTTTTTATTTATTAAATCGTAGACAATATATCTTCGGTTATTTTTTAATATTGTTGTCAATTGAGGTTGGAGAAATATTTATTGGAAAATAATAATTTCATACTATAAGTTTAAAGAATGCAGATTTTATTAACATTCTTCAACTTTAGTTTAAAAATTATTCATTCTTCGAAAAAAAATATTTACGGTACAGATGGACACAAAACAACCCAAATGAAAAAAAAAAAAATCTGTCTCGGCATTGCAACTTTTATTTTTAAAATTATATTTATAAAGTAAGAATATACAAATCCTTTGTTTATTCCATTGAATAAAGGGAGATTATTAAAGTAGATTATCATAATTAAAAAGAAAAAGGAGTTGAATGTTACTGTGATCATAGGAATTTTCCAAACTATGTTTCATTGACACATAAGGCCTATCTTTGAACTACCCGTTTCACTATTGTATTTCATGAATAAATATCAATATCATGTGGTCCTACTTAAAACAATTCCAATTGTATTCTCATTTTGTGAATGTATATGTACATGTGTGTGTATATGTATGTATATGTATGCGTATATGTATGCATATACTTATGTATGCGTACATTTAGTTTATCTATATCAATATTTACTTTTTATAATTTTTTTTTAATTGATGATACTATCTTATTTGTATTATTGCCCGAAGAGCTCTGCTCCACATGAGCTTGGACCGAGTCTTTTTTTGTAAATATTTTGTATGTAAATATGTTTTTGTCCAATAAACATTATTATTATTATTA
>NC_090728.1:31727151-31732151 GCF_036898095.1 Palaemon carinicauda
CTCTCTCTCTCTCTCTCTCTCTCTCACACACACACACACAGTCGGTTAGTGCTTGCTCGTAGCCTTGAACATACTGCGGAGTTGTAAGCCAAGGTTCAGATGTTTCGATATATGTTTATGCCACAATAAAAATTAAATTGCATTAAGAATTCTTGTCCATTTCATTGAACCGATTACTTGAATGATTTCACACGTCAAAATAAAATCAAACAAATGCATATAAAACAACCAGCTGGAAATATATAGTAAAGATAAAAAAACAGGAAAAACTGACCGACTGCCCTTGAGATTGAAGGGATGCGGTTGGAAGGTATATGAGGGAGGGTTCTTTCGCTACCAAAAAAAAAAAAAAAAAAAAAAAAAAGCCATAGGGTGATGACTAAACAGTACGAGTCCTATATATTTTCTACTCTTGTGAAATGTTTTCCTTGTAAACCAAATGACTTGCCATGGCGTGCGTGCGTGCGTGTGTATGTCTCAGTGTGAGTCGTTCACTCCTTGGAAGTCAAAATACTTTCATTTATTTGTGAAAAGGCTATATTATTCAACTCGTCCAATCTAGGACAGCGTGTCCATTATATATTTTTTTTTTCCTGAGAGAAAGGAAAGTATGTACAAACAGTGCAGAGTATAATACGACATACCCGTTGAAGGAAGGGGGAATAAAAGGAAAAGATAAAAAAAAAAGCGAGAAAAAACTATGGTGCCTGAAAGACGGCCAGAGACGTCTAGATGACGATCAGATTACATCAGCAAAAGGAGTTCGGGGAACTTTAGGAAATGCTTCGGCTGGACTTCCCCCAGCTCCCCACATTCCCAGCCATCGCCAGGGTATATAAGGAAAAGAGTAAAGATTAGAAACGTATGTATTATAAAAAGAGAACTACAAAGTTTCTTGTCAGTAAAATACATTTGCAAGATTTTAATATCTTTTTCAGCTGATTTTTTATTATCTATTTGAAGGTTTAAATGTCACTCTTGAATGGCAGAGGCAAGGGACAGTGACCAATCCTGGAAGGATAATGTCCTATAGTCCATTTCTTTTAGCGAGGCATATTTGCACCGACTTGCAGCGGTGTCCCTTTAGCTCGGAAAAGTTTCCTGATCGCTGATTGGTTGGACAAGATAATTCTAACCAATCAGCGATCGGGAAACTTTTCCGAGCTAAAAGGGCACCGCTGCGAGTCGGTGCAAATCTGTCTCGCTAAAAGAAATGGACTATAGAGGCTGACCGTATATACAGTACATACGATCAGCGCCCCAGTCCCTTCTTCCCCCAATCTAGAACCAGAGAGGGCCAGGCAATGGCTGCTGATGACTAAGCAGGTAGACGTAATGGCTCCCCCAGACATGGATAGTTAGGTTGTAGACTCTACAAGAAACTATCGATCTTGAGCGGATCTCGAACCTCAGTCCAGCAGATCACCAATCAGGGACGTTACCAATTGGCTACCATAACTCTTTTTTTTTCATTTTAACAATAGTGAAGAAAGCGCTAGGTGTTTTTAAAATCAAAGATCAGCAAAACACTTTATAGAAGGTAGTTATTATTATTATCATTATTATTACTTGCTAAGCTATAACCCCTGTTGAAAAAGCAGGATGCTATAAGCCCAGGGGCTCCAACATGGAAAAAAGCCCAGTGAGGAAAGGGAAAACGGAAAAATAAAAAATTTTAAGAACTGTAACAATATTAAAATAAATATATCCTATATAAACTATAAAAACTATAACAAAAGAAGAGGGAAAAAATAGAATACAGTGCTCAAGTGTACCCTCAAACATTTTTCTAAGGTGTATTAATCCTTTTTTTCTTCTCTAATTATTGCGCCCATTAGTATGGATGGCTTGATTTGTACCTCACTAAAGCGTGAAAATGGCCAATTTTATGATTAGAATTAAGTAGACCCAATTATCAGGTGGTATGACATAGAATATGTGCTTCGTGAAATACTGTAAATCTCACATTATCTGCAACTTGGCAGTTAGATGCTCTAACATCTCTTCGTTGGTTCTTGTTGCTTAAAAGACGTTATTTTATAAATTTCTTTTGTTAGATTTATTAGTAGTATGTTTAAATATGTTTTAAAGTACATGAAAATATATCTATAAAGAATAAGTACTAAATACATAACGTGTAGATGTTCTAACATCTCTTCGTTGGTTCTTGTTGCTTAAAAGACGTTACTTTACAAATTTCTTTTATTAGATTTATTATTAGAATGTTTAAATATGTTTTAAAGTACTTGAAATAAATCTATGAAATTAAGTACTAAATACATAACGTGAAAATAAAAGTAAACACAACATTGAAAAACACTGCGTAAAAGAAACTCTCTTAGACCTAGAATGAGGCATCTTACATAATCCGCAGATTCGCAGACTCATTTACCGTAGTAACACTACTATGATGTATGAGTACGACCTTGAGAAATTACTGTACTACCCGGAGAATGATTTTCAACAGTGCTCTGCAAGAGCATCTATAAAAGTGACAGAATGTATTACTTGTGTATGATTTGCATACTTTACAGATATAAATGCAAGATGTATATATAATATATACAGGCCTAGACCTTCGTGCTTGCATCATACGCAGTCATGTATACTCGAATGTATGCATTGATGCAATTAGTTTCAGTTGTGTTTTCCATGAAGAGTAAGCAGAGCAAATTCTCGGTATAATGCAAGGGAGACATTGGTCTATATTCTTGCAATATTGCCCACCTCGTTTTCCAAGAAATTTCAAGATAAACAGAATAACAATTGACGTAGTCTCTTAAAGTAAATCTAAATAAACCTGAAGTCACAATTCAACTTTAAAGAAGGTTGAACTTTTATGTGAATTATTTTCATTATTTTCTTTACCATCAGTGTGATGTAATGTTGTAGAATACAAAATGACATTTTATTTCCAAGTATTCTAAATATGGAAGTGACATTCTTCACAACAAAGAAATAAGGAAGTTGAAACTTTTAAATCTTTTTTGCTCTTTAAGCCTTGATAACTATGATAACTCTGGTCGTCTTTACTGTCCACCTTTACCAATGTCTAATTCTCTTGAATTGAAATATCTTCTTCCCTATCGTATCAAAGCCACGACAAAGATATTAGTCTAATCATTCCTAAATACAAAAGAATGTATGCATATTAGTAAAGTGTAGATAATATGCTGACAATTGGTTACTCATCAAAAGCTGCTCACATCATGTATAGGAATACTGTCAGTTTTCGTCAGAATCCGTCCACAGCAAAACTCATATCTTCTTAGGTGAAAAGTATAAATGAAAATTAGATATCAGAATATTAGCTTTTTTGTAATTCACTTCTTGGTCCATTTTATTCTTCTTTATGCATCTTCCTTATTTTACAGTTTATTGATATCCCTGTAATTTTTAACTTTTACAATACTTGTTTATCTGTTAAATTGGACACTTTGGAATCTATTATTCTGATTTTATGGTGGCAGTATTTTCACTCCTAAGTTTTTCAATATACTGATATCAAGTTAGATCTACAAATCTTTGCTTGAAAATATCAGAAAGACTAAAACTAGTTTACTATATCATAGATGTACATGATCTATAGTCCTTCGGTTTTTGTTATAATTTCATGTAATTACTGATTTTCTAGGGAATTTGGAAGCCAATTTTAAAGTTTTTTCACTATGAATAAGTTGATCTTTAATGATTAGAGAAATTTAAGTTTGCATTTCCTTTTTTTTTTTTTTGGTACATAAATTATTTTCTATCAACGATATTTGCGTATCCACCTGATAATGATTTACCCAAAGCTATAAGTCACTTGTTCTGATATCACAATTTATGGAATGCAAGTCCTCTCTGGAGTTATCCAGAAGTGAAGTTCTTCCTCAGTTACTGCCGCTTTTCTATGCTTACACCCCATTATCCCTCCAAGGCTTACACATGATCTGACAAATCTCAAATACCTTTAATAGTGTTATTCCAACAGACTCTGTATACATAAGGTCCTCAACTTACAAACTGAATAGATTCCAAGAAGCTGTTTGCAAATCGAATTGTCTGTAAGTCGATTTTTTTTTTATAGATTTTGGCCTAGGGTAGGCCTAACCTGAATTCAATGCCTATGATTTTCAGCTACAAAAGTCAACAAATAGATGGGTTTCATATGAGATAGATATCAGGTTATTACAAATGTTGTTTTACTTACTGTATTAAATTATATAATATTGTTTTATTATTTTCAATTGGGTTTGTGTCTGTGTCTCCGAATGTTTGTAAGTTGAATGTTTGTAAGTCGAATGTTTGTAAGTAGAATGCTTGTAAGTCGAATGTGTTTTAAGTAGAATGCTTGTAAGTCGAATATTTGTAAGGCGAATGATTGTAAGTCGAATATTTGTAAGGCGAATGATTGTAAGTCGAATATTTGTAAGTCGAATATTTATAAGTCGAATGTTTATAAGTCGAATGCTTGTAAGTCGAATGCTTGTAAGGTCGAGACCTGCATACACTACTGGTGTCGAGGTGTGTTAAAATCGTTGGGCAGCAAGATAATTAAAGGACGGGCTTAACCAGACAGTGGTATTCCTGCGATTCCAGCCACCTTTCACCTTATATTTGACCATAAGCTTCCTTGTATTCTTATTTTTTTTTTCTAAATCGGATTGTATCCCCTACAATCTCTCTAGAATTCAGAAGACAAGTCGTATTTCCCTTGACTAGTAGATTTCTCCTTAATGCTTAGATTCACTTGATCATTTCAGCGTTTGAGCATATTGTAATGTCGACATGTTAAAATATATACAAATTAGACATAGAAATTCTCATCTATAGCACCATCTGGATTAGAATTCGTTTCTTTACTCACACCAGTATTATATATATATATATATATATATATATATATATATATATATATATATATATATATATATATATATATATATATATTTATACATATATATTACAGTTTTATGGTGGATTGTTCCTCTCTTCAACTACCTCACTTTTTAACTTAT
>NC_090728.1:31739651-31762151 GCF_036898095.1 Palaemon carinicauda
ACAATGAAAACTTCCAGAAAAAAAATGTACCGTCACCAAGTATTGTTACTTTTAGAATTAGTTTACAAATATTCTAGCCTCTCCTTCAATGGTTCCATTCCTCTTAGAACAGAAATGTTTCTGTGTAACCTTATCCTGATTCGCCATTCGCTGCCTCTCTGATCAGTACACCTCTTACTTCCACTTGGGCTGGTGAGTGCCCATCATCTCATTTGTTTATTATTATTTTTTTTTTTTTATGAGTTTACTTGCCTTAATCGTTTCACCATATACTTATGTTTGATTGCGTTACCATACATTTTTGTGTTCAAGTCTTATAAAAGGTTTCCCATTAGATATTTTTTTATCCACTTAATTAGTTTAAATTCTCAAATTTTTACTCTGTAATTTAGATTTTTTATGCTTTATAACTATACCTTATTATCATTGTAACTATTATTCATGTATTATCCTCTCTAATCTTGAAATGGAAATATAGTTTCGAAATGTTGTCCTTTAGTTAATAGTGTGAATAAGTTAGGTTGGCTAAAACTAAATGACTATGAGTAGTCAGTCATGATGCAATTTTGGAGAGATCTATATCGAAGTTCAAATATATTCAGGAGACCATTTTAAGGGCACTTTATAGACAACCATTGCTTTGTTTTTGCTAGATGTTATGATCAGGTTTGATGGTGTTTTAAATGTTTTCTTTTTGTCTTTAGAAACAGTTATTTGGATGTTTGATGGTTCTTCTGAGTAATTGAATATATAAAAAATAAAAAACATTTCAAAATCTTGGAAGTTTCAAAGTGCAAGATGAAACAAAGTCAATATGATGACACAATTTATTAATCGATAGCTTCTTCTTATGTCTGCAACCTCACCATCGTTGTGAGCTAAGGAGGGGTGTTTGGGGGAGCCTATAGGTCTACCTGCTGAGTCATCAGCACCCATAGTCTGGCACTGATTATATATATATACATACATATATATATATATATATATATATATATATATATATGTATATATATAATATATATATATATATATATATATATATATATATATATATATATATATATATATATATATATATATATATCGTCAGTCTCAAGTCTTGCTAGGGCTTTGTTGCTGTCCCTTGCTCTTTACCATTCATGAGAGACCTTTAAACCTTTATGGAATAGTTATTCAAACTATGCAATAGGAAATCGCGTTCCTGGTATTGGTGATTTGCTCATTTATCAATTTATCCGCTATCATCATCAATATCATCGTTCTTCCCATTATTTCCAAGAGTTAAAGAAGGTCAGAAACAGCATAATGTTTTTGTAGCTATTTTATGAACCATCCTTTAATAGCAACACCAAGGATTATAATTAAAACAACCTTAAGACATCAAAATTAGAAACGCATTTCATTGCACTCTGGCGTCACGACCCGCATGCAAAAAGCTACTTTATTCTTATGAAAACAATTAACAGTCTCCCCTTTCTGCATTCTTTCGAAGATTCGTCCAAGATGGAGAGGGTATTCAATCTCTCGCTTGTATGACGACCTTGTTGTCCCATTATAACCATCTGCTGGACGCATTTAAGCCAATGATGTCCTTAATATAACCAGTTTTGAGGGCACGCTCTACTTCGTACTCGGCAATACGCTGGGACACTCTAGCAGTCTAGCCTTACACCCTTCACTTCTATAGTCTCTGTCTTGTGTTTGTTTTCTTAGCAAATCACTTGAATCAGATTCTTCTTCTCCATCTTTACAATGAATCTTTATTGTTGCATTGTTGTATCAATATAAGTAGTAATGCTGATGATTCCAATGACGTGATATATGTCAGCAACAACTTCAATTTCTTTTTACTCTTGGCCGTTTAGATGCACTAAAGAATTTGTTTATCTACTTATCTATTCATAAAAAGAGAATGTAGGTTACAGTATCGGCTAAATTATTTGCCCCTGGTTTCCATGACCTCCTTAATCTTGAATCTAATGGTGCCTAAAATGCACGCCTAATAATGATGCAGTTCAGACAGGCACAACCAGGCTTTTATTAATCAAATCTGACCACTAAATTCTCTACCCTCTAAGCGATTTATCTTCAAGGGGGTTTTATTTTTTGTTTGGATATTAATAAAGTTCAAGATTATAAATGATGCAGTAAAGGTTATTCTTTACAAATGTTCCTCCACCAGTGAACCTCATGAGAATACACATGTATTTAGATACAAAAGTTTTAGTTAAAAAAAGGTTCATAGCAAAAGTTAATGATTCTAGCATGAATAACTAAGTTGATTGTTTAAAGCTCAGTAAACGCACATTAAGAGCAGTTGTCTCGGCCCTAGTCGGATCATTATCATTAAGTCTCTCCACTGGGTCAAGGTTGATATCAGGTTTTATTTTTTCATTTGTTCAGTAACAGAAGAAGGAAAGTAAACATGTAAATAATTACCGAACTAAATGTTTTCTACATTAGTTATTACCAAAAAAACCAAACTGAATTAATATTGTGCATCAAGTTATTTCCAACCTTACTCTTTTTAAGGAGTTTTTTTTTTTTTTTGGCTCTCATGAAGTATTATATCAAAACTATTTTAAGAATGAACAAAGTACTATCTTAACGAAAAAAAAAGCGTTGAACACACATAGAAAAGCTTTTTTGACATTTTATCGGATTCTGAGAATTTCGGTTTTTGAGATTTTATAGATCAGATTTAAATTTCTATATATCCAAGATTTTCATAAACTGGCCTTATGCTAGGAGGGCAGTTCCTCATTGAGCATCCCATGAGAGACATAAGGAAACTGCTTTCTGTTGTGAGAATAATAAATAAAAAAAGAACATATTCACATATTCGGTAACAGACCTAAAAGTTACATCCAGACCCCACAGAAACAATTTGCAAGTGGCCACAGAATCTATAATGGAAGGCTGTTTATTCTGCCTAGAAATCGTAAAGATCTTTCAACAATACAGTGAAAAACTCTGATCAACTGGACATGATTTCTTGTGAAAGCAAACCATTCTGATTATGTAGATCCGGAGCATATGGTAAATCATCATCATCATCAAGTACGGGGTGTTCGATGTCGAACGGCCGTGGCCCTCTGCACAAAACTTCTCCATTCATTCCGATCTTGAGCCTTCCTTTCCAACTCCACCATCGTTAGCCCGCACATCTCTTTGATATTGTCACTCAATCTAGTTTTAGGCCTTCCTCTCGTTCTTGTACCATAGACTGATCCAATTAGTAGCGTTCTTTCCATAGTATTGTGTTTCCGAACCTGGTGTCCAATAAAAGTTAGTTTTCTTTCATCCAAAATGTCAAGTAATCTTTTTTCGATATTGATCTTTTGTAGAACTTCCACGTTAGTCTTTTTCTCAATCCAGCTTATCCTAAGGACTCTTCTGTAACACCATAGTTCAAAACTTTCAAATCTTTTCCGATCTGTAGCTTTTAAAACCCAACATTCTGAGCCGTATGATGCGATGGGGAAAACAAGTGATTTGAGAAGCCGCTTCTTTGTGTTTAGAGTGATATGTCTGTCTTTCCACACATTGCTTAGTGCGATGGTTGCATTCTTTGCAATACCAATTCTTCTTTTGATCTCTTGGGAGTCGTCTCCATTATTGGTGAAAGTTGCTCCAAGGTAAGTAAATTCAGTGACAATATGGTAAATATTAGTTGTGATATGCATTTTCTATGTGGTTACTATAATCCAGTGCCATAGCCTCTGTACCATGGTCTTCCACTGTCTTGGGTTAGAGTTCTCTTTTCTTAAGGATACACACAGGCACACTATTCTATGTAATTTCTCTTCCTCTTGTTTTGTTAAAATTTATATAGTTTATATAGGAGATATTTATCTTAATGTTACTGTTCTTAAAATATTCTATTTTTCCTTGTTTCCTTTCCTCACTGGGATATTTTCCCTGTTGGAGCCCCTGGGCTTATAGCATCCTGCTTTTCCAACTATGGTTGTAGCTTAGCAAGTAATAATAATAATAACAATAATAATAAAAATAATGATAATAATAATAATAATAATGCAAGAAAAAAATGCTACATTTAAGGTAAATTTATGTTGTCATCCTAACACGTGAGACCAGCTGAATTAAGGCTGAAGGAAATAAAGATTTTGTTGCTGAGTTACTTGAATTGTGAATAGAATCAAAACCACGGATGCACATAATTAGAATACATAATTTCGAATTATGTAAATTAAACTTAACAGAAAGACAGTTTAAGAATAATTAAGGAAATATTTGCATGATTTATGTGCGGTTCAAGAAGCTAGGTTAAAAGAAAATAAGCCAATACGTGGGGTCCTCAAAGAGAAAGTTGGTGAGAATTTGGAAAAATTAACATGGTTGAAAGGTATATATGAAAAATGGTTGGATAATGATAAGAAATTGTATAATCAAGGGGCGAAGAGTCTTTCTACTTAATAGGTTATGAATATAGTTGCTCTTGACCATTTGTGATATAAAACAGGATCTCATTATTATTATTATCATCATTATTATTATTAAATGCTAAGCTACACCCCTAGTTGGAAAAGCAGGATGCTATAAGCCCAGGGGCTCCAACAAGGAAAATAGCCCAGTGACGAAAGGAAATAAAGAAAAATAAAATATTTTCAGGATAGTAACAACTTTGAAATAAATATTTCCTATAAAAACTATAAAAACTTTAACAAAACAAGAGGAAGAGAAACTAGATAGAAGTGTGCTCGAGTGTACCCTCAAGCAAGAGAACTCTAACCCAAGACAGTGGAAGGCCATGGTATAGAGGTTATGGCACTACCCAAGACTAGAGAACAATGGTTTGATTTTGGTGTGTCCTTCTCCTAGAAGAGCTGCTTACCATAGCTAAAGAGTCTCTTCTACCCTTGCCAAGAGGAAAGTAGCTACTGAACAATTACAGTGCAGTAGTTAAACCCTTGGGCGAAGAAGAATTGTTTGGCAATCTCAGTGTTGTCAGGTGTATGAGGACAGAGGAGAATCTGTAAAGTATAGGCCAGACTATTCGGTGTCTGTGTAGGTAAAGAGAAAGAACCGTAATCAGAGAGAAGGGTCCTATGTAGTACTGTCTGGCCAGTCAAAGGACCCCATAACTCTCTAGCGGTAGTATCTCAACGGGTGGTTGGTGCCCAGGCCAACCTACTACATAATCACATGTATTATGAACATGTATTTGGTTAATTTTTGTTGGCAATAAGATCTCGAACACATAGCAAAGACTATTTCATTACAATTCTTTTAAACAACTGAAAACATAAATAAAATGGAATAGTAGTGTTTAGCTTTCTTTAGTTGTGTGAAACCAGTGTCAAATGGGTATTGGTGATGATGTGTAAGTAGACGCTCTGGCACTTAACTTTCAATTTCTGGGGACATTAGGGAGACATAACATAATGTCATTGTCTAACTCAGGCTTGATGGAAACAAGAAAAAAACAGAGCAAAAGAAAAGAATTTGCCTTTTATGGTATGGGATAGTGTGCGAATAAGAAAAAACAAAAAGAGTATTGTGTGATGTAAATAAATGACCAGCTTTTTAAACACTGTTTGCATTATTGGGTGTTCATGATTATTGGTATTCTTAGTCTCAGCCTTACTGATAGGCATAAGTAATTCCGTATGAATTAATTGTTGATTCTATAGTATATTTTAAGTGAAATCTTTACCGTACGCAAACTAAGTATTTATTTTTATGATGTTTAATACAAGTTGAAGGCCACCACAGATTTTCTCATAAAATGACACCAAATCTATTTTTTCACATTTGATTTCAAACCTTAGTAAGTAAGGGGTAATACTGCATTATAAGATACGCTTCAACAAGTAGGATTCTAATGACAAATTGATAATATTAAAACAACTACTGGCATCTTTCAGTGCCTTGATTAATAAATATTCATAGTCAACTTGTCAGTGTTTAATAGGGGGATGGCATTCGGAATGTCTCAAAATATTTTATTTTTTCCTTGTTTCCTTTCCTCACTGAGCTATTTTCTCTGTTGGAGCCCCTGGGCTTATAGCATCCTGCTTTTCCAAATAGGATTGTAGCTTAGCAATTAATAATAATAATAATAATAATAATAATAATAATAATAATAAAATTCTGGTGATGCACATGAAGGTTAAAGGTCTGCATTCTAATATTTTATAAACTTTACTTTATTCCAGACCATTGCACATGCTTCAGCCAACATATGTGGAACTTGAAATCATAAGCTGAGCTGTTATTTGGTAGCCTCGGCAGCTTTTCTGAATTGTTTTCTTGTATTAAAAATTCTGATCTGATGTAACCCTTTGGTTACACAACTTTGACAAAAGAAACGCATATGGTTGCTTCGGTACAGTAGTCATGTTATTCAGTATTTAAGCCATTTATTATTATTATTATTATTATTATTATTATTATTATTATTATTATTATTATTATTATTATTATTACAAGCGAAGCTTTTACCCTACTTGGAAAAGTTGATTTCTACAAGACAATGGGCTTCAGAAGAGAAAGAAATCGAGTACAGAAAAAGAACAGAGATGTAACGGATAAGACACACGCATAACTAAAGATATAATCAATTAAGATGGAAAAGTTTGATAAATATATAATATATAAACTATAACGGTGGGCATATTACCACCAGTTGGGTCATAATGTTTAGACCAATTATAACTTCATCCATGCTGTGAAGGGGTATTATTATAAGCCCAAGGGCCCAAACAGGGAAAATAGCTTAGTGAGGAACGTAAATAAGGATATAAACTACAACAGAAGTTTAAGAACAGTAACATTAACACAAATCTTTCATATATAGACTACAAAAACTTCAAAATAACAAGAGGAAGAGAAATAAGATCGAATATTGTGCCCAAATGTACCCTCAAGCACTCCAACCCAAGACTGTGGAAAACCATGGTACAGAGGCTATGGCACTACCCATGACCAGAGAACAATGGTTTGATTTCGGAGTGTCCTTCTCCTAGAAGAGCTGCTTACCATAGCTAAAGAGTCTCTTCTACCCTTAGCAAGAGGGAAGTAGCCATTTAACAATTACAGTGCAGTAGTTAAACCTTGAGAGAACAAGAATTGTTTGGTAATCTCAATGTTGTTAGGTATATGAGGACAGAGGAAAATGTAGAAAAAAATATGCCAGACTATTCGGTGTCTGTGTGGGCAAAGAAAAAATGAGCCGTAACCAGAGAGAAGGATCTAATGTAATACTGTCTGGCCAGCCAAAAGAGCCAATAACTGTCTAGCGGTAGTATCTTAACGGGTGCCTAGTGCCCTGGACAGCCTACTACCTATAAGGATGTAAACTTTACTTGTAACATGATGATAAAGCCTGAACATCGATGGACCAAGTGCACAAAAGTTGAATGAGACTATGATGAAAAAATGATGTAAGAACTGTTCCTCTACACTTATACATTCTCAGCTGACCTACAGATATTACTCCCTATAAAAATTTGTAATAACTTATAAACGAAAAACCTTTTGATCTTATTTCTGTTTCATTGGTTCTTTATATTAATATTAAGATCTGGAACAATGATTTATAAACTTTTATCCTTATTGGGTTGTGAGAGATTTCCTCCACTTTTAGTTATTTTTTTTGTCTTTTATTCTACTCAGTATTTCTCAATAGTTTTAGAATTTATGAATCTTGTTGCATAGGCTTGTTATTATCTGGCTTTTATAAGAGGAAATTTTGATCTCTCTCTCTCTCTCTCTCTCTCTCTCTCTCTCTCTCTCTCTCTCTCTCTCTCTCTCTCTCTCTCTCTCTCTCTCTCTGCATTTTATTTTGATGTATCATGTCAATATTCAATACTCACTATTTTATTCAGCCTACATAAGAATCCCCATGATATTACTAAACACTTTTATACATTTGCCATCTATGAAAATAAAAAAATATCTTAAATTAACGTATGCACCCGAAAAAACCTGCGTAATATCTGTCAGCTGAAAATGATTCATAATAGTGACCACAGATTGATCCCCCACCTAACACCCCTTGTTGCTTGTAGCGTTGCATGGTCTGCTTAGCATCAGAAAATGCACATAATTTATCCCTGCCGGTATAAGGAAATTCCTTCAGTACAAGAAAGCTATTTCCTTTTGAATACGTCTTTCTCCTGCTCACCTACCCTCTCTAGCCCCCCTCATTCCACTTCTTCTTCTTCTTCTTCTTCTTCTTCTTCTTCTTCTTCTTCTTCTCCGTTTACATTATGAAAGAGTTTATTCATCTCTTCATCAGACAGCTGCGAACGAATTCTAACAGACGCTTGGCTTCTGACACGAGGCTCGTTTATGAGAAGCTTTTTAGCTATACTCTGTTAGTATTTCACTTGGACTTTAAATGGAATCATAGATAGCCACAGCCTCTTGGCTGGACATGAAAAGTAAATCAACTCAGAAGTCAAGAAGGATTGGGTAAACCAAACTGCTCTAATTAGTAGTCTGCTGCTGTTTTTTTTTCAAGTTTGCTAAGCTTGGGTATTTAAAAAAAAAAGATATTTGAAAATTATGACATAAAATCTTCTAATGAAGTTTACACACATACATATACACACACACACACACACACACACACATATATATATATATATATATATATATATATATATATATATATACTGTATATACTGTATATATGTATATATATATATATATATATATATATATATATATATATATATATATATATATATATATAAAATTCCAATTCATATTGGCATCGAACACTAGTCACCCCAAGATAATGAAAGTCAAGGGTGCTTCTAGTAATGCTACCACAAGCCATAAGAACCAAAGTTCTAACTTCGTTACAAAATTTACTTAGACCCCGACTTCTTTTATGGCTTTCAGTTGAATAAAATAGGGGCCGATCCCAATATGAGGTAGAATTTCATTTCTATTTAACAGGATGTTGTGTTGGTTTTCATAATATTTTGACTCTTAAGGGCATTTCGAATTGAATGTTATTGTGTCACGTGATGGGTTGTAAAGCTAGGTAAAACTAGCTGTTATGTAAAACAGTTGTCTCAACAATTAAATCTTGAAGTGCAGTTAGCACTTAGGCACTTCCTTATCCTATGCTTCTGACGGGATGATTGGTAGTTATTACCTATAGTCAATTTCTTTTAGCGATGCAGATTTGCACCGACTCACAGCGGTGCCTTTTTAGCTCGGAAAAGTTTCCTGATCGCTGATTGGTTGGACAAGATAATTCTAACCAATCAGCGATCAGGAAACTTTTCCGAGCTAAAAGGGCACCGCTGCGAGTCGGTGCAAATCTGCCTCGATAAAAGAAATGGACTATAGTACCTAGCCTTTTATTTGGAGTGACTACGGTTTGATCTAAATGTCATGAAGAAATTTGTTTCTATGGAACATGCTATTGAATTATTAGGGGTAATTCGAATTAAATGTTTTCAATTGGGTCTCCTGGTGGGTCGGGAAGTTAGGTAAAGCTCTCTGGTATGTAAAATAGTGGTCTCGCCAGGTGAATTTCTTACAACATGATTGGTAGATATCTTGCGTTTCATTTGAAGAAACTAGGGTTCGATCCCAATGTAAGACAAGAATTTCCTTATATTTCACTCGTTATTGAGTTTATTTTCATTATATATATATATATATATATATATATATATATATATATATATATATATATATATATATATATATACGAGTGAAATATAAGGAAATTCTTGTCTTACATTGGGATCGAACCCTAGTTTCTTCATATATTTGTGTGTTTGTGTGTATTTATGTATGTATGCATGTTTTTATATATATATATATACATATAAATATATATATATATATATATATATATATATATATATATACTGTATATATATACATACAGTAATTACATATATGTATATATAAAAATATAAATATTAAGAATCTGTATATTTATGTGTTTGAGTATCCATGTAATGGAGAAAAGGTTATTCGCAACAACGTTGAGTAAATAGGCAAATAACTTTTCCAGATCACTTTCACTTGCATTAAACTTTTCTGGAATAAAAAATTGATCACATTCTTACATTTTCAAACTTTCTTAATTAATATTCACACCTACAGATGATATTTAAATTCGTTGTTTAGAGTGAAATATTTATTATCATTACAATTCGAATTTAACTTTTTATCATTTCATTTGTAATGAAATATAGATAAAGCATCATCTTCAGTTACTACAAGAATAATAAAACTCGCAATACCATAACGAAAGTTAGGAAGGACTATTACGAATTAGAAGACCCATTTTTTTTGGTCGCTTTGATAGTCTAAATATACAGAACCTCGTCCGTAACACCGCTAATGTTCTCGATATCATTTAAAAACCTCCACAGATCTCAACATTGACTAATTAGTCAAGGAATGGGTTACACACTTTTATAGGACACCCACTGAAGAAATTCTCCAAGTTAAAATGTTTTCCTGAAAACCGCTGGAGCTCGTTGCTGGGAGCACGACCTTGAGTGACCTTTAACCTGACGATTGCAATCGATCAGCCTTAGTAAGGAACCGCTGCTTAAGCTGATCTCCAAGGGCCTTCTAGCCCTGAAAGCTGTGGTCAGGGGCCGCGGTTTCGTGGCATCAATGTCGTATTCACATACTGGGCAAACCACGGAGATGGCCGACGGCCGATAGCTGCTTCTTCCTCGAATTTTGAACTGTTCATGACGGTCATACTGCATTTACCTCAAGTTATCTAAACGAGCTCTTCAATACTTCTAATGAGATTTTTCTTGATATATCAAATATTTCCCAATATTGCTATTCCTCATTTTTGTCCAAGTCATATTTAGACCATATCTTGTTAGCTTTTTCGAAAAGTGAGAGTCATCTGCGACCAGTTAGCTGCTGATATTCAATATACTATAAACTGTAAATTTTGATCTTTCTAGCATTTCCCTTATCTTTTTTTTTTATTTCTTGTCTATCTTAAGTAGCCTTCTCTCTCTCTCTCTCTCTCTCTCTCTCTCTCTCTCTCTCTCTCTCTCTCTCTCTCTCTCTCTCTCTCATTTCTGACTAGTGCTTTCCGAGTTTATCAAATATCAAGTTTGTAAGAAAAATGTAACCATTTTCAAAAGGAGCTAAGTAACACAGCTTATCCATGGACACAGAATAAGAGCATTTTCTAATAACAACATATACGAATGCATAGTCTGATTACGAAGTCAGTAGGGTACAAAACCTCCTAAGACTCTCCCCTTGTAATCGTCACATGTTAAGACCCCATGATCAGCTCTACTGACAGAGTCAAAGCGAATTTGATGGATAGTATTGATTTAACAATTCTCAGGCCGCTGCTTTCCAACGTGGAAGCCTCGCCCTTCAGTTAGCTACGAAATTAGAACGATTTGTAAGACTGTGTGAAACTGAAGAGGAAAGAAGAGGTGATTGACCATCCATATGGTGCCAGAATAAGTAAGATTTAACGTAGGTATCTGCTATGCTTGTCATGGTTTGTATAGAAACTCTGGCTGGGATTATCTGATTTATTTACATAGGTTCGGTTCCGTATGATTTCCCCACATTATGTGGAGCATGGGTTCTTGCGTTGGCAGCCCGTTAGATTTACACAGAAATCTGATATAGTGTTGAAGATTGGCTAGCCCATGCGGCCAAGCACGGGCTCTTGCAATTATGCAGTCCGTAGTACCTTGTAGTTGAAGATTGCCCGGAATCTGATATATTGCCTTTCCTCACGAGCGGAAAGGTAGAAGGAAACATTTAAATCTAACAAGGTACATGATTATGAAACACACCTGGCAAATGCTTGGAATATTTTCTATTTGCAGGAACAGAACCATTTGGATCATCTAAATTGAAAGCTTACAATATCTTTTTATTAAATATTAGTTTTTGTTTTAAAGATAAAGTACCGTCGTTCCTGGAATAAAAAAAGAAATATCTTCGACGTTGCCTTGTGCTTGTTGCAAGTCCGCTTTTATATCATCCACAGGAGATCTCTTTTGGTGATCAGAATATTGGTGTGAGACGCTGGGAAACGGTTCTTATAATACTCCCCCCCCCCCCAAAAGCGACTTAAAAGATTAAATCGTTCTCTGGGATACACAGTATTCTGGTTTGATCCTCTCAATTGATACTCATGTAGTTCTGCCTTCTATTGACATTTCATATTACTGTGATTCTGTTTTTGCCATAGTTATACAGTAGTATGTGATGAAGTCCCGGGTATGTGGATGACAGGTTGACTATAAAATGGCAATAGTAATTGATCATGCCTGCAAAGTCTTTGGTGGGTATGTTTTTCACGGAAATGCTAGCTGGGATTAACTGATTTATTTATACAGGAATCCGACATATAGCCACACCTTGAGATCAGCAAGGTAGAAAGAAAAATTTACATCTAGAAAGGTACACAATTGCAATCCAGGTGTGTTTATGCACACCAGGTAAATGATTTACAGAAACAGAACCCTTTGAATCATCTGAATTGAAAGCTTACAATATTCGTTTTTTAATCTTAATTTCTGTTTTAAAGATAAATTGCTGTTTTTCCTTGAATAAATAAATATATCTTTGGTATTGTCTTGTGTTTGTTGTAAGTGTTGTAAGTCCGTTTTCATATCGTCCACGGGAGGCTGTGTATTGGTGACCAGAATATTGAGTGACATGCTGGGAAACAGTTCTTACAATATGATCTTATACTTCTAGAAAATTAAGAAAAGCCTAGTTCTAAGACCACAATCACATCCTAAAACTTATAGATGTCCTTTCATGAGATTGATTTAGACTGGCTGAAGTGTTCTTTAATGTTACTTATGCTATACAGTACCTCAACTGAGAAAGTTTGCGTTTAGAAAAAAGGCCCTTACAGCCTCGACTCTGTGCAATTGCTTCCAAAATTATTAAGAACTATAAAAATTCACCAGAAACATTCTAACATAAATCAAACAATTTCCTGGTGAATCAAGATGAGATGCTACTAGGAAGCGAAATATAACAACTTTAAGGGTTCTTACACAATGAAGATAGCTTAGCAATATTTGGAATTGAATTATATCCTTGATTATTTGGAACACAAATTGAGGGAAAAATACTGACGTCAAAAATTTTGATTCACTTGTACCCCCTACAGACGCAAATCAAGCTCACTCTAGAGTCTAGACCAACATTCATCGATGGATCTAAAAGGAATTTACAAATGGCACAGATTTACAACTGACAAAGACACCAAATCATTATAGTATTGTGCTAATTAATGCAACATCACTTGAGCTGAAATACTGCAAAAGATTACTGTTATTTATCTTATTCCAAAATTTAGAGCACCACCCTTTTGCACCAGCTTCTGCAGGAAATAGAATACGGCGACGGGATTATGAGTAATACATACGCACATTTCGTGGGTCAGGAGAGATGGACACCAGAGAACTCAGAATCAATCAATCAATCAAGACATTAATAAAATTACTCTTTTGCAGAAAACAATTGCATTGTTAGAAGGGCTTTGTAGGTAACGATTCAAGTTTATCTTCTCCTGCATGGTAGCACAAAGAACAGTTTGAAATAAACCGATGAAACATGAAAACGACCATGAAGGGATCTTTTTGTATTACATTAAGGTTTAATGTAAAAATAGAGAGCTTTGAATTATAGAATAAAAGTAATGGATAACCTCCTACAGGGTTCAATCTCTTAAGGCGTTACTCTATAAAATGCCCCTTGAAACCTGACACCCCTCTGCATTGAAGGGATACACGTCTCAGGACCAGGAAGAAACTTGTAGAGCAATGCATAATGATACTCAACGGGATTCTTCTTGGGGCGAGAAATACTAGATAGCACCGGGATAAGGTTATCGAAACAGCATGGTCGAAGGGAGTGAGTGAGCTTGGAGGGATTAGCTCTCCCTTGCCGCTATCTTCTTCCCGCAAGGAAAGCTGAGAAGGTAAGGCAATACTCTGTCCTCATCAAATAATACAGGATGCATAACATTCTTTCTTAGTGTTTTTATCTTTGTTTTATGGATCACGTAACGGAGGGGAACTGGAATACTTCATCTTATTCAAGGTGTTTTACTAAATACTGTTTTTGATTTTCTTTTCTATATTCTTGTTAGTTTTATAACTGAACGATTAAATGGGGACAATGCATGCATTAAAGGTAATCAGTTTTAACACAGGAAAATTCATAATTGTCTTTTTTGGAAAATATCCCTTTTATATAAAATAATTAATGTACCTATGTTAACATGTTTTCTTATGCTACTAAAGATTTTATTCCGATATATCCATGGAATATTGCTTTATTTTCCCTTCTTTGCTGGCAAAGAGAAACATCGAGGAAATTTGTAATATTCTTCATCTTCTATGATCTGCACTTTAATTTGTGATCTTAGACTAGCATGAATGCATTTTTTTCTTGCCAGTTTTTGGAGCATGTTGCATATGAATTATATTTTGTATCTTAGAAGGTATCTTAAACTTATAATTCTATTAAGAATATTTGACATTTTATCACACGCTTAAGTGAATGTTTTGTTTTTATAAAAGTTACATCTCAAGTAATATAAATGATAAGATAATATTGTAGATTAATCTTCTTAATAAGGCAGTTAAATCAGTGGAACTTTTTAAGTTCAAAATTACAGCGAATGTTTTCATGTTGAACAGGCTTAAGTCTCTCTTCCTATTTTAAATATGGCAGATCTATTTTAACGTTGTTATTGTCCTTAATGTATTCTATATTCTTTATTCATTAATTTTCATATAGTTTATTTATTTCCTTCTTTCCTTTCCTCACTGGGATATTTATCCCTATAGGAGCCCTTGAGCTTATAGCATTTATCTTTTCCAGCTTAGATAGTATAATAATAATAATAATAGTAATAATGAATGGAATCACAATGTCATTAATGCAGAAACAAGAGCAATCACTGATCTCTCTCTCTCTCTCTCTCTCTCTCTCTCTCTCTCTCTCTCTCTCTCTCTCTCTCTCTCTCTCTCTCTCAATACTAAATATATGTATATATATATACATATATATATATATATATATATATATATATATATATATATATATATATATTTATGTATATATATATATATATATATATATATATATATATATATAGATAGATAGATGTGCACCTGTGTATATATATACACACAAACACACACATATGTATATATACATACATATATATGTATATATATATATATATATATATATATATATATATATATATATATATATCTATATCTATCTATATATATATACAGTATATATATATATATATATATATATATATATATATATATATATATATATATATATATATAAAGAGGGAATGACAAAGAGAGTTCAGTGGTTCATCTTATCTACGTGTAATTAGTATCTTACTGACTCTTAACTTCGCATATTCCAAGTACTTTAGGGAATACAGTCTATTAAAATCCTTGAAACTTAAAAAAGAAAATAAATAAGATGAATTTGACCTAATATTTATTCAGAGGCAGAGGTTAGAGACATTATATTATGCCAACTATGGAAATTGAAATTTCTTTCAACTCACATATATAGATACCAGTGAGCATCAGGTAGGCCTACAGTTTATTTAAGGCGAAATAGGGTCAGCTTTATATCTTCGATTGTATGGTATTAATTATATTTGCGAGTAGCTAGTCTTTATCTTTGTAATTTAATCTTCCAAAAGGTCCAGTGATGTTTTTCACTTAAAAATTGGAAAATAATGGACTAAAAAGAATGGCAGGCACAGTAAAGATTACAGGGGTAATACAAGTCTCACGATTGAGATGGTGTTGGTGCGTAGTGAAGATGGATGGGAGAAAGGGAGTGAGGAGAGCTTGGGAGGAGCCTGTTAGGGGGGAATATCGAAAGGAGTCAGAAAATTAGATGGCGAGATAAGGTGAAAGATGATATGGACAGAAGAGGTTAGATAGAAGACATTGCAGAAGGCAACCGACCCCTTAATGTAGGATAGAGATAACAGTGGAAAGGAGAAGCTTAGAAATCCCCTAGTTACACCAGATCTGGGAAGATAAGGGGACTTGAACACATGCTGGAACTTGCTTCTATTACGGCATCAAGAGAACATCCGTTGCTTATTTCCGGAAGCGAGTCCTATTAACTGTAATAAATAGTGGAAGAGAAAGAACTTCCTTGTTGGTGTCCTTCCACTAGAATTCCCCTTGATAGTGAGAGAGAAAGAACGTCATAGACCATGGTTAAAAACGGGAATTTACAAGCAAGAAGAAATATATTAGAATTATAAGAATACTTTCTGGATTTTAGTTTCATCACACTACTGAAAACTCTTGTGAAGCTTCTTCTTTAATTAGAAAGTCCCAGATATCGACGGCGTGAAAAACCAAGACACAAGAGGAAACGGTACACACGTGGGAAAAGCTGACTTTCACAAGCTCACCCCTCTCCTCACTGTGGAAACTAGATTACTTAATCCTGAGTCACCTTATGCTCTCGTGGAGGGTGATTAAGAACTCATTATATCCAAGAGAATTGAAGGAGACATAGGCTATTGATATGTGGTAGGATTGTTGGTGTTTTACACTTCGTTGTAAAAACGACAACATATATATAACATATATGTTGGAAGTTTTACTATCCATTAATGAATTAATGTAGTTGTGGTGGCCTATGTGGTAACGCCCTTGACTGGTGGTCACCAGACTGGCTTTCGAGTCCTGCTCAAACTTGTTAGTTCCTTTGGTCGCTGCAACCTCATCATCCTTATGAGCTAAGGATGATAGTTTGGGAGAGCATATAGGTCTATCTGCTGAGTCATCAGCAACAATTGGCTGGCCCTCCTTGGTCCTAACTTGGGTGGAGAGGGGGCTTGGGCGCTAATTATATACATATTGTATATGTACAGTCTCTAGGTCTAGGGCATTATCCTGCTTGATAGGGCAATGTCACTGTCCCTCTGCCATTCACGAGCAGCCTTTAAACCTATAAACTATATGTCAGGATTTTGTTTTTGTGAGTGACTTCGCGGGATATTTACGTGTATATGTTTACACACATATACGCAGACACATCCATACGGTATATATACACACACGCACACATATATAGGCCTATATGTACAGTAGATATATAGATATGCATATAGATATAGAGATATGCATACTGTGTGTATATATATATATATATATATATATATATATATATACATATATATATATACATATATATGTATATATATATTATTATCATTATCATTATTATTATTACTTGCTAAGCTATAACCCTAGTTGGAAAAGCAGGATGCTATAAGCCTAGGGGCCCAACAGGGAAAATAACTCAGTGAGGAAAGGAAACAGGGAAAAATTAAACATTTTAAGAACAACAACAACATCTAAATAAATATTTCAATATATACTGTAAAAAATTAACAAAACAAGAGGAAGAGAAATTAGATAGAATAGCGTGCCCAAGTATACCCTCAAGCAAAAGAACTCTAATCCAGAGCAGTGGAAGACCATGGTACAGAGGCTATGGCACTACCCAAGACTAGGTTTGATTTTGGAGTGTCGTTCTCCTAAAAGCGCTGCTTACCATAGCTAAAGAGTCTCTTCTACCCTTACCAAGAGGAGAGTAGCCACTGAACAATTAAGTGCAGTAGTTAATCCCTTGGGTGAAGAATAAATGTTTGGTAATCTCGGTGTTATCAGGTGTATGAGGAAGAGGAGAATCTGTAAAGAATATGCCAGACTATTCGGTGTATGTGTAGGCAAAGGGAAAGTGAACCGTAACCAGAGAGAAGGATCCAATGTAGTACTGTCTGGCCAGTCAAAGAACCCCATAACTCTCTAGTGGTAATATCTCAACGGGTGGCTGGTGCCATGGCCAACCAATATGTATATATATGTATATATATATATATATATATATATATATATATATATATATATGTATATATATATATATTCATTTATATACATATATGTGTGTGTGTGTTTGTATGTATATGTAAATACATATAAGTATTTGTAAATAAACATTATAATACACATACGTATCTACTGATTCATCTATCTGTACATTGTCTATCTGTCTGTCTTTGTCTATATTTACATAGACAAACACGCACACACACACACACACACACACACACATATATATATATATATATATATATATATATATATATATACTGATGGATTTATCTGCATATCTCTCTATGAATTTATCCATCTTTCTATTGGCACAACTAAATATTTACACATATAAGTATATGTATATAAAATTACCAATACACAAAGTAATAGCTACCAACACGGGTAATTGTCATACTAATGCAAATAGCTTTCTAATCAATATGCAGGAAGACAAGAATTGTGACTAACAAATACAGCAATAAAACTGTAGCTACGTCAAGGAAGAGTCTACTCTCTTATAATAAACAGCATATTATCTGATAACGATTTACCAGCACTGCATTTCCTTGAAGAATCAATAAATAAGATATAGAATACCAAGAAGAGGAACGATATTCAACAGAATCGAAAAAGCAGAGTGGGTGAGTTTCAAGCATGTCAGATTTTATAGCAGGATACGCAGTATTCCACACAATATGAACGCATAGAAGAAGACTAATCATCAAATTAAGAATTCACATCCGGAGATGAACCCAATTCCTCTATCAGGAGATATAAGATATTTGCAAGAGACAACAGGAGTAATGGAAACCTCACTACAAAGCCTCATAGGTCTCTCAAATTCTCCCCTTTTGCAAAATCCACAAGGATCAACTTCAGCATCAACAAATATTAGGCCAGTAGCCAAAAATACCAGAAAACAAAAAGTAAAAGGAAAATAAGAAGTAATTGTATTATGCTATCTTTAAGACCATACTAAGAAAAATGTGTTTTTAAATAAATAGAATCGTAGCTAATACTTAACTTTCCAAACTAGATTAGCTAAGTGCCCTCATTCGTCTTTTACCCATCGTTCCTCTCAGCTAAAAAGCCTAACGAGCATTCATCTTCAAGATTAATGAGCACTTGGGGGAGAAATTATAATCAGTCTGCCTTCAATATCGTTTCACTTGTTGCTGCAAGTCAGAATATATCAGCGATCTATTTTAATTGAGATGTTTATTAGATTATCACGAAAAACGTAATTAATTTCTCTTTATACAATTATCTTTTGAATGTTATATTGTTACGACACTTTGATTATACGAAATATGGAACTTACAAAATTAGTACCACATTCCTTTTTCAAAATATCTAGTTTTCGAAACAAAATGAGTTTTAGCCAAACCAAGGAAATTGATAACTAAACTTTACCTTAAATGTTGATTACAGAATTGTTGACAGTGATCAACAAAAAATTCTTCTAAGATGCTGTCAAAGAAATTCAGCCTATCAGTGAACGAAGAAAATAAAAGTATTGCCTCACAAAAGACAAAGCATAGGCTTAACTGAAGGGAGTTCTGTTAAGGCCTAACTCACAGTAGTAATGTGTCAGCCGTGATGAGAAAGAATGAGCCGTGTCATTAACAAAGGAAATGACTTCTGTACGTTTTAACCTGTCAGCTGCTTTATCTGTGAAGTTATAGATCCGTGTTTGTCTTTTGACAGTTTCAGCTTTACATTGTTAGTTTTTTCATTTTTATTTTATATGTTTTATAATACAACAGAATATTATCACGAAATGTCCCTGTTTAGATTAATTTATGATTTACGCACTAAAGTTTGCCAGTTAACTATTGGTATATGTATTTGACCTAGCTTACTCTATACCTTTCTATAGCACCACCTCTGCAAATATACCTAAGGCCTTAATCCCGCTTGGCTCTGTAATATCATTCTTTAGTTTTGTGAAGGTTTCATAAAGCCACTTAAATTCAATGCTCCTTCTTAGCTTTTTTTTATTTATTATCAATCTCGCCGTTGTATGATGCTCTCACTTCTTATCAATGACACTTATCTTAATATCCTATGCATCTCTATCTTTAACAATTCCTCCTCAAATTAATTTTCCTTTCACTATCACTTATGCCATGCTTCCTTCCATTAATTCACCCTGTTGTATATTTTGTACTGAGAAGCAATTTAAGAAACAACAAACATTTTTTCTCTTCTCGCATATACATAGTAGTATTTGATTTTGTAAAAAAAAAAAAAAAAAAAAAAAAAAAACACTTTCCAGAAACGAGTCTTTTACAGATACTATTTATATGAGGCTCTCTCTATTCTATTCGACCCAGGTTCACTTCTTTTGCATAACTTTTTCATTTAAAACTCACAGCACACTTACTATTTCCAATTCCATAAACCAACTAAAGCTATCGATTCCAACATTCTTGGGAGATTTTTTTTGTTCTTTTTAAATCCCATTCTACTGTATTTGCTTCCTGTCATAAACCTTTGTCCTTTCAAAATCCATTTCTGATACATTGTCTTTAACAAACATATAGTAGTATTTTACTCCTCTAACCCAGAATCTAACCCAGAATCTTTCTCTTACCCTCAAATGCAATCAGTATTTTTCCCTTTTTAAGTTCCGTCCATCGTATACTTTTACGTTGGTACTATAAGAACCCAGCCTTTTGATACTTAACTAATCATCCATCATGAATTTCTTCACTTTTGTTCACCATGAACGCATCGTGAAATTGTTTTGAAACAACACACAGGCGCAAACAATGTTAGATTCAAGACGAATACCAAGCCATCACAGAAGACGGCCTTTTCATTTAGTACAGTGACTTGAGGTGGTCTATTCAAATATATATTACCCTAGAAGCAATAAAATTTCTTCGACTCCATTCTACCAACAAGAGGATAAAGAGACCTTATGTCCTTCAGTCTACTCATTTAAGATTCTTCTAGTGATACGGTGTAGGGAGAGCAAAAAGTTACGAAGAAAAAACTCGACGGAAATAAACGTAGCAATTAAAGTTGTTCTGGTGTAGTCTTCTACTTTCACTTCGAGCAAGATGACAGACAATTATAACACAAAGAAAAATAGGTAATTCAAAACCGGGGTTATTCTATGCATTATTTAAGATTATTTTAATTGTCTTTAATGAATATGTTTCTGTGAGAAATGAATACAAGAAGAATGCAGATGCTCAATCTTTTTTATCTTAAATATTTAGAGTAAAGGATAAACAGGTTCAGCATTTTGAATATTTTATAGATAAATATTTCTTTGATGTGGACTTCAAGACTTCATAGTTTAAAGGTTATTTCATTTATGTTTCTCTTATATATTAGGAAAATAATACGTATTTACTACTTGTTCTGTATTCCAGTGAAATTTAAAAATTTTCGTTCTGTCCAAGAATAGAAATAATGAGCTAAGATTGGGTGTCTCTCAACTCATCGTAATCATTCATTAGATGAAATTAGCTTGTGGTCAGTTGAACAGTTACACAGAAGGCGTAACCTACTCCCTTCGGGTGGTGGACTGTTTTATATCACATGTCTGCAAGACTTTGTTTAAGTCACCTTGTCAGGAAAGCAATAAACAAGTCCAAAATATTTAATACTATTTCTATACATTCACCGTCAGTCCCTCTGGCTATTCAATTTATATATAGTATTTTCTACTTTAATAATTAGCACAGAATTTTCTATCTCCGAATGAGGTTTTAAGTAACATAATTATCCCGTGTATAGTTGGTGACCTTTTCATATGAAACGACATGAATTGCCGAATTCTCTTTTCGTCTCCTATATAAAGACTGGCAGCCTGACCTTTTTACCTATTCAAATCAGATGTGAGTAAATGCACTCAATCTATCACAGCTAAATTCTTTTTATCAGACTACATTAAAAGCACATTGACATCGCTGCAACTCGAGAGGCGATCCACGGGTAATAAACTTGGGAACTCGTGTGTTTATGTTTAGACCCTGAAGGACGAATGCAAGATGCGCACTTTGTTTATTCTTCTTCGCGCTTTATGGGTTTCTCGTGGGGTTGTGTAAAGTTCTACTTTCGAGTACCCTTTGCAGATATGCATACGCAGTCTCTACATTCATACATACATAACTTTTCTCTCTCGTACGCTCTCTCTCTCTCTCTCTCGTCAAATTTTTAAATAATACTATCTTGTTTTAGTCTCCTATCCAATTGAATCTTATTATACAGAGGTAATTTTATGTAATTAGTTTCTAAATTTCCAAATAAATCGTAGATCTCGTGGATTTATTTTTTAGCCATGACATATGACAGAGAGAGAGAGAGAGAGAGAGAGAGAGAGAGAGAGAGAGAGAGAGAGAGAGAGAGAGAGAGAGAGAGAGAGAGAGAAGGAAAATAATAATTAAATCTAGGTTTCGTGTGAATGATTCTATCAATACTTCTTCGATTAAACCTAGAGACTAGACTTGAATAGTCCTCTCTTTATCGTCTCATTGAAGTGTTTGGGCTGCATGAGAGCCTCGCGAAAACATTCCCAGAGTGAAGCTTCATATCAAGCAAAGTAAATGCCTGCGGCCCTCAAGAA
>NC_090728.1:31767151-31849651 GCF_036898095.1 Palaemon carinicauda
ACAAATTTCACTAAAAATCTCCCTTCCCTGATATTACCCTCTACTCCATTTTTTCAGCCTACCAACGAAGTCTTTGGGACTATGGCCTTTATCCCTCATTGTGTAAGAGCTATTTTAGTCTGTTTTTGTTTTACCACGAAGAGAAACACTACTTTCTCTAACCAGTGGTAACATTCCTACTTGAGGCATTACTCAGACCCCCAGCTTAGAGAAGAAGGGATCCTCACATCTCACCCCAACAACAACCAAAATATTTGCGATTCTAGTCCTTATTTATGATTATGCAAGGTCTATTCATGTGTATTTCTATGTTGACATACAAGTTCAAATCACACAGAAAGTATTAAGTCGCGTTCTTCAACCATTATCGTTTATCTACCTCTGACTTCCACCCGCGTCACCAAAACGTTTTACCAGTAATGCAAGCTGTTGGCACACAACGAAATTTTTGCTTTTGTTTTAAACCTTATTTCTCAACAATCATTTCTACAAAGATTTTAAATGTATATTTCCTAATAAAAGAAACAAATATAATCTTCATGTCTTGAATATTTCATATGAATATTGTTCATTGTTTTCACAAAAAAAAAAGTTAGCTTACTGTCATTATTTCCATTTATTGACATTTTACACAGTATATTATGTCTTACCTGGGCAGTCTAAATTTACAAGACCGTGAAATGCACAAAACTGGTATTATTCAGTTCATAGGGAGAGTCAGAGCCCAGGTGGAATGACAGAAGAACAAACAAACCTTATCGTGAAGAATTTTCTTCACTCTGCTTCCTTCTTTTCGTATTGTGTTCTCGCTCCAACAAATATAGTAGTTAACCCTGATTTTTACACGTTCGCTTTACGTTTTCTTCTACCGAGATATGGGTAAGCTTAGCTAGTTGTTGACAAATACACTTGTTCTCGTGACTTCATGGCGTAGAAGCGAGGCACAAAGACTATACACCACGTAACGTTGGTTCTTTCCTTAAGCTACGTGTTTTGAGATAAATCATTACACTAGTTTGAATATGATTTTGATATTGCTGACTAATAAGCAGCTTTTATCTCTCAGTATCAGTTCAGGTATGATTAACTTTAGGATTTTATCGCCATTGCACCAGCCCTGTGCTTATTACTCTTTTAAATTATTAATTTTTGTATGCCAGAATAGGTATAATTATCACTATGTTTGTTCCCCTAGAGTTGCAAGATTGATCTTTGTATTTTAAACGAAATCCTGCCTCACTCCTTACAAAAATATAATGCCCTGGCCAAAATTCTTAATATGGCAATTCAACTGAACAAGACTTGCCTGTCGGAAGCTGACCCCACGTAAACCGATTTGAACTTTTAATCATCCCATTTGCTAGCTAGACAGCGCCCTGACAAGGCTGATCGGCATTTACCTGTCTTGGAGGAGGGCAGTGGGTGGGTTAGTCGGCTAAGGGTTTCAGCAAACTACTTAACGGCATTTTTGTGGACAAGGGCTACTCCATTAAGTTCTTGGAAGTGAATGTAGGTAATGTGCTTCCACAGTAAATTTTTCCCATTCTTAAAATAAATTTAGATTCTTACGTTATTCAGGTATTGCTGGCTTTTTACACATTTCGGGCTGAACGCGTTGGATTTTTGTATAAACTTTTCTGTATATTCTCTCGTTTAGAGACTAATCAAGTTTAGAGTCACATGGCCACGTGTCCTTCCTCATTTTAATCTTACAAAAGACCTCGAGTTTTGGAGTAAAAATATTCTTCATTACCCCTTTGTATTTCTTTGATTGGTTTTAATAGTTTGCTTTCCTTTTTTGCCGATGTTAAGATGTCCATTTTAGTATTGTAAATTTATATAATAAAGTAATTCGATTAGGTTACACATGATCGTATCCTTAATACCTTTATTTGATTGATTGTTTTTGTAATATAAGTATTTAGTTCGTGACAGTATACCCTAGATATTGAAAAGAGTAAGTTTGTCTAAATAACTTTAGGAAGTGATATTAGCCAGTGTACGCAGTATTCATTCTCAGTGCTCTGAAGGTAAAGATCCTTATTTTAACTCTACTTTGATACATCCCTGCTCCCACCCATTGCTCTTGTCTACATTAATGTAAAATGCATGTACAGCATCTCACTGGGGTCGTTAGGACGGATCCGAAATAGAGCCTAAGTGTGAGATGCTTTGGTCCTGACAAAGCCAAGGTATAACATCAAATTACTTATAGTCACGTGTGGAGTTTTTAAGCTTCTGGACAAATGTAGCTTTTCTCTTAGAGTGAAAGTTTGTGAAGTGCATCACCAAAGTTATTGCCAGGGTGTTGTCTCTTTAAATGCTGGTGCTCCTATCATTCCCTGTTGATCCTTTGTTGCATGTTGTAAGGAGACATTCCTGGAACAACACGTTCCCACTCGATTCAATAAATTATTCTCAACACTTATGTCTAATGAACTAAAGTTAAATTACGTCTCTCTCTCTCTCTCTCTCTCTCTCTCTCTCTCTCTCTCTCTCTCTCTCTCTCTCTCTCTCTCTCTCTCTCTGGGGAACAGAAATGTGTTTCTTTTGACATCAGGTTCTTTTTCATCGTATACCTTATAATTATACATTATAGAACACTTCTGTCAAAGGAAACAAATTGATATTTTCATTACATTCCTTTATAGCGTAAAGTCCAATATTACTGACGAGCAGTATTATATCTTTCGATGGCTATTTATCGAGGAATTATTACGAAATATCATAGTCACTTAAATGAATATAAAAATTTTTATACATAAAATCACAGTGCTTTGCCATTATTTAGATAAAAATATATAATACAAATTTCTGAAAAATTATTCTATAATCACTCCACAATGAATAGAATAAAAACAGTTTGGTTGTATAGAGTGAATTACAATAGAAAAAAAATCAAACTTTTGACAAAAAAGAATTCTGTAATCAACAGTAAAACAAATGAACATGAAAACGATATGGAGGTTACGCTCAATTGAAAACCCAATTAGTCCTACCAGGCAAGCGTGGAAGTATTCAAAATAACAGCTCGCTAAAATGGCAATAAGAAGACCACAGAAATTCCGGGTCTGGGTAAGGCCCCTGATTGATCAAAACCCTTTCTTATTCAAAACGTTAAGGGCTGTTTTCCTGGTCCCATCACGCATAGGAACATTGTACCCTTCAGTATTGCTAGATATGTTTGTAGTATACAGTCTTAAGTATTTAGAGTGTCACAGAAAGTGTCCGCATTAATTGTCAAATCCACATTATCGAAGCACTTAGAAAAAAAAAAGTCTTCAGCTTTCACCCTTAATATCGGCCTTCTTTCAGATTTATGGTGGAAGCTTGTTATATGGTCTTGGGGTCACATATATGAAAGTTTTAGAACCTACAGCAGAGGTATGGTGTATCGCAGTTCCTTGTAACTAAAGCTAAAGGAACATATTTCTATTAGCATTAGATCATACAATTTGCCACAACATCTTTACAGTAAAAACGCGTTTTGAAATCGTAATCTTAAAATAATACAGGCAATATAGTCCATCTGTGGGCACCAATATTACTAAAGTATTGCTAAGTCATCGTATAGCACATTTTTTTTTTTTTTTGTAATATCTCTTCTTTATATTTTCTCTTTGGTCCAAACATGGAAGTAATTGCTTCAACATGAATGTAATTTAGTATACTTTGAATTATCATAAAGGATATTATATGGCGAAAAAAATAATATTGCGATGTTAATTCTCTCTCTCTCTCTCTCTCTCTCTCTCTCTCTCTCTCTCTCTCTCTCTCTCTCTCTCTCTCTCTCTCTCTCTCTCTCTCTCTCTCTCTCTCTCTCTCATGATCGTGGATAAATATAAAATAAACCGGAACATAAACCAAGACCATAACTTGCCACATTTGTTTCTCAAGACTTGCAAAGTATATTACAAAATTATGAAATAAATTCAAAGAATAAAGAGATGGACCAATAGCTGTTGGTTTTTCATTCAAAGTTTATTCAACTATGATTATTGCATATTTAATCTATGCAGTGACTAAACTTGTCCTTTTATTGCAATTTTAAGTTTTATGAAAGTCTAAATCGATAATAATTTGTGATTTTACGGCGATTTCTTGAGAGGTATTCTCACGGGCCATTAAAGCGAGTGGTTTTGATGTATGAGTGTAGATGGCGCAACAGCTTATACAAGGACATTAAAGCAGACCCTCAGCTAGGGATGTCTGCTTCGTTGTTTTGTCGTCCTTGTTACGTCAGGGGTAAAAGGCAAGACGAAAGATAAGTGGTGTCGGGTGAGTTTAGTTATATTTTGGAAGGTTAGTGGGAAAGACATTAGACATTAAATCTACGACGGTGAGTGTTAAGTTTGTTTAAGATTCGTGTGGGATATGGCGTGAATAGTTTAATTTAGAAATCTTATTCAGGTTAGAAATCTCATTTTAATGGCAGAGTAATTTGTAGATTCTGGTAGTTACAATCTTTAAATCTGGCTAATGGTGTCTAGAAATGTTGATGCAGCTCGGGTACTTTTTGAAATCCTTGGGGGGGGGGGGGGGGGTTTATATTGAAGTGGTATGACTTTTTATAGTGTTTTCTTGTCTGCACCTTTGAGAAGTTGGTAACAGTATTGTTCTGGGCCTCTGGCGACGGTCCCCAATTTTTGTGCGCTCCATCCTTTTTGGCCATCGGATAAGTTTTGTGGGGTTTCCCCTTAAAAGTTTTAAATTGGCTTACATATTGGTATTATAGTAGAACACTGTAAACTTTACTAGCCAATTCTATACAATAGCTCCACCACTAATTGATTTTTCATGAATTACTAAATGCTTTATCTAATGCAGATCTTTTTTGAGAAACAGTATGCTTATCCTATTTGTTAACCTTTCCAATCTTGGATCCCAGGTGGGAAACTGGGGCCTTAGGGTGGGGGAATGAATTGAAGAATCTGGTTTAACTTACGAATAATAGCACGTGTAGAAATAGCAATAAACAAGGCTACCAGCTAACCTAAACAAACCACCTATTTTAAGTCATATTCTTACGGAGCGGGGAGCTTCTCCCCCCCCCCCCCCCTCTGTGACCGTCCCTTACACAGCCATATTAAATATAAGGCTGCCCAAAACCCGATGTGTACTTAAGTGTGAGGGTAAAGGTGATCTTTGATCTTTAATAATGCATGGAGCCTATGATCCAATCCTTTAAAATTATTCTATATCTAAAGGAGGCTTTTGAAACAGTTCCCTTAAAAATTTATATGTAAAAACTGCAATTTAAAAAAAAAAAATTCTAAATAAAAGTTCTGTAACACAGAAATGCAGTTTTGTTTAAAGTGTTGCTTTCACTTTTAATAACGTCGCGATCTTGGCAGTAATTTATTCTTTCAGTGTTGCCACAATAATGCAAAACAGTCTTTATAATTCAAATAACAATTGAGACAAGAACTTGAGAAAATCTAGACATTGATGTCAAAGTAGATGGTAAATGAGAAACCGAAACCGCACCAGAAGTTGAAAGTTCACGTCTCCATGGCTTTCAAGACTGAAGATTTAGCAGTGGAAATTTTTTATAGCTAGTGTTAGTTTCCTAGTAAAACTCGCCTGATTAGGTATTGGAAGTAGTGATTCTAGTTTTGTTGAAATGCTAGTCCCAAGTAAAATGTGGATAATCACCATTTGTTAAAAACAGACGTTTGTGTGAAGTCTTGGTATACAGAATAGTCAATAAAGTTTTTAAAATGTACAAACGAGAGCTCAGTCTGAAGAGGAATTTTATTGTGAAGAAGTAGAGGGACTTTGGTCTTTTTTTTTCCTTTTTTCAGGTGGGTCAAACTTGTATTATTTCTAAACCACTTCTAGACCAAGTGCCGCTTCGATTTGGTGAAAGTACTTAAATTTGATAACTTGCTGGTTGAGTTTTTGTATAGAAAGGGGTGTTTATAGATACTTGTCGTGTTTTCTTCAAAAGACTTTATCTCAAATAGCTAGTTGATATACCCTTAATATATCCTACAGTAGTGGGGGTCACCCAGTGAGAACCAGCTGTTTTGTGTGGGGAAAATTTACTGGCAAATATATTTATCTTGATAAAACTAACATTTTATTCACTAGATCTTTCTGACTCCTAATAAATCCACGAAAAATTGCATCAATTATGGGGGATCCTAGGTAAAACTTAAAGCATGAATCACTAGATATTAAAAAAATCCTTTACATTGCAAGAGCATATGAAAAACTATAGTTTAGTTTTAATTTTATTCAACAAGGTGGAATTAAACGAGGAAGTTTTTACCTCTGATTTTTTTCTTAGTCGGGGGGAGGTTTTCACTGGCAAATGTTTAATTTTAATGAGTACTTTAATTCACTATATTACGCAAGCACAATCGGTTGTTTGACTGAATCCTTCCAATAATGGATGAAACTTCTTTTGTAGTTGTCGGATGTCAGTCATGGAGTCTGACGAATTTAGGGTTTTTTTCCCGAATTAAAATAATTTTTATGAATTTGGGACATTACCTCCGAATTTAGGATAATTTTTTCTCTTTTAACCCTTTCGATGCTATAGCATAAGTTTTACGGTACTCATGATGTAGTGAATATTTTAGTTACCTTGTGTTATCCCTAAAAGATTTCCCAAGTGTGATTCTGACTGTCTTTAATGAAGACAAGCACATCATATGCGACGTTTCTGTAAATCATAGTGTCGATCATAAGGTAAGGAATTATTGCTATTTACTTTATCATATTATTAGGATTTACTGAGTTCAATTTATTTTGTGGACTGGAAAGGGAGTTATGGGGGCTTGCTCCCCGTTCAGGGGCTCGTGACCTGGGGATGTTTGTGACCTGGGGCTTTGCCCCCAACTAGGTGTTGTGATCTAGGAACTACTAGGTTAGGTTAAGTAATATGCCATTTTTACAAAACGGTGTAAAGTTTTGGGAAGTGGGGTCGGGGCAAGACTCCCAGCTAACGGTTGTGAGCTGGGAATGGGGGTTCTTGTACCCCTAGCTAGGGGTTGTGACCTGGGAACTACAGTTAGGTTAGGTGGGTTTGTTAGCTTCTGTACCCTTTTACTAACCAAGTGTTAAATAAACCAGTTTTGTTCGGTTTGGCTCAACCCAAATCCCAGGTTCCCATCTGTCTGTCGAGAATAGGTCGTTCCATTATGGTAGAATGGCTTATTTGCAGTGGAAATAAGATAAAATTTGTTGAAAACATCATTTGCTGCAGTATTTTTTTCTTCTAGGACTGTTGTCCAGTGTTTTTTACAAATTTAGTTTATTTTAGATTTGGGCATTTGCTGCGATGAAGTTTGTTTTTATGAAAGACTACAGATTGACTCTAAAGTGCTTGTCTTAGTTTTTCTGTGAATATATGAAGTACTGTATTCCGAGAAAAATTTGACTTTCAGATATGGTGAAACTTCAGAAGCATACTGCACTCTTTATTTAAAAATTGCCAACACCAAGAGATTGTGAAAAGCTTATTTGAAATAGTTATTATATAAGATTGAATGCGGTAGAGGCAGTTTAGTAGTCATTATATAAAATTTAAAGTGATGGAAGCAGTGTAGCTTGCTAAGTTTTTAGCTTTATTTCTTCTCAAAGTTGGGAGAATTTTCTTCCACGGCAATGTTTACTTTTGACGATTCCTTTTTCTTACACAAACCAAGTAGGTCCAGTTAGTTTATTGGCAGAGCTGTGACATCATTGACTTACTCGTTTCCTAACCAATTATGAGTGGCAAAAACCTATTGCTAGGATTTCAGCAGATTGGGACTTTTACGTCCCCTGGCTAAGTTTGACTATACTTGAATAATGAAGGAAAAACTGCCTTTTCTTTTTACTCTATTTAAGGTAGATGCTCAGGCTGACTCTTCTGGCACTAATTTTGAGACCCAGTTCCTACAGATTGTTTGCAGCACAATGTTGGTTACTGCAAATTTTGTCACTACATATCTAGTGGTGGTATTTAAAAAGTGGTTTTAAGTATGTTCAAAGACCTAATTTAATTCTTAAGCAAGTGCTGTGGAGCTATTTGTGAATATACTTACACGAACAGTGATTTAGTGTAATATTGTATATTTTGGTTTATGACTGTTCAGTATAGACTAGAGCTGTTGCTCATGTGGTAAATTTTTCATGAATTAAAGACCCATTATTCTTTTAATCCAGCTCAGGTACTGCTTGCCAGAACATAGGGGTGATAAAATGTTAATTTTGCAAGCATTGTAAGCCACAGTGGAGCAAAAAACCTCTAGAAGTCTTGTCTCAGAAATGACCCATGGGGCTTGGAAGCGCACCTAAACATGTACTGCTTACCTGATTGAAGCAGTGATGTAATGTTAACTTTACAAGTGCAGCGAGCCACAGCGAAACAAAAATCATTAGGGAGAGTGGAAGTGATCATAGGTAATTATACTTTAATTTCATACCACTTATATGAATTATATAATTTTCTAACTGGTAATTTTGAGTATACTATACAGTTCTGACTGTCACTACTACCAATAGCTAGTTCTTGATATTTCCCCACCCAAAATAATATTCCCAACTGGGGGCCCCTCTATTCTTGTAGGGTGGGGAAGGGGGCCAAGATTGCATTTCCACAAGAAACTAACATCAGATTCATTAAAAATAAATCATAAGTGTTATTTAATTAAAGCAAATGGTGATGCAGCTTGCTTCTGAAGGTTTACCTCAAATATAAAAATTTTTTTGCTGAGGCTATTTTAAGATTTTATCCTTTTCTGCCCCAAATAATAAAATTAGACAAGTCTTTTAACTAAAAAATAGTGCCACAATGGATAATGGGTATTTTTTAATGAGAATAAAAGATCATGGGTAAACTGAAGCAATCTAACCTAAACACCAGTCGTCATAATAGTTACTGTAATAGGTTGAGTAATGAAAGTCAAAACGCTGCAGCTTTTGTTGGTCAGATTTACAGATGCTCAGGAATTCTATCTTGCATCCCACTTTCCATGTAGGCCTAGTCGTTCAGAGCAGTATAGAATATCACAAATGACTCGCTTGAGCTAATTTTTTTCTGCCTCAGCACTTATACATTTTCAATGCTCCTGTTCTGGCAAGCTGTTTTCGCTAAGTTACCCTATTCGTTATCAATGACAAGACAGAATAGGAGGTATCAGGGTTGTCAATATGGTAAAAATTTTTGAGTTATTGTAATTCAGGGATAGCTAAATTATCCGGGAAAGTGTTGTAGAATGAATTTTTAAAATTTCATAATCTTGGAATAAGTGATTCTGTAAAACTAGTTACCAGCATAAAATTGACACCATTCAAGGATTACCTGTAGTTGGCACCCTTGAAGGATTACCTGTAAGACAGAAAAAATAAAATTGGAATAGGAAAGTTATAACAATCTAAATAGTTCTAGAACTTTGACAGTTTAGTCTGAAAACGTTGACTTCAAGGTACAAAACTTAAACCACGATTAAGTGTGTAGTTTCTGTAATCTTTATGCAAATTTCCGCTAAATTTAATATTTTAATCTGTTTACAGATAGTGAGATCAAGCTTGATGTCAGGCCTCCTAAAAAAGTTTGAGTCAGCTGCTGGATGGGCTGAATTCTTCAAATGAGATAACCTTGATCCTCCATATCACATCAGTTGACTTCAACGTTTGCGTCTTTGCATGCGGGGAAAACAAGTTCGGGTAAAACACACCATGAAAAGCTTACACGAAGACTAGCAACTTGAAGGAATAATCCTGTGAACAGAACAGTTAAGTAAATCTCATGACCTTGGAAGAAAACAAATTTAAAGGATTTCTGTACAAAGTGCAGGGCAGCTTTCTTTAGATTTACATTAAAACTATTTGAGATCTCTTGGTCACTCAAAATGGCTTTGAATTTGAAGACACTGGAAAATTTCACTTTGTTGAATATGGCTGAGCAGTAGTGGAAAAAGATCTCCAGGTCACACTCCAGTCTTCCAACCAAGGCTTTCGGGAGGGACAGATGAGATTCTTGCAAAGGGGCGATCAACCTGGTGGATCTTGCCGGCTTGGAAACTGAAGGAATAAAACTGTAGAAGGGGCTTGCCTCATCTATCCCAGAACATCACTAGGTGTCTGGCAGACTTCGACATCATCATGGCGATCCAGAAAGTAATGTGCTGTACAGAAATTCTGCAGAAAGTCAGGCTGATTAGAGCTCTGGGGTACTACTATAAAACTTGCATTTGACATCTCTCAAGGGTTGCGTCATAGAGATGCTGAGCTTTGTTTTGCCACCAGTGAGAGTCAGTCATTTTGATGTTTAATCTAAACAGATGAAGTGGAGTTTTTTTGTAATAGTTAACCCTATTCTGTATATATTAGTAAAGTACAAAGGAATTTTTTATTGAACTTTAAATGTGGTATGCCTGCACTTGTGTATTTACATTCTTAATGAATGTCTTAATTTTTAATGCATGTCATAGGTAAGCATTTTAGTTTTAACGAGGGATGTGCAATTTCTGGTAATAAAAATTCAAAAACTTTCTTAAGATATATTTACCCTTGTTGGGGATTATGGATTTGATTGTAAAGAATCTTTAGTTTAATCTCTTTAAAGATAGGGATTAACCTTGATTTATTGCCTGCTTTGCAATGCAGTTTTTAATTCGAATGAACTTTTATTCCTATAAATGGAAGTGAATAGCCTTGAAAATAGTTACTTGCAATTGCCAGTATTGTTTTAATTACTTTTGGACATTCAGTAATAAGCAATTTTGAGGAAATGACTCGAAAAAAAAAAGGTAGAGCAGGAAAAGTCTTGCATTACAGATGGTTCAAGATAGGACACCATGTAGTATGTAAATTATATGGTTACTAAAATGTCTGTTCAAAGATTAATTTTTTATCTCTAGAAAATTGAATACTTTTTTATTTTTTTGTGATTGAATAAAGACTGGGTAGATTGTAATAGTTTGATCTACAGTAGTCCTTGTAATAGCTGTTAATAAAGTTTCTTTAAAGAATATCTCTCCTGATACTTAACAAAAGCAATATTTCTAAGGTCATGTCCAGCTATTCTTACTGAAAAATGTGAAAAAAAGTGGTACACCTGTGCCAGTCTCTGGTATATGTTGAGACTAGATTGTCACCCAAGTTTCTAAGGTAATTTTAATTTCCTATCCCCATATTGTTTTATTATCATTAATATTAACTATCATCCAATCCTGAGCATTAGTATAAGCATGGATTAAAATTTCAACATATTTTAAATCATTTATAGGGAAATTAAATTTTTGTATTACATGCAAATAGCTGAATTTTAACTTCCTCAGTAGCAGGTTTGATTAGCATATTGTTATACGTAAAAAGAAATCTCAGTAGGGCTCACTTCCATGATTTACTCTGCTTAATGGTCCAAAAGATGAGCAAGTTTCCAATTGGTACAAAGTTTGTCAACAGTCCCCTATATTCTCCAAAGTTCCATTTTCATACCAATGGGCCGTAAATTTTATTAAATGCAAAGTAAGCATCTCTAAAATAGTAACATCAAGATGCCACAATTGTCCTCGTCCATCAGTTCCAACAGATCATTTATAGCATGGCATAGTATCTACATGGAATATGATAATCTATATGTTCACTCGTGGTCTGCACATTTGATAGAGCCTAAAGGATAAATAAGAAATTGGTCTGTACGAACTTTATTAATTCTATAAATACTTAAGCCAGTTCTTGGTTGCAGTATCCATCCGGACCCTTTTTTTTAGCTTAAATTTCCCATTAGGCCTACACCATTTGGGAGACAATATAGCTTATTCAAGTCTGTTGCTGTTAACTATATCTTAGTGTTATTTTTTTTTATCTAAAATTGATGGTTATATTATCACTTAATGGTCTTCCATTCATTTAGTTTTTAAGACACCACTTTTTAAGTCTTTAACCTTTTTTCTAGTCGCAATGAACAGAGCTGTCCTTAACTCTTATAGCCTTTTCCCTAGATGGACACGTTAGCATAAGCATTTTTATTCACCCAAATGTAAACTGTTAAAAAGAAATTACTTGTTTCAAGTTCGAATCCAGGTATAGATTTTACCACAATCTGTTATATATCTAAGAGGGTTCTGAAACTGTTAAATGCTAAAGTACGTTCTGATGATGAAATGGTTACAAAATGCGGAGTAGGCCTACATTCTTAATTGTCTTGCTTCAAAAGGGTGCATATATTACACCAGCTCGGGATGAGGTAAATAGTCACACATGGGAAGGATGGAACATTGAGTGGGCTAGGATAAACACACAGAGTAATGGCAGTGATCATTATATCGGTAACAATACAAGTTTTACTTCCCAAAAGTCTAAAGAAAAAGGTGATTAAATTAAGAGACTAAAGTTGGGCTATGAATACTACTGTAAATATAAGTGAAGGTACCCCTTGTAAATTTTGTGACTGCTAATAAGCACATACTGCACCATCACATTGAGGAATGTAGCTCTTTGTCAAATGTAGCTCTTTGTCAAACTGATCTTGATTGTTTTGAGCAAATTTTTTTATTTTTTTTTAATTTCTAAATAAACAAAACTTTAAAAACACACGAGGTATTAAAAGTCACAATTTACTTTATTGCTGTTTTTTATTTAGATAATTTAGTTTGTTGCAATAGTATATAGAAGTGTTCCATAGACAATGGGTAATCTTCAACTTCGTTACGATAAGTTATAATAGGCGTATGATCGAGTGTCTTTGTGATTCACTTAACTCAAAAACAGTTTGACCGGATCTCGTGAAAATTGGTGTGGTAATTGGCCATGATCCAATAAAAATTTTGACTTTGGGAGTTAAGTTAAAGGTCAAGGTAAACGAAAAGTTTAAAGAAAAAAAATGGTCATTTCCTATATTGTGGTCAATTTTTATCCCATTTGCATGAAACTAGTGCCAAAACGGGCATAATTCAATTGCCTATCTGGTAATTTACGACCGGGTTAAGGTTACAAAAATGTAAAACATGTATTTTTGCTATATTGAGGGCAAATCCCATGAAATTTGGTGGGAAGATTGGCCATGATCCAAGGACAAGGTGATTAGAATTGAGTGTGATTGGGTCCAGGTCACAAAGGAAAAAAACTTCTATTTGCCGCATCATGTTTAATTTTTATCAGATTTGCATGAAACTAGTGCAAAAAAATTTGCATAATCAATTGACTTGTATCGTCGGCTAAGGTATGCACCCTGTGTGCCCGTTCAAGTTTGAAATTTAATGGGAAAAGGGGTTTTTCTGTGCATTAAAACAATGATCTCCTTTTATGTGGGAAAGGGCTATAAAATGTATTGCATGTAAATAAAATTATTTCGAATAAGTTTAGTCAATTTGATGTGAAATTGTAACATTAAAATTAATCATAACAGGGATGTATTTGGTTGTCTATTTCTAGTTAAATGGAACTTTTACTCGAATGTTTGTTTCAGGAAAATTACTTACTTTGACGGCGGCTTTTCCGGTCGCATACAGCGGGGGAACCCCACTCATAATAGGAACTCCATTGTCGTTAGATCTTGTTCGTTCAGAGTATTCAAAGTTTCAGATCACGTATTGCTAATTTACTGTTAAATCGTCACTGTCATACGACTCGCGGAATAAGAACGTCTTCAGTTTCCTCTTGAAAGCCTTAATGTCTTAATTATTCGGATGTTTCGTCGGAGCTTATTGTATAATCTTGGGGCCGCATATATAAAGGCTCTGGAGCCTACAGTAGACATATATCTAGGTTCCAATAGTTTGAAACCATCTGTAACTATTTTCGTGGCAACACTGTTTGTTGGCTGCGCAATATGTAGCAATTTAGGACGACCGGTTCTAATAACTTTGTGGGTTATTGTACATATTTTAAATTCAATTCATGCTTTTAAGCGGCAGCCAGTGTAAATAAATAGGTATAGGGGTGATTCTGTCTCTATTGGAACTATGATTAAGCATTGAGATTTTAGTCTAGTAAAATAGTCTTAAGGTGGTTGTGAATTCAGTTTGTGTAAATTCAAAATTTATGTAGAAATGGTTTTCATTTTCATAAACGTTGCAATTTAATTTTTTGGGGTGCTGGGGTTATGTAAATGATTACTGGTGTTTTACTTTTGTCCTTGGATTTTGTTCATTTATGTAAATTAAAGATAGGGTGAGCTGTCTAGCAAGACTGACAGTTCATTTTGACGCCTTTCTACATTCGCCAACTTCGTTGGGAAGGTTGTTTTGATAGGCATGTATTTAGTTGTTTGACTGTCTGTCTGTGTTTGGGACTCGTTAACTCAAAAACCATTTGACTGGATCTTATGAAATTTGGTGGGATGACTGGTCATGATCCAAGAACGATTTGATTAGATTTTGGGAGTGGTTGGGTCAAAATTCAAGGTCAAAACCACGGAAAAGTAAAAAAAACTTCTTTTTGCGATATCGTGGCCAATTTTTATCTGATTTGCATCAAATTAGTGGCAAAATGTGCATGTAATACAGTGGTGTACTGCACTTGTTCATTTATATTTGTATGTTTGTTCGCCCAACTCAAAACCTATTTGACCGAATCTCATGAAATTTGGTGGAATGATTGGCCATGGTCCAAGGGCAATTTCATTAGATGTTTGGAGTGATTGGGTCAAAATTCAAGCCCCAAGTCACGAAAAGGTAAAGCCTTTTGTCAGCCGCCCGTTGAGATACTACCGCTAGAGTGTTATGGGGTCCTTTGACTGACCAGACAGTACTACATAGGACCCTTCTCTCTGGTTACGGTTCTTTCCCTTTGCCTACACAGACACCGAATAGTCTGGCCTATCCTTTACAGATTCTCCTCTGTCCTCATACACCTGACAACACTGTGATTACTAGACAATTCTTCTTCACCCAAGGGGTTAACTACTGCACTGTAATTGTTCAGTGGCTACTTTCCTCTTGGTAAGGGTAGAAGAGACTCTTTAGCTATGGTAAGCAGCTCTTCTAGGAGAAGGACACTCCAAAATCAAACCATTGTTCTCTATTCTTGGGTAGTGCCATAGCCTCTGTACCATGGTCTTACACTGCCTTGGGTTAGAGTTCTCTTTCTTGAGGGTACACTTGGGCACACTTTTCTATCTAGTTTCTCTTCCTCTTGTTCTGTTAAAGTTTTTATAGTTTAAATAGGAAATATTTATTTTAATATTGTTACTATTCCTAAAATGTTCTATTTTTCCTTATTTCCTTATTTCCTTTCCTCACTGGGCTATTTTCCCTGTTGGGGCCCCTGGGCTTATATCATCCTGCTTTTCCAACTAGGGTTGTAGCTTAGCATTTAATAATAATAATAACAATAATAATTATGATATATTTTTATCTGATTTCTATGAAATTATTGACAATGTGCATATAATATAGTGATGCATTGCCCTTGTTTGTTTATATTTGTATGTTTTTCGTTTGTAGTATGCATAACTCAAAAACTATAGGACCGAATCTCATAAAATTTTGTGGATTATTAGCCATGAACCAAGGACCATTCTATCAGATTTTAAAATGCAATTGCGTTAAAGGTCAAGATCAAGGTATTGAAAAGGACAGAATTGTCTTTATGGTATATTGCTGTTATTTTTTATCTGATTTGCATGATACTAGTGCAAAACAAAATGCATAATTCAATTGCATATCTTATGATAGACATATGATTAAGGTCAAGGTCACAAAAAGGTAAAAAACATTTATTTTTGCTAAATCCTTAGCAAATCTCATGAAATTTGGACAATTTGCTTAGATTTTCTGAGTGGTTGGGACAATAATCAAGGTCATGGTCATGAAAAGGTCAAAAAGTCTTTTTGCTATACCATGGCCAATCTATTATCCGATTTGCATGAAACTGGTGGAAAAATTTGCATAATTTAATTGCCTGTCTTATGTGGCGTTGGCGAAGGTATGCACTTTACCAAGTGTCCATACTAAATTTAGTTTGAAATTTAATGTGAAACGGAAGTGGTTTTTCTGTGCATTAAAATAATAATTCTACTTTTATGTGAAAAGGGGCTATAAAATGTATCTTATGTAAATAATATTTTGGTTATTTTGAACATGTTAAGTTAATTTGATGTAGCATTGTAGCATTCAAATTAATTATAACAGGGTTGTATTTGGTTAAGTCTATTTCTATATAAAGTTGAGACTTTACTAGAATGTTTGTTTCAATAAAATTTGAAATATGATTTAGCATTTTGTAATTTTAATCTTGTGAAAGTCTTGAAAGGTTTGTGTGAATTCATTTCATGTAAACTCGAAAATATTCATGTAGAGTTTTTTTTGCAAAAACTAGGTGCAACTCTTTTTTCTTTTTTTTTTTTTTGGGGGGGGAGGGGTTATGTAAATCATTATCGTGGTTTTACTTTTGTACTTAGATTTTGCTCATTTATGTAAAATGAAGATAAAGTGGGCTGTTTAGTAAGACTAACTGCTCCTTTCAACGCCATTCTACCTTCGCCAGCTTATTTGGCAAGGTTATGTTTTGATAGGCATGTATTTAGCTATTTGTACGTCTTTGTGTTTGTGATTTGCTTAACTCAAAAACCATTTGACCAAATCTAGTGAAATTTGGTGGGATGACTGGCCCTGAACCAAGAAAAAAAATTCATTAGATCTCGAATGATTAGGTCAAAAGTCAAGGCCAAGGTCACAAAAGGTCAAAAACGTGTTTTTGACATATCGTGGCCAATTTTTATCTGATTTGCATGAAACCAGTGCCAAATTCTAATAATTGAGTTGCATATCTATTGATATACAACATGAAATAGTGATGGCATTACTCTTGTTAAATGTGGGGGGTCAAAGGTCTATCCCGTCAATGAACTTGCAGAAAGTACGGGTTTTGTCATTACGTGGCCATTGTTATCCGATTTGTTGTCATAATTATGGTAACAAATGTGCCGTTGGCGAAGGTATGCAGCCTACAGAGTGGCTGTTCTTGTTGAACCCGGTCTGTATTAAAGTTTTCGTTAGTGGAAAAGGAAAGAAGTGAACAAAAGGCTCAGGAATTATTTTTTTTTATAGTTATTTTAACTTCAATTAAGTAACTTTCTCTTGATAATAACAAGAAACCCGTCTTTTCTGTCTATTCTGTAAATAGCATTACACAGCTTAAACAACACCTTAGGCTAGAGAGAGAGAGAGAGAGAGAGAGAGAGAGAGAGAGAGAGAGAGAGAGAGAGAGAGAGAGAGAGAGAGGGAGAGAGAGAGAGGAGGGGAGGCGGGTATTTCACATGATTGTGCACTGAACATTTTCTTCTTTGTTGGTGTTGTTGTTACAAGACAGACTTTAAAGTTCAAAAATATTTTGAGAACCAATGTTCTTAGAAGTCTAAGGGGCCTAACTAATGCAGGGAAAAGTGTCTTGTACGGAAGAAAAAACAGAAGAATAAATTAGAAATTAGAAATATAACTAATCATAAGCACGAAGGAATCTGCTATCATTTATATTAACCGATCGAAAATTGTGACATATCTTTTGCAGCATAAGAGAATTTTGAGTGGAATAAATTGGTTCACTTTGAAATAAAAAAAAAAAAGATAACTAGAATATAGTTCAGTGCATGGTACTCGATGTACTATGTACTATCTAGATCAACAAACGCTGTCTATTTTATAGCTCATTTTTAAATGAAAAAGGATACAATAAGAATTGTTTATTTAATTTTACGTATCAATATTTCCCTTAAGATAACGAATTGTTTCCTTATTAAATATTAAATACATGATCTGATTCACCGATTTTTTTCATGGTTATCTATGCAGCTAATAGATGTCGCTGGTTTTGTAAGTAGTGACGTAACGTCTTTTGAAAGTTAGTCTTTTTAAGATTCCTTGTTTCTCGACCAATCAGGAGTCTATTTCTCATTGATTGTCTCGAAATAATGACACGGACCCTTCTGATTGGTTGAACGTTGGAAGAAAGCCGGCAAGATGGAACTGTAAACGGTCAGCAATCGAGAAGCGACGTCAGTGCGTGTAAGGGTTTAGACGTATTTACACCTTGATTTGGATACGCAGATCTATTCGCATTTCGTGTTGGAATCTTCTCTTTTGAATCTGTGGTTCCAGTAATCGTCACCATTTTATGGGTTTGCGATATGAAGGTAAGTTTTTTTTTTTTTTTTTTTTTTCTTTTTACAAATATGGTGTTCAGGGTTTGAGAGAATTGGGAAATTTGTTTTGGGAAATTTTTTCTAAAATTTGGTTTGCATAGGGATCTTTTGTTGTTAAATATTCATAGCCAGGATGCTTAATTGCTGGAAGATGCCGATTAACCTAACCTTATAAGCAGTGTTTAGTAACGAACTTTTTAGTTTCGATTTCTATTAACAAAAGATGATATATTTAATTTACCGTACCGTAACGATATTTTTGTTCAAACTTAAAATTCGTAGTACTATTTAACCTTTTCAACCGGCTTTGTCTTGAATCTGCCAAATTCTTAATGGCCAAACCGGTTTTTTTTCTAGCATAATACGCAAATTCGTTGGGGGTAATCAGTAATTACTGCTAATATAATTAGGCTTTTAACTAAATTCTTCAAAATTTTGGGTTAGTATTTACACTTGCAAAGCATAAAACTTTGATACAAATCTAGTATCATAATTTTTAGCATTTCATTTTGATGTTTTAGCATATCCTGCATACATTTATTCGGTGCACTGCAAAACTTAATTAGTTTCAGTTGATAGGATTTTTGAAAATTTATCGGATGGGTTTAACTTCCATATAACCCATACGTTCTTCTTTTTTAGTAATTTAGTGTCTTGAATTTTGAGCGTAAATTTTAACTTTTTTTCGGTGTGGTTTGGGGCCAGTGTGAATTTATAGTAAGTTTTGCTTTGCTTTTCTTAAACTTCAAAATCTAAGATGGAGTTCTTAAACTGTAATTTCCAGAGATTTTTAATCAAATTTTGTTATGTTTTCTAACGTACCTGTGTAGTGATCTGTCATAGGTCTTATTTTGGTTAAGCTTTGGTATTTTGGATAACCGGTAAATCTAGCTAGTGGAGAGGTCTGTATAGCTTCCTTAAGAATCTAAGTTAATTAATGTAGTTTTGACTTTAGTTGCAAAATTTTAATTTCATTAAAAGCTATGGTTGATTCCCGAAGATTTCCCTGGTTGTAAGCATATTAGGGTATGCAAGAGATTTTGGTGGTTAAACTAAGATGTGTAAGGAGTTAGTCTTTGTATTATAAGTGGTGAGTTAAGCTAACGACTTAGACAATAATACTGTGAGAGAATAGAGCAGTGTAGATCTGTTATTTTTGGATCATTGTTTTAGGCGGGTTCTATGTCAGTTTTTTATAGCTCTTAGCCTTCTCTGGAATATTTCAATGTAATTGATATTAGTTTTTAACCCATCTTTCAAACTCTTAAGGAAATTTAACATGAATTTGATAATCTTTATAGGCAAGTTTCTATATTTTCTATAATCTTTTAGGTTTTAAGGTACAATGGAAGAAATATGGAAATTTAGTTTAGATGAACTGAATCATGATTGTGGTTCTTAGCTTAAAAAATATAGTAAAGTTTCGGATATTTTTTTTTAAGTTAGTTCCAAGTCCCAGATCTCACCATAATGTAATTGAGCTTGTGTGAAATATCTAACGTCAGATTTCACTATAATGTAATTGAGCTTGTGTGAAATATTTTTAGGTTAAAGAGTTCTAAGTCATAGATTTCACTATAATGTAATTGAGCTTGTGTGAAATAGAAATCTTGTTTTGGTAATTTTAATTTCAACATGGGTTTTTGCCATAATGCATTTGCAAGTGACTGGATATAAGATTTTATTCTTCCTTATTGTGTAATGTACTGTCTGTAGTTTTTAGTATTGCTGTGATTCGATACAACTTAGCTTTGTTAATGCTTAACCTTTTGAATAAAGTATAGTATAGGAAGTAGCTTTTTCAGCCTTGGGATCTTGTCAGATGTTTTTTGTAAATGGTTTTCAATCGACAATGTTTTGTCATTTTTAGATAAAACTTCATTTATGATTTAGTCAAACTTCAAGTTGCTTGGTATCATAATATAGCTAATTTGCCTTTCAACTATATCATTATGTAGCTAATTTTGTATGTTAAAAACTTAATTTAGGGTAGAAAAGAACAATTTCATCATGTTAGGTTTATTTTGAGTTAGTGCTTTTACATCTTTAATGTCCTAGTTTCTGTAGTGTGAATGAAATCACTGCTATAGAATGAATGGTACAGGAATCTAATTAGTATTTTCTGTTTTCAGGCTGTATAAAGCAGTTTTACTTATGGGTGTGGAAAAAAAAGGCAGGTTCTTGCTTCTTATGTTCTGAACGTATCTTGAAATAATTTATCGAAAAAGCTATGAGAGATCATTTGGAGACCTGTCAACGAATTGAAATTGATTCACACCCATATGTGTAAATGGAATATATAACTTTACTCAAGCGCTGGCCATTGTTACTACTCGAGCACTGAATCCGAATGACACCAGATTGGCATACTGTAGAGCAGGCGGAAAAGAAGAAAATTGGAACGCTGTATAGCAGACGGAAAAGGAGGAAACTGGCACGCTGTAGAGCAGATGGAAAAGAAGGAACCTGGCACGCTGTAGAGCAGATGGAAACTGGCACGCTGTAGAGCAGGCGGAAAAGAAGAAAATTAGAACATTGCAGAGCAGACGGGAAAGAAGAAAATTGGAACGCTGTAGAGCAGACGGAAAAGAAGGAAACTGGCACGCTGTAGAGTAGAAAAGAAGAAAACGAAGGTTGCAGAGCAGATGGAAAAGAAGGAAATCGACATGCTGTAGAAGAAACGGAAAAGAAAACTGGCACGCTGTAGAGCAGATGGAAACTGGCACGCTGTATTGGAAAAGAAGGAAACTGGCACGCTGTAGAGCAGACGGGAAAGAATGAAACTGGCACGCTGTAGAGATGGAAACTGGCACGCTGTATTAGAAACGGAAAAGAAGAAAACTGGCACGCTGTAAAACAGACGGGAAAACAGAAAATTAGTATGCTGTAGAGCAAATGTTATTTATGAGTGTCAAGAGAGTGTATACTTTTTCTGCTTAGTGGTAGTATTAAATAAATAATACATAAATTTCCTCATTAGTTTTAATTGTTGTCCTTACATATACAGTTTCTGTCCTTACATATACAGTTTCTTTACTTGAATAGCATTTTTCTTCCACTACCTGACTGTTTCCAAGTTATGTGCACTACATCCTTTCTGTCCTTTAAAGTTTCTGTCCTTTAAAGTTTCTTGAAACATTAACTGTATCTGAAAGAAAAGGAAATCTAGATTAGTACGTTCCCAAAATATGATATAATTACCGAATTATTCAAATACAAATCTCACATCACCCCAGTGCCCCTTAAGCTCTAAAGAGCTTTTGCTAGCTATCTTTGATTAGAAAGAATTATCTTCTCCACCTTAGCAGCGAACAGGAAACTTTTCAGAGCTAAAACGGCGTCACTAAAAAGAATTAACTAGCTTTAAACATTATATAGCTAATTTAAATAGCTAATTTAAACAGTATATAGCTAATTTAAATAGCTAATTTAAACAGTATAAATATAAGTTTTTTTTTATGCTGCATCAATAAAAATAATTTTTTGTGAAGAAGGAATTAAAATGATTTACATTAAAAAGATATTGGAAAAATGACTAACCATTAAAAAGATATTGGAAAAATGACTGACCATTAAAAAGATACTGGAAAAATGACTGACCATTAAAAAGATATTGGAAAAATGACTAACCATTAAAAAGATATTGGAAAAATGACTAACCATTAAAAAGATATTGGAAAAATGACTAACCATTAAAGTTTGAACTGATTTAAAAACGTAAAATTTACCTTTCACAGTATAGCAGTGTCTTGACAAATGATTAGAAAGGCAAATCTAATTTCCACTTCTGCTATCTGAAACAATACAGTATACTTTATAATGTGAATTTTAGTCTTTGCTTGCCCTTGACGGCTAAAGGTAAAAAAAATTTAAGCTTCCAAGTTAAAACATCCAAAACTGAGCTAAACACGTCTACTGCGGGTGGAGGATCTATTTAGATCCTTAAAAATTTAACATTACACTTGCTCCCTTGTCTGTATGACCAATTCTCTATTTTCATAATTCTAGCTTAAATTTTCAAGAACATTTTCTTGAACTTTAACTGGTCTAGTTATGCTTTATATATCGGCAACTATTTTCCTATAGCAAAACTTGTGATTTTTGTTTAAGTCCTTAAATCAAACCTGTCTTCAATTATGTAACAAAGTTACGGAAATGAAACAATTTTTGCATATATTCCCACACGGATTATATTATTTGTTCCCCAATTTATATGCATGTGCTACATTTAGTTAATTAAAAGCTAAAAATTGTAATATTTTTGGCGAAATGAGTTTGCAGCTAACAAAGTCAAAGGCTTTATTTGCTTACTTGTCGTTTTTCATTTACAGCGGTTAAGTGGCAATAGCCTTCTTTGGTTGGTGGAAAAAATCAAACTTTTATCTGGAACAAAATACTGAAGTTTCCGTATAAGCTCCCCTGTCGCCTTGAAACCTGCCAAAGAAATTGAGCATATGTAAGGCAAAATCTCCTACAACAACTAAAACGAGGACTAATTTACATAGAAAAATTTTCATACATTCCGGGTTATTTCATAAAGCTATGTAGCACTTAGATATTAATATTTTCTTTACCAGCCTGTCGAAATAACGTAACTTTTCAAGTAGCCTTCTATTCAACTTCCTTTCACGCCTATACGCCATTACTTAAGTACCTAATAAGCATCATCATCTTTCTTGATTATGGAGCTGGAAATTTCTATTAAGCTGAAATTTTCACTCAAAGCAATTGTAAAAGGATTTTCAATGGTTCTATATATAAAATCTTTAAAAGGACAATTTAGTTTCATTTATATTGAGCCCAGTAATGGTTTTGCCAGAGTTAAAACTAGAAAATCAAATGCAACATTTCAATATACATCACCTTCACCAACTGAGAAACTTTACTTAAGCTATTAGCTAGAATCATTGACAGTTAACGAGTTTTATTAACCGATTCTATTACATAGCATTTGCATCTAGATTTCCTATTGAGCAATCACAAATTCAAACTTAACAAAAATTCAACATGAATCTAACTATATAAGGAAGAGAAATTCTAAAAATCACGTTAAGACCAAAATCAGCCCTGAAGGCATTAGATATATTTTGTCATGGACACTTCTGTATTATAAAACCAATACACTAAACAACATGAAAACGAATCTATATAGACAATTTTTTTTTTTTAACAAAAACAATATAAAGAACTACATAAACCAAGTGTCATTTGTAGAAACAAGTTTTTTTATTTGCCTTTTGTTATATCAAATTACAGGAAAATTACTTCAGATTACAATTCCCGCAAATCAAACAAACTACATTACTATGCTTTGTAATAATCGAAGATATATCTCAATATACTTCAAGTTAAAATTTTGCATTAGTAAACTTGATCAAGATGACCAAAGAAAACTCGTTAAAAAAATTATAAGAACTTAACAAAAAACTAATATAAACTATATGTTTGTAAAATATCATCTAAATCAATAATACAAAGATTAAACCTGCCAATAAGCAATATGTAAGGAAAAATATGCATACGAATCTGGAAAGCGTAGAAAGGGAAACTATTGTAAGTCTCTCTGGAAATTCAGTCTCCTAAAGGTCACCAAACTGCTGGAACAAAAAAAAATTAAAAATCGTCACAGTTATGTAGAACTTTAACCAAAATCTACCAACCTAACCAGCGGCCGAAAGAAACCTGAGTATGCTAAGTAAAGAACACCAGAAGACGTCTCAGAATGCAACAGAAAACTTGAGATAATTTAGTACGAAAAAGATAAGACCAGAAGACAACGCAATAGGCAGAAGGAATGACAGATAAAATACTAAACACCAATTGCTTGAAGAAAACTACGCAAATCATGGGAAAACTCAAGTGCCAAAAAGACGAGATCAAAACAGCACTGTATGGAAAAATAAAATTCGAAAATTAAAAAGGAAAAAAAAAAAAAACACCGATAGAGACAATAGGAAAAGAGCTACTAATTATCTAACATTAACCACCTGCAGTAACGTTTAATGAATAAGTTTTTTTGTAGTATTTTTTCCTTGTCATTTCGTTCTTGTCTCTAAATCGTTTGCTTTACTACTGGCGTCTCAACGTTCATGTTTTATTGCAATTCCTTTCTATTCAAGTTTCAAACGAGTTTCAAATACATCTGGAAGAAATCAGAGCATATAATGTACATATTAAATTTTGAGTACTCCCATCTTTACAAGAAGTATGCCTACTCTCTACTTTGGGTGTCAAAAAAAATAATGTTAAGTTGAAAAATGTATTTTATATTTCATTTTGGATTAAATAAAAGTTTCCAATAAAACAAATGGATTTTCTAACAGTATATTACAGATTCCTCTTACCTTTTAAAATAAGATATATTCTAATTGTCCTTCTGCCCATTGAAAAACTTTGTTTCAATAATTTCTTTTGCATGAAGCTGATCATCCGAATCTGAAAAAAATAAGTTTTATACATTCAAAATCTTACAAGGTATACACATTCATACCCTTACAAGTTAAACATGTTGACAATCTTACGCACATCATGCAGGGACTTCGTTTTATCTTTTGCGTTAAGGCAATACAAAAGCCTCAGATGTCCTTATTCATGTCTGAGGTTTGGCCAGTCTTGATCACCACGCTGGTCAGTAGGGATTGATCATGATGGGAACTTAAGTCTGATCGTTCACAGCAAACCAACTTACAGCAAATTTTTCACCAAGCGACTTTCTTTCTACCTTCAAGTTGAATATTTCTTCTTTTCTATGGTAGACAGCTGAGTTATAGATTTCAGGTGCATTTATATATGTCCTCAAAATATCTGCCCACCAAAACCAACTTAATCCGAGAATTAGTCACTGGTAACTAACGCCAAACCCTTTCCGTATTTTCAAATATTTCCTTTTATTTGGGCCGGTACCTAATGAACATTTGATATTAATTCATTACCCTTCCGTCTCTAATATATTAGATGTACCACTGATATTAAAGTTTCGGCCAAGTATAAGAAATTATACAACTATTTCTAAAGTTCTTTTTTCACCAGGAATTACTTCTCCCACTTTTAAATCAGGCCAAATTCTATTGCCAAATTTAAACGATAACTCAAGTATCTTTATTTATTTCATGTGAAAAGTAATTTTAACACTTTCAAAATATTTATTTGCATAATAGCCATGAACCTAAACAAAAGTAAATTTTTATCTACATACCAGTACTGAAGGTTTTGATCAATTTACTCCACTTCAGCTGAATGAAATCTTCCTTCTGAAAATGTGTCTGGTTCGTACGCATCGAGGTCATCGTTCAAGCTTCAGCACTTCAGTCAGTATGGTCATTAAAAATCTGGAAAAAGAAAATTCATTAGTGTGGGTAATTCTGCCACGAAAAGATTCCATTTGAAGACTTCATTACCAGCGAAAATGGGCTAATAGTATTCATGTTTACGAACAAATTATTTTTTAAAAGTAACAGCATTGAAATACCAAATTTATATTACAACTTGTGCCGAATATATCCCAATACATGTTTATAAAGAATCTCAATTTACTTACCCACTTAAACTACAGGACAAACACTGGGTAAGAAAAATTAAGCTACATGTGTATGAACCAAGAAGCTGCCGAAATTCTCAAAGTATTTAAATGCTCCAAGGATAACACAAACGCTAATGACACTGCATTAATTCCAATTCAATATTACTGCTATCTAAGCTACTGCCCCGTTTAAAAAACCAGGATGCTATGGACCCAAGGGTTCCAACAGGGAAAATAGCCCGGTGAGGAAAGGAAATAAGGAATCAATAGTGTCCCCAAGTGTAGCCTCAAGCAAGAATTAACCAGTGTTAGACCATGGTACAGAGCCTATGGCACTACCAAGGACCAGAGATCAATAGTTTGATTTTCATTTTGGAGTGTCCTTCTCTTAAAAGAGCTGCTTACCATAGCTAAGGACTCTTTCTACCCATAAAAGAAAAGTAGTCATTGAACAATGACAGTGCAGTAGTTAGGGCACCAATCACTATTTGCATAAAATTTCAAAATTGATTAACAGCATCATCCTCATTAATTCTTGTTGAAAACTTTTCAAAACTATTTACTACTACCAGTAACTAGTATCAGCGTCTTACAAAATATCACGTAAAGCCATCAAAATGAAATGCAAGTCAAATGCAATCAAAATTCACCAGGAAAGCAAATAACAAAGAAATCGTGAGAAATTTAAATAAATATCGTCACGGATTAAGACCAAACTACCCTAAAAGCAAAATAAATATTTTGTAAAAAAAATTAATACGAACCTAAAACACTGTTACTGAACCAGAGAATATACTTAATTGTATGACCCAAAATAGAAGAAATGTAGGTTATCAATACTGACATATTATGGAAGTGCTAAATTAAAAAAAACTAAAAACTCAAAGGTGAACCATATATTTTTCTTACTCGCTATCTTATTGTATGCATTTCTGACCATTACAATTGGGGAAAACTACTTATTTTGGTAGCCCCATTACAAATGGTCTTTTTCCCGTTCGAAATTTCCCCGGGGAAAATAAAGCCCACGATATATAAAACCCTGGGGGAATTTTGTCCCAGGATAATATTCCCCCCACTGGACCAAGATTCCCAAATCCCACTGCTGTTATAAGTGACTTATGATACAACTAATGTAGAACACCTTTTTAAAATCTCAATGTTGATGTTAGCCCGTAAACTTTAGTGTCCTAGAGTGACCTAAGTGCGATTCTGAGTGTTTATTGAAGACCAACATTTATTGTAATTACTGTGAAGATTGCTAAGACAAAAAAATTACGTACTGTAGGTATCAATCATAAAGGGTGTAATTATTTGATTTACTTTTAGAGTTAGTGACCTGGGTAGGGAGGTGGCTAGGTTTGAGACCTGGGTTTGTTTACCTGAGAAGGAGGGGTTCACCAGCCCACCCGCCCCCGCCTGCGGGCTAGATCTGGGATCTGGGACTGGGAAGGAGGGGCGGGGGATCGCCCAAACCGAGCTAATTACAGCAGTAATAATGATTAGAAAAGCAAAATAAACTAAGATAACCAGTCGAAAAAATTAAAGTTCTTTTATCTACGATTCACTTTAATCTAAATATTTTTTTTTTTCCTCTGGCGTGACACTCAAGCTCTGAAAACTACCATTACATCACTGCTTTGTTCTAGCAAGTGGTACACAATATGCTGCGCATTCAAGCCACGGGGGCCATATTTCAGGGAGATTTTATAACATGAGCAACAATAGCTCTATACTGAACGGAGTGAATTTTCAACATAACCAATTACCGAAATAGATGAAATTGCACAAAATTTTGAGAGAGAGAGAGTACTCTCCTCTTGGAGATGTCTCCATGTGATTGTTGTAATGATGGTACTAAGTGGGAGGATGGTAAAAAAATGACTGCTGTAGAACATCCAGGAACTTGCGCATAAATATTCGCATAAATATTAAGAAGTTCGTAAGAAGTTAATCAAAGGTAGTTATTACGTCATACAAAGAACAGAACTGCGGGCAAAATAGAATACAAACATGCGCAGTAACTAACTCCCAATCAATCTCCCAAAAGTTAACAATGAAACTGTGAAAATTTACTTAAAATTTTAACTGACCGATACGTTAGTTATTTTGCTTTAGGCCGCACTACACAAATTGACAAACTATTCAAGCACTCGTAATTTATTATAGCGAATTCCAGTTGCACTAGTAATTGAAGTAATTAAAATAAGTATTCCCCTCTCAGAAGCAAGCTATATCCCCATTTTCTATATAAAATAAATATTCCTTCCTTTTATGAAATAGTTTTTATGACTATTTTCTTTCCCACCCTACAAGTTTGGGGGCCCCTGGTGGGAATCAGATTTTGGGTGGGGAAAATACCAAAAACTAATGCTTTATAGAAACAATCGTCAGAAATACAAGATAAAATTAGAAAAATATATTCATGAAAGTGGCATGAAATTATAAGTACCAAATTATCTATGATTCACTTCACATCCTAATGCTTATTGCTCTACCGCGGCTCGCCTACACGCCTAGCAGCGCATGTAAGCCCCGTGGGTCATTATTTGGGAGACTTTTTAAAGCTAATATTTTTCAGCTCTACCGTAGGCTCGCTGTGCTTGCAAAATTAGCATTAAATCACTGCTATGTTCTGGCAAGCGGTACATATGTTCTGTGCATGCAAGCCCTGAGAGTTGATTTTGGGACATTTTTACTTTCACACGAACAATAGCGGAGAGCGTTTTCAACAATTACCGAAATAGATAAAATTACACTAAATTTCGAAATAGATCGTACATCATTATTGGGGAAGTCTGTGTGATTATAGCCGACGTCTTTTCGTCACTACAGAGCAATCAACTAAAGGCGTTCCTGTTGTAGTCTATTCTACAAATAGCTACAAAACACTTTAAACTCTAGCTTAAGAATTACAAAACACTTTAGACTAGCTTAAGAATTACAAAACACTTTAAACCCTAGCTTAAGAATTAAATTATGTCGCAGCATATTCAACCACTAGTCCAATACCAACATTAGACAAATAATAAAATTAGCCGTAACCAACATTGCACTACACAATCCTCAGGAATTGGGTTGGTCAAATTAACACTAGAAGGGGCAGCCACTGCCTCTGCCATAGCTATAGTAAAACCAAATGACTTTCCTTTATTATTTAATATATTCAATCAAAAATTTATATCATTTGTCGTTCAGGTAACTTTACTACGTTGAAATCCTTGTAAAACTTAGTTTTCGACTTTAGTCGTTAGTAATTGGTTATGAAACCACTACGTCACAAGAGCAATCAGATTTCAGACCTCCGCCAATGAATATTGCTAACATTCAACTAAAAGCCTACGGATATTGCTACCATTTGTCACATGATGCTTATAGATGATAATGTACAATGTTGATCCAGAACAGTGATGCTGATCGGTGTCACCTCCAAAATTTCATGGTTTCTTCTGTTGCATAATATCTACCCATTGTTAAAGTTTTTAAAATCAGTCAAGATGTTTTGACAATCTTTAAAATTGTGAAAAAGGCAAATCCGGGTCTAGAATTAGATTCCGGATCCGAATCGTCTCAAAATTTTAATAGGGTCGTCTGTGACCTAGGTTCTATATGTGGTGAAAATTTAGTAAAAATCTGTTCTGTAGTTCTGACGTAATTCTACCCAGAGAAATAGAAATAAATAATCTTGTCCACAGAGAAACAAAAGATCATGAGGTCACAGCTCTGGCAAGAATCTAACGAACTGCTTGCGTTTGCACAAGAGCGAGAAAACAGACCTCATTAAAAGGAAACAATACTGTACAGGAAAACAACTTTGTAAAATTGGAGGTAAAAACTTATGCTCATTTAATCCCAATCTCATAAAATTACTATTTATAAAATTTTTCACATGCTCTTTCCATGTAGGTGCTTACTTTATCAATATAGAGTGAGCCATGCTTTCAAAGTTTCACCATATTTACATGGCCAAAACAAAAATGCATTAAAGTTATTCCTATAAATTAAAACCCTTTTAACTAAAAACAAGCCAAAGTACCAATATGCTTACAAAAACCTTCACAAGTGTGAAACCAATTTCTAAACCTTCACAAGCGTGTAACCAAAGTCTATACCTTCACCAGCGTGTAACCACAGTCTCTATACCTTCACCAGCGTGTAACCACAGTCTCTATACCTTCACCAGCGTGTAACCACAGTCTCTATACCTTCACCAGCGTGTAACCACAGTCTCTATACCTTCACCAGCGTGTAACCACAGTCTCTATACCTTCACCAGCGTGTAACCGAAGTCTCCAAACCTTCACCAGCGTGTAACTTATGTCTCCAAACCTTCACCAGCGTGTAACCAGTGTCTTCAAACCTTCACAAGCATGTAACTAAGGTCTCCAAGGCACCAGCCACCCGTTGAGATACTACCGCTAGAGAGTTATGGAGTCTTGACTTGCCAGGCAGTACTACATTGGATCCTTCTTCTGGTTACGGTTCATTTTCCCTTAGCCTACACTCACACTGAATAGTCTGGCCTATTTTTTTTACATATTCTCCTCTGTCCTCATTCACCTGACAACACAAATTACCAAATAATTCTTCTTCGCTCAAGGGGTTACTGCACTGTATTTGTTCAGTGGCCACTTTCCTCTTTGTAAGGGTAGAAGAGACTCTTTAGCTATGGTAAGCAGCTCTTCTAGGAGAAGGACACTCCAAAATCAAACCAATGTTCTCTAGTCTTGGGTAGTGCCATAACCTCTGTACCATGGTCTTCCACTGCCTTGGTTTAGAGTTCTCTTGCTTGAGGGTACACTCGAGCACACTCCTCTATATTATTTCTCATCCTATTGTTTTGTTAAAGTTTTTATAGTTTATATAGGAGATATTTATTTTAATGTTGTTACCCTTCCTGAAATATTTTATTTTCCTTTTTTCCTTTCCTCACTGAGCTATTTTCCCTGTTGGAGCCCCTGGGCTTATAGCATCTTGCTTTTCCAACTAGGGTTGTAGCTTAGCAAGTAATAATAATAATAATAATAATAATAACTAATGTCTCCAAACCTTCACAAGCGTGTAACTTGTCTCCAAACCTTCACAAGCGTGTAACTTGTCTCCAAACCTTCACAAGCGTGTAACTTGTCTCCAAACCTTCACAAGCGTGTAACTTGTCTCCAAACCTTCACAAGCGTGTAACTTGTCTCCAAACCTTCACAAGCGTGTAACTTGTCTCCAAACCTTCACAAGCGTGTAACTTGTCTCCAAACCTTCACAAGCATGTAACCAAATTCCCCAAACCTTCACAAGCATGTAAATAAATAACCCCAATCCTTCACAAGCATGTAACTAAATAACCCCAATCCTTCACAAGCGTGTAACCAGTCACTAAACCTTCACAAGCGTGTAACCAACCTTTACAAGCATGTAACCAAAGTAAACTATCAGTCATGTAACTAGTCACCAAACCTTGACGAGTGTGTAACCATGTGTGTAACCAAAGTACCCAAACCTTCAAAAGCATATAATCTAAGTCTCCAAATCTTCGTAAGCGTGTAACCCAAGTCTCCAAGCCTTCGCAGGCGTGGGACAAGCGTGTAACCAACCTTTACAAGCATGTAACCAAAGTAAACTATCAGTCATGTAACTAGTCACCAAACCTTGACAAGTGTGTAACCATGTGTGTAACCAAAGTACCCAAACCTTCAAAAGCATATAATCCAAGTCTAAAAATCTTCGTAAGCGTGTAACCCAAGCCTCCAAGCCTTCGCAGGCGTGGGACCGAAGCCTCCAAGCCTTCGCAGGCGTGGGACCGAAGCCTCCAAGCCTTCGCAGGCGTGGAACCAAAGCCTCCAAGCCTTCGCAGGCGTGGAACCAAAGCCTCCAAGCCTTCGCAGGCGTGGAACCAAAGTCTCCAAGCCTTCGCAGGTGCGGAACCAAAGTCTCCAAGCCTTGGCAGGCGTGGAACCAAAGTCTCCAAGCCTTCGCAGGCGTGGAACCAGTCTCTCCAAGCCTTCGCAGGCGTGGAACCAGTCTCTCCAAGCCTTCGCAGGCGTGGAACCAGTCTCTCCAAGCCTTCACAGTCGTGGAACCAAAGTCTCCAAACCTTCACAGGCGTGGAACCAAAGTCTCCAACCCTTCACAGGCGTGGAACCAAAGTCTCCAAACCTTCACAGGCGTGGAACCAAAGTCTCCAAACCTTCACAAGCATGGAACCAAAGTCTCCAAACCTTCACAAGCATGGAACCAAAGTCAACAAACCCTCACAAGCATGGAACCAAAGTCTCCATACCTTCACAAGCGTGGTTCCAAAGTCTCCAAACCTTCACAAGCGTGGAATCAAAGCCTCAAACCTTCACAAGCATGGAACCAAAATATCCAAACCTTCGCAAGCATGGAACCAAAGCCTCAAACCTTCACAAGCATGGAACCAAAGCCTCAAACCTTCACAAGCATGGAACCAAAATATCCAAACCTTCACAAGCATGGAACCAAAATATCCAAACCTTTGCAAGTATGTTAATCTAAGTCTTTAAAACTTCGCAAGCGTATTATCTAAGTCTCCAAACCTTGACAAGCATGTAATCCAAGTCTCAAACCATTGCAAGCGTATAATTTAAGTCTCAACCCTTCACAAGCGTGTAACCAGAGTCCCTAAACCTTCACAAGTGTGTAATCAAAGTCACTAAACTTCACAAGTGAGTAATCCAAGTAGCTAAACCTTGCACTAGTGTGTAATCAGTCACCAAACCTTGCACTAGTGTGTAACCAGTCACTAAACCCTCACTATTGTATAACCAGTTACTAAACCTATACTACTGTGTAACTAGTCGCCAAACCTTCATAAGGTGTGTAATCAGTCACTAGACCTTAACACATACCTTCACAAGAGTGTAACCAGTCACTAAACCTTCACAAGTGTGTAACCAGTCACTAGACCTTGAACGATCGCAAGCAAGCATGTAATCGTGTAACCAGAGTCATTAACCCTTCACAAGCGTGTAACCAGAGTCGCTAAACCTTCACTAGTGTGTAATCAAAGTCACTAAACTTCACAAGTGAATAATCTAAGTCACTAAACCTTGCACTTGTGTGTAACCAGTCACCAAACCTTGCACTAGTGTGTAACCAGTCACCAAACCTTGCACTAGTGTGTAACCAGTCACCAATCCTTGCACTAGTGTGTAACCAGTCACCAAACCTTGCACTAGTGTGTAACCAGTCACCAATCCTTGCACTAGTGTGTAACCAGTTACTAAACCTAAACTGATGTGTAACTAGTCGCCAAACCTTCATAAAGTGTGTAACCAGTCACTAGACCTTCACAAAGACCTTCACAAGTGTGTAACCAGTCACTAAACCTTCACAAAGACCTTCACAAGTGTGTAACCAGTCACTAGTCCTTCACAAGTGTGTAACCAGTCACTAGACCTAGAACCATCGCAAGCATGTAATCAGTCTCCAAACTATCGTAAGCATGTAATCTGTCTCCAATCTATCGCAAGTGTGTAACCAGTCACACTAACCCTTCACAAGCAAGTCACTAAACCTTCACAAGTATGTAACTAAAGTCACTAAACCTTCACATGTATGTAGCCAGAGTTACTAAACCTTCACAAGCATGTAACCAGTCACTAAAACTTCACAAGTGTAATCCAAGTCACTAAAACTTCACTAGTGTGTAATCTACGTAACTAAACCGTGCACTAGTGTGTAACCAGTCACTAAACCTTGCACTAGTGTGTAACCAGTTGCAACTAATGTGTAACTAATCGCCAAACCTTCATAAAATGTGTAACCAGAAACTAGACCTTCACAGAGATCTTCACAAGTGTGTAACCAGTCACTAGACCTAGAACCATCGCAAGCATGTAATCTGTCTCCAAACTATCGTAATCATGTAATCTGTCTCCAATCTATCGCAAGTGTGTAACCAGTCACACTAACCCTTCACAAGCAAGTCACTAAACCTTCACATGTATGTAGCCAGAGTTACTAAACCTTCACAAGCAAGTAACCAGTCACTAAACCTTCACTAGTGTAATCCAAGTCGGTAAATGTGTAGGAGAGCTCCGCGCTCGATTTAAAAGTTTCTAAAAGTAGAAAACGAAAGAAAACAGTAAATTAGAGCTACAGTTACCTTGAAACTGTGAGATAATCCTCCTACAACCACCTAACTCTTACACAGAAAATGTAAGCATAAACCTACTAATACAATTATGGGGGACCCCAGTGGGAAGCGGGGTTTTTGGGTGGGGGGAGGAGGAGAAAAGTGATTTTTCGGGGCACTACCGAACCTAATACAACTACCTACCCTACCCTGGGGGCCATGTACCCCTACCTAGGCCTACCGGGGGGGGGGGCTCCGCCCCCCCTGCGACCCCCCTTAAGGCCACAGTAATTTTCAGGGCACCACCGAACCTAAGACACCCACCTAACCTAGCCTATGGGGCCCTGTACCCCTACCTAGGCCTACGGGGGGGGGGCCTCCGCCCCCCCCCCTGCGACCCCCCCTTAAGGCCACATTGAGTTTCAGTTCAAACGAAACAAATTCAAATGAAAACGCCTTTTGCAAAAAAAGGAACACAAACTTCAAATAGGTCTCAATATCTAACTTACCTTTGAAACAAGACACGAAAAAATTGCACCTCCTCTTCCTTTTCCCACGAGTAACCACACTACGATCACACCGGAATACTAATTTGTTGTAATCTATACGGCACACATTTTCACAATTAGGGCACTTTTTCTCTGCCAAAATCAAACCATGACGTTGAGCAAATGCAATTAGCAAATCAACTTTCCCTGAATAATGTACACAAAAATCCCCATAAGAAATAAAGCAATTGTCACAAATGACACAGTCGGAACGGGATGAAGGTCCTGCTAATTACTCAATACTTCACGGCAAAATGAGCTTTTCAGTTTGAAGGGAGATCCGAGACGTGCAAAAATATTCCTCCGCGGAACTTCATGTAAACTGTGGTAACTGGTGGAAAAATAGCAGGGATAAGTGAAGTAATAAGTGTCAGCATTGGCTAGATTTGTAAAAACCACCATGATTGGTTTTCAAACAGTGTGAAGTCAAGAAAACACCTGTTATTGGTTAGAATAGCATTGAGAACTAGTTTGCCATACGCAGTAAGGCGGTGAAACAGCTCATTTTAGCCAAGACATCACACAGTAAACAAAAACAAACACTTAGAAAAAATCCAGGTGAAACATAACTATACACACGAATATCTTCGTTAAATAGAAGCTGCTCATATATTGACTATTATATAAGCGTTCTATATGATATAATAGTGAATTGTAGGTGTTTAAATTCTTCAAGATCTTCCGCGGAGCTCTCCTACACATTTACCTCCAAGTCACTAAAACTTCACTAGTGTGTAATCTACGTCACTAAACCGTGCACTAGTGTGTAATCAGTCACTAAGCCTTGCACTAGTGTGTAACCAGTCGCAACAAATGTGTAACTAGTCGGCAAACCTTCATAAAGTGTGTAACCAGAAACTAGACCTTCACACAGACCTTCACAAATGTGTAACCAGTCACTAGACCTTCACAAGTGTAATCCAAGTCACTAAACCTTGCACTAGTGTGTGACCAGTCACAACCTTGCACTAGTGTGTAACCAGTTGCAACTAATGTGTAACTAGTCGCCAAACCTTCATAAAGTGTGTAACCAGAAACTAGACCTTCACAGAGATCTTCACAAGTGTTTAACCAGTCACTAGACATAAAACCATCGCAAGCATGTAATCTGTCTCCAAACTATCGTAAGCATGTAATCTGTCTCCAATCTATCGCAAGTGTGTAACCAGTCACACTAACCCTTCACAAGCAAGTCACTAAACCTTCACATGTATGTAGCCAGAGTTACTAAACCTTCACAAGCAAGTAACCAGTCACTAAACCTTCACTAGTGTAATCCAAGTCACTAAAACTTCACTAGTGTGTAATCTACGTCAGTAAACCGTGCACTAGTGTGTAATCAGTCACTAAGCCTTGCACTAGTGTGTAACCAATCGCAACAAATGTGTAACTAGTCGCCAAACCTTCATAAAGTGTGTAACCAGAAACTAGACCTTCACACAGACCTTCACAAATGTGTAACCAGTCACTAAACCTTCACAAGTATGTAATCCAAGTCACTAAACCTTGCACTAGTGTGTGACCAGTCACTGAACCTTGCACTAGTGTAACCAGTTGCAACTAATGTGTAACTAGTCGCCAAACCTTCATAAAGTGTGTAACCAGAAACTAAGACCTTCACAGAGATCTTCACAAGTGTGTAACCAGTCACTAGACCTAGAACCATAGCAAGCATGTAATCTGTCTCCAAACTATCGTAAGCATGTAATCTGTCTCCAAACTATCGCAAGTGTGTAACCAGTCACACTAACCCTTCACAAGCAAGTCACTAAACCTTCACATGTATGTAGCCAGAGTTACTATACCTTCACAAGCAAGTAACCAGTCACTAAACCTTCACTAGTGTAATCCAAGTCACTAAAACTTCACTAGTGTGTAATTTACGTCACTAAACCGTGCACTAGTGTGTAATCAGTCACTAAGCCTTGCACTAGTGTGTAACCAGTCGCAACAAATGTGTAACTAGTCGCCAAACCTTCATAAAGTGTGTAACCAGAAACTAGACCTTCACAAATGTGTAACCAGTCACTAGACCTTCACAAGTGTGTAATCCAAGTCACTAAACCGTGCACTAGTGTGTAATCAGTCACTAAGCCTTGCACTAGTGTGTAACCAGTCGCAACAAATGTGTAACTAGTCGCCAAACCTTCATAAAGTGTGTAACCAGAAACTAGACCTTCACACAGACCTTCACAAATGTGTAACCAGTCACTAGACCTTCACAAGTGTGTAATCCAAGTCACTAAACCTTGCACTAGTGTGTAATCTAGGTCACTAAACCTTGCACTAGTGTATAACTAGTCGCCAAACCTTCGTAAAGTGTGTAACCAGTCACTAGACCTCCAGAGACCTTCACAAGTGTGTAACCAGTCACTAGACCTTCACATGCGTGTAACCAGTCACTAGACCTTGAACCATCGCAAGCATGTAATCTATCTCCAACTATAGCAAGTGTGTAACCAGTCACTAGACCTTCACAAAAACCTTCACAAGTGTGTAACCAGTCACTAGACCTAGAACCATCGCAAGCATGTAATCAGTCTCCAAACTATCGTAAGCATGTAATCTCTCTCCAATCTATCGCAAGTGTGTAACCAGTCGCATTAACCCTTCACAAGCAAGTCACTAAACCTTCACAAGCATGTAACTAAAGTCACTAAACTTTCACATGTATGTAGCCAGAGTTACTAAACCTTCACAAGCATGTAACTAGTCACTAAACCTTCACAAGTGTAATCCAAGTCCCTAAAACTTCACTAGTGTGTAATCTACGTCACTAAACCGTGCACTAGTGTGTAATCAGTCACTAAGCCTTGCACTAGTGTGTAACCAGTCGCAACAAATGTGTAACTAGTTGCCAAACCTTCATAAAGTGTGTAACCAGAAACTAGACCTTCACACAGACCTTCACAAATGTGTAACCAATCACTAGACCTTCACAAGTGTGTAATCCAAGTCACTAAACCTTGCACTAGTGTGTGACCAGTCACTGAACCTTGCACTAGTGTGTAACCAGTTGCAACTAATGTGTAACTAGTCACCAAACCTTCATAAAGTGTGTAACCAGAAACTAGACCTTCACAGAGATCTTCACAAGTGTGTAACCAGTCACTAGACCTAGAACCATAGCAAGCATGTAATCTGTCTCCAAACTATCGTAAGCATGTAATCTGTCTCCAATCTATCGCAAGTGTATAACCAGTCACACTAACCCTTCACAAGTCACTAAACCTTCACATGTATGTAGCCAGAGTTACTATACCTTCACAAGCAAGTAACCAGTCACTAAACCTTCACTAGTGTAATCCAAGACACTAAAACTTCACTAGTGTGTAATTTACGTCACTAAACCGTGCACTAGTGTGTAACTAGTCACTAAGCCTTGCACTAGTGTGTAACCAGTCGCAACAAATGTGTAACTAGTCGCCAAACCTTCATTAAGTGTGTAACCTGAAACTAGACCTTCACACAGACCTTCACAAGTGTAACCAGTCACTAGACCTTGAACCATAGCAAGCATGTAATCTGTCTCCAACACTAACCCTTCACAAACATGTAAATAAAGTCACTTACCCTTCACAATTATGTAGCCAGAGTTACTAAACCTTCACAAGCATATAACCAGAGTCACTAAACCTTGCACTAGTGTGTGACCAGTCACTAAACCTTGCACTAGTGTGTGACCAGTCACTGAACCTTGCACTAGTGTGTGACCAGTCACTGAACCTTGCACTAGTGTGTGACCAGTCACTGAACCTTGCACTAGTGTGTGACCAGTCACTGAACCTTGCACTAGTGTGACCAGCCACTAAACCTTGCACTAGTGTATAACTAGTCGCCAAACCTTGCACTAGTGTATAACTAATCGCCAAACCTTGCACTAGTGTATAACTAGTCGCCAAACCTTCGTAAAATGTGTAACCAGTCACTAGACCTTCACATGCGTGTAACCAGTCACTAGACCTTGAACCATCGCAAGCATGTAATCTATCTCCAACTATAACAAGTGTGTAACCAGTCACACTAACCCTTCACAAGCATGTAAGTAAAGTCGCTAAACCTTCAAAAGTGTGTAACCAGTCGCTAAATCTCAAGTGTATAACCAGTCACTAAACCTTGCACAAGTTTGTAACCAGTCAACTAAACCTTGCACTAGTGTAACCCGTTATTAAACCTTGCACTAGTGTGTAGCCAGTCACTAAAACTTCACAAGTGTAACTAGTCACTAAAACTTCACTAAGTGTGCAACCAGTCACTAAAACGTCACGTGTGCATAACCGAAGACACTAAACCTTCAGAAGTGTGTAATGTAAGTCACTAATACTCCACAAGTGAATAACTAGTCACTAATCCTTCACTAGTGAATAAATAACCAGTCACTAATCCTTCACAAGAGATTAACCAGTCACTAATCCTTCACAAGTGATTAACCAGTCACTAATCCTTCATAAGTAAATAACCAGTCACTAATCCTTCATAAGTAAATAACCAGTCACTAGACCTTCACGTGTGTGTAACCAGTCAGTCACTAGACCTTCACATATGTGTAACCAGTCAGTCACTAGACCTTCACATATGTGTAACCAGTCAGTCACTAGACCTTCACGTACGTGTGTGTGTGTGTGTGTGTGTGTAAACAGTCACTAGACCTTCGCAAGTGTGAAAGCATAGTTACTATACATTCACATGTGTAACCAAAGTCACAAGTTCACTTGTCATGTTATATATTGTATCCTAAAGTTATATCTCGTTACTTTCCTCTAAGAAATAGATTTAACTTCAAATTAGCCAAGTTTGAAGGCTAAGAGTGTGTATGTGTGTGTGTGTATGTGTGTGTGTGTGTGTGTGTGTGTATGTGTGTGTGTGTGTGTGTGTGTGTGTGTGTGTGTGTGTGTGTGTGTGTGAGCGCGCACGCTGTTTAAAACATGGGGATATTTAATTTAGAGCAAGTTAGTCAAAACTGACTAGTATCAATTAACTTCTCTATTTAAGAAGCTTTTTGGTAAAATTATGGAACTACATTTCCCATAGAAAAAAAAAAAAAACTTACTTCAATGAATATGCTTTAAAAAATTGGGCCTTTATTTCCATCGCAAATAAACCAGTTTTCCTCCTCCCCTTCCTGACGGACACGGGTGTGAATGTGGGATTTAACACTTTCGAGATTCGTAAAAGGCCACAGAAGGTAACAAACCCACTTGATGCAATTAAGTTTCCAGGTCACAGACCTAACTGGGGGCTTTGGGGTCAAGCCCCCGGACCGCCCTTCCCAGGTCACAAACCTGCTCAGGTCACAGATCTAGCGGGGACGGGCTTGAGATTAAAAATCACTAAAGACAGTTGCATAAGAAAACAGACCCCAATCTTTACATTGATATTTTATCAAATAAAAATATGCTATAATTCACAATAGTAAAAAATAACCACACTTCGAAAACATTTGCACAAGTTTCAAACACCAAATTACTGTAATAAGTTATAATCAAATTTAGAAAAATCAAATAAATTTCAATTCCAAAAATCCATGGCAACGACCAATTAGATTTGTATGAAAATGATTTCCCAGTTTTGCAATACAACGAATGTTACAAAACAGTTTCACGGAATATACTAAAAGCTAATAAATAGAATAAATTGTATGGTATGAAAATGATAAGTCTTATTGCTTTGTACGTTTAAGCGATCCTACTCAACCAATAATCTCCAAGGCAATGCCCAGTTAAGCATTCAAAGAGTACTTTAAAATTACTTGCTTAGAAAATTTATTTGTCCATTATAAAAACACATGAAACCTCTTCACAAATATGGAGAACTTGACGAAATTATGAGGCACTTTCTGAAAAGTATGGAATTTGGATAGTTTGACACCGAGATGTCAGCATAAAGACCATATACGCAACACCGCCGGTAAGGAAAGTAATGCTAATTGGAACATGGAAACGAAATAATGAATACAAAGCCCATAATAAACCTTTAAAAAGGATACTTACATAAATTATCCACGATTCATGTTCACGTCTTCAGACCCGAGATTCAAATAACTACGAACTGTCTGAAGGTTCAGAATGTAGATTTTAGAAAATCAAGGAAGCAGAAATCCTTGTTTTGTCGTCCTTGGGAGACAAGTGGCTCCATCTGTATATGGTCTTCATGACCATTATTACTTATGTAAATCCTAACTTTTTTATACATAGAATTGTCCAACCGAAGCTATTTAATTAATACTGAAGAACACAGTTTTATTAAAATCATAGCCAAATTTCATCACCAATTAAATTATTAGTAATGTTTCTGCTCCTTGCCTAGGACAAAATATTATCAAATCTCAATTTTTCATTTTTAAATTTTAATATTTTAATTCTTTTGTGAATAGCAGGATAACACTAAATGCATAGGTGAAAAAAAAGAGGATGGAAAATAAAAACAGGGCACAGCTGAAGTAAATCACTGAGCAATACCTACTTTCTTATCTGGTACATTTTGCCATATTGCTTCAAAATGTACTGGATATAAGTATCATTTCAACAATTTTAATACTCGAATGGAACTTCAAGGAAAGTGTATTGCAATCAGTTTGGTAGCAATTTTTTTTCGAGCATTTTTGGAATCAAGGTGTGGTAGAATATTTAGAATTAAGAGTATGGAAATAGACTTTTATTCGTTAATTAACTTGCATGGATATAACTTCGTTTACCTAAATCTCGTCTTCAAAATAAGTATTTTTTCTGCATATCGTTATTGCATATTGGTTATACTCTTACATTGACATGCTCTGGCTAACCTGTTGTTACAATTTTAAGAAAACTATGTACATGTGATAATGCACATGGCTCGTTATAAAGGCAGTTATTACTAGATGGGAGAGAGTTTACTTACTTTCTCAATGTCACATTTTGATATGTTGCTAACTCAAAGCTTCTATTTCACTCACGAACTCACGAAGTAATCAGCAAACGTGTTTCTGAAGTCAGCTACTGCCGGTCCAGATCGTACATTCATAAAATGAGTGTTTTCAAAATGAGAGCCATTGCGAAGAGTTCCCTTAATTCTTCTTTTTGTTTTTAATTCTTGCTCCAGCTAATAGAGTAGTTACCCCTTGCTTTCGCTTTCGCAATTCTACGTTTTCTTCTACCATGACATGGGTGGACTGCATTATAATTTTAGTATTGCGGACTTATAAGCCTCTTATTCTTATATTTCAGTACCAATTCAGGTCTGATTAATTCTAGGATATTTTGACCGTCACATGAGCCCTATGCTAACTACAGTAATCTTTTAAATTATTAATTTTCATATGCCAGATTAGATAGGATTATTGTTATGTATGTTCTTGAATTGCAGATTGCTCTTTGAAGGCTATTTTGAACAAAATCCTGCCGCAACCTCACTCTTTGCTAAAATATAATGCCCTGGTCAAAATTCCTGATTTGGTGCCTAAACTCAAGAGGACTCACCTGTAGGAAGCTAAACCCAGGTGAACCGATTCGACCTTTGCATTACCCCCATTCGCTAACGAGACGACGAGCTGCCAGGACAGGTCCACATTCACCTGTCAGGCTAGTCTCTCTTACCCCAAGGCAAGTGTTCCTTCCATGCACTAACCAGAGCAGAGACAGAAGAGGACGGACGAGTACCAGTTTCATGATGGCGAGAGAGAGAGGACAGATGAGCCTGATCAGCCAAGAAGCGAGGAACACAGAGGGGTGGGCCAGTCAGCTGAAAGGTGCTATAATAACAGCCATTTTCTGGACAAGGGCTCCTCCTCCATGAAGTTCTGAAGTGAGTGCAGATAATGTGGGCCCAAAGTAGAATTTCCACATTTTAGATTAGGTTTTTCACTTTACTCCATTTAGGTATTACTGGTATTTTTACACAATTCGGGCTAAGTGCGTGGGATTTTTGTAAACATTTTTGTTTATTATTTTCCTTTAGAGACAGTCAAATCTCATGTCATAGGAACACGTGTTCTACCTCATTTTAATCATTTAACAATGCAAAAGACCTTGAGTTTTAGAGTAATACTATTTTTTACCACTCTTTATTTTTGTTAAGATTTTGCATTTCTTTGATTTCTTTTAATTGTGTTTGTTTTTCTTTTTTGCTCTTGCTAAGATGACCAATCTAGTACTGTAATTTTGCAATAAAGAAATTAGATTAGGTTATACCTGCTCGTATCCTTAATCCTTTTATTTCATCGATTATGTGTTTGTATTATAAGTATTCAATTCAGGATAGTTATACTTGGGATATTGAAAAGACTACATTGATCTGAATAATGTAAGCAAGTGATATTAGCGACTGACCGTTTCATTTGTCTCAGTGCTTTTGAGTTGAAGATCCTTATTTTAACTTTAATACATCCCTGCTCCCATCCATTGCCATGGTCTTCATTAAGTAAATTCCTGTCCAGCATCCACTGGGGTCGATAGGATGGATCCAAAATAGAACCCAAGAGTGAGATGGCTTCAGTAATGAAAAAGTAAAGCAGACGATCAAATTACTTAGTCATGTGTGGACTTTTTAGGTCTCTGGACAGATGACGCTTTTTCCTGGAGTAAAGGTCTGTGAACTGCATCACCAAAGTCATTGCCAGGGTGTTGTGCCCTTAAGTGTTAATGCTCCTATCCTCCCATGAAAATTTGTTGTTGCATGTTATAGGGAGACATTCCTGGAACATGTTCCCACTCAAGATTCATTCAAAAATAATTATTCTCCACATGCATTGCGTTCTCTTACAAAGCTATGAAGAACATAACTCTCTTTGATGATATTCATAACAAAATGGAGAGATATGTTAAGGGGACGATGGAATATCCTCCATGTCATAATTATTATTATTATTACTTGCTAAGCTATAAGCTAAGTTGGAAAAGCAATAGCCCAGTGGCTCCAACAGGGAAAATAGCCCAGCGAGGAGAGGAAACAAGGAAAAATAAAATGTTTTAAGAACAGTAACGACATTAAAATAAATATCTCCTATATAAACTATAAAAACTTGAACAAAACAAGAGGAAGAGAAATAAGATAGAATAGTGTGCCCGAGCGTACCCTCAAGCAAGAGAACTCTAACCCAAGGCAGTGAGAGACCATGGTACAAAGGCTATGGCACTACCCAGGACTAGAGAACTAATGTTTGATTTTGAAGTGTCCTTCTCCTAGAAGAGCTGCTTACCATAGCTAAAGAGTCTCTTCTACCCTTACCAAGAGGAAAGAAGCAACGGAACAATTACAGTGCAGTAGTGAACCCTTTGGGTGAAGAAGATTGTTTGGTAATCTCAGTGTTGTCAGGTGTATGAGGATAGAAGAGACTATGTAAAGAATAGGCCAGACTATTTTGTGTATGGGTAGGCAAAGGGAAAATAAACCGCAACCAGAGAAGAATCCAATGTAGTACTGTCTGGCCAGTCAAAGGATCACATAACTCTCTAGCGGTAGTGTCTCAACATTTGTTACATAAAATTCGAAATGCATTCTCCACATACCTTCCTCTAGGGTTGTTGTGGCCTGGTGGTAGCGTCTTTGCCTGGTGATTGCCAGTCCCACTCAAATTTGGTAGTTCCTTTGGTCGCTGCAACCTCACCATCCTTGTGAGCTAAGGATGGTGGGTTTGGGGGAGCCTATAGGTCTATCTGCTGAGTCATCATCAGCCATTGCCTGGCGCTCCTTGGTCCTAGCTTGCTTGGGTGCTGATCATATGTAATACGGTCAGTCTCTAGGGCATTGTCTTGCTTGAGTGCCCTATAAAGCCTTTAACCCTTAACGATAATTGAATATTCTTTTTTTTTTTTTAACTTAATAATCTTCTTCCATACAGGCTGTATGGAAAATTTAATGCAGCTGTATGATACAGCTGCATTAAATTTTCATGTAGACCAAATGTTCATCCCCTAAATATACATATGGCACACACAGTTTTTGAAAACTGGGCTATGGTTTTGCTTGGGGTAGAGGAAAGAGATTTTGGGCAATATATCTCTAGAAAGAAGTATTTTTGAAAGTGATCGAATAACAGTTTTTCCCATACGCTTCAATGTTCTTTAAATGCTATTTCAGGCATCTTAAGTTATTAGAAAAATTATTATAATTTTTCTTCAGTTCCCAAAGAGATTAGCACATGCGCTGTGCATGTATCTTTTAGCCTTTAGTGGGTACACACAGTGAATTTTTCATCTTCTCTTTCTCTCTCTTTTTATTCTAATAAAGCCTATTCTTGTAAAATGTATTTTGACATAGGAAAATTTTTTTTGGGGGTGAGATAGCCATGTCGTTCTGATGGAAGTTCCTCAATGGCAACTTCTACTTGGGATATTTCTGCAAGAAATCTTACCTTAGAGATATCAACGGAGTTGTAACCTCCGGAGAAAATATTGCGAGAGATATCGTGTATAAATAAGGGACGTGTTAATAACAAGCCATAGTTATAGAATTAACCCTGTCTCAAAGGAAAGGTGAGGGTAGGATACATGGGCAAGAGAGCCATTACAACTCCCGATCTCAATATTCTACAATTAACACATTTCCTGTTGAACCATTCCAGGAGCAGCCATTATATGATGCGAGGTCTCACACTGAGAAAAGAGAGGGGATGGAAAAATAACGAGTGCGCCATCAGGACGACATGGCTATCTCTTCCAAATATAGATTTTTATTATGTCAAAACCCGTTTTTTGGGCTCGACCCATGTTGTCCTGATGGAAGTGTATCAGAGAATTATCATTTTCAGTTGTGGCCACAAGAGTTTTAACCCTGTAACTCCATAGATATAAGCATACTTCCTACAGCATTGATAACTATGGTACCGAACGATGAGAGTAAGCAAGAAGTGTGTACAAAAGTAGGAGCAAAGTAAATTAATAGCACAGTTCCACTCAATGTGAAGAAGAACTTTGTCTCCAGTAGATGAAAAGACCGAAGTCTCTACAAGGAGGGTTAAAAAATTTGATACACTACTTTTATATTATATAGATAGCAGGTCCAAAGAAAAGAAAATGCAAAAGGGAACAATAGTCTTTTATTGTTTCTAAAAGTACATACATGTAGTATTAGTAGTATAACATTATATACAAATATATATATATATATATATATATATATATATATATATATATATATATATATATATATATATATAAAGAAAACTGGAGTTTTCAGACCCCAAATTATAGATTAGAATAGTAAAACAGTAATACTCGTGACATAAAAGGAAAATATCACTTATGACTAATTATACATGGAACAAAATATCATAGTTCCCTTGCACCATGTAGACTGAGAAGTCCCAACTATACAGTCCAAAAGAGTCCATGCACGGCACTTAAGAAGCTGGTTTGATCACACTACCAACGGCTACCACAAAGTGTTTAATCTCTTCCAACTGATGTAAGTAATGTTTGAAGAACACCCTCGAAGATTTCCATCCTGTGTAAGCCTGTAAGCCTGCAAAGGACATAGATTGGAAAGAATTTAAAGAAGAGTCAATTTTTCTAGGCTCATTACCCGCTCGGATACTTTCCGGGTCAGCTCCTCTGATGAAGTAGGTGAGTTTGGACCTTAGCTGTTTCATAGAAAGATTAGATCCTGTCATCTCCCCTTTAAAAGGTTGACCGTCTTTCAAGGCCAGGCTCTTTGATAGATAGGCCTTAAGGCACTCCACGGGACACAGAGAAGGGTCCTCCTGTAGTGGGACAATTTTCCAGGGCCCCAAAGAGTTTCATGGGAAGTTCGATCTTCTCCAAGAATGCAGGATCTGGATAAAGATTTACCTCCCCCAAATCCCTAGGTTTGGGGGCCATCATCCATTGAAAGGGTCCAATCTTACTGACTCTACCACCAGAAGCCATAGCAAGCAAAAAGATAGACTTATGAGCAAGATACCTCAGAGAGCCAGAAGCGTTATCTATCAAAGAGGCAAAGTGCAGGACTTTACCTAACGACCATGAAATAGCATTGGGAGGAGCATTAGGTTTCAGTTTAGCACAAGCCTTCGGTATCTTATTGAACAGCTTGCTATTGAGTTTGATATCAAAAGCAAAAGCAATCGGTCTGTTTAGTGCCGACTTACAAGAAGCAATAGTTGTAGAGGCTAGACCTTGATTGCGTACTGAAATAAAGAAAGAAATGCAGAAGTCCATAGAAATAGAAGAGGGCTGATGACTTTTCACGAACGCAACCCATTTTTGTCATGAAGACAAATATTGTCGTTTTGTGGTGTTGAACTTGTACTCTTCTATGAAATCAATCCTTACCCTCGCAATTCCGAATTTTCTTTGAGCCGCGTGGGTGAGAAAATCATTAGCTGAAGGGTTTTCGTTATCCAAGAGGAAGCAACCACAGAAGTCTGTTGAACATCCTGGGACATGGTAGAGGGACCTGGAGGGGTTTGAGTTCCAGGACAAGAGGGTACCAATTGTTCTTGGGCCACTTGGGAGCCACGAGAGCTGCTGTTCCCCTGAAAGTGCGCAGTTTGTTCAGCACTTTCAGTAGGAGGTTGAATGGATGAAATAGGTAGATGTGAGACCACTGGTTCCTATCCAGAGACATCGCATCCATTCCTGTTGCTTCCGGATCTAAGTTTGGTGCTACATACCGAGGAAGCTTCTTCTTGAAACTCGTCGCAAAGAGATTGATTTGCAGTTCCAGGACTTGCTCCAGAAGGAAACAGAATGGTTTTGCGTCCAGACACCATTCGATTTCCTGAGGCTTGGATCTCGATAGGGTGTCCGAGGTCACATTGTGAACTTTTTTGAGGTGAACTGCTGAAAGATGCCATTTCCTCCTTTTTTCTCAAGAGAAAATAGCTAGGATTACATGGTTTATCTGAAGCGATCTGGAGCCCTGTCTGTTGACACAATGTACTATTGTATTGTTGTCGATGACCAATTTGATGTGTGATTTTGTCTTTGAGCATAGTCTCTTCAGAGTCAGAAACATTGATGTGAAACTTCTGAAATGCAATCGTCTACTGACCCTGCACTTTCTTGAAAGAGGAGTGGCGCCCCCAACCTTGTTCCGAGGCGTCTGTGTGAAGTCACAGAAGGAGGACACTATAGAGAGACATAGTTCGATACACTCTTGGCAGGGGACCGTGGCTTGATCAACTTCAGCAGTAAGACCGGGTTTTGTGGCGAAGATCTCTCCGAGCATTGGATGTCTTTCTTCTCCAGACTCTGTTGGCATCTTTGAGTCTTGCTTTCAGGATTGGGTCTGTCATGGCAGTGAACTGTAACGACCCAAAGACCTTTTCCTCTTGCCGTCTGGTGATTACTTTTGAACGAAGTAGGCACCTGACCGAGTTTGCAATTTCCTTTCTCTTGCCTTGTGGTAGAGAGAGGATGTGTGACTGTAGATTCCAGTGAAGTCCTAGCCACTGGAATTTCTGAACTGGAGATAGTCTGGACTTCTCGAGGTTGATTTGGAAGCCCAGAGATTGTAGGAAGTTCATGACCTCTTGGGCTGTTCGAAGGCATTCCGACTTTGTTGCAGCCCAGACTAACCAGTCGTCCAGGTACACTCTCACCTGAAGGCCTCTGTTTCGAAGTTTTTGGACAATGGCCTCGACTAGCTTCGTGAAAATCGATGGAGCTATATTGAACCCTAAGGGCATAGCTTTGAATACGTAGGCCTTTCTTTTCATTTTGAAACCAAGGTAGGTGAAGAAGCACAGACCTATCAAAAGATGCCAATAAGCATCTTTAAGATCTATGAAGACAGTGTAGGCCCCCTGAGGTAGCAGGGTTCGTATTTGCGAGGTAGTCAGCATCTGGAACTTCTCCTTCAGAATGATTTTGTTTAGTGGGGACAAGTCCAGAATAGTTTGAAGAGTGTTCAAATCTTTCTTGGGCATGCAGAATAGCTGCCCTTGAAAGTTCATAGATTTTGTACTATGGATGACTCCCTTCTAGAGAAGGTCCTGAACATAATCCTCAGAAAAGAGGGTTGGGGGTTGAAAGAACCTCTTGAACCACTGTGGTTTCTGTCTCCATTTCCAGCCTAGCCCTTTTGAGACTATGCTGTGAGCCCAGGGATCGAGCTCCCACTGATCCCTGAACAGGTGAAGTCGTCCCCCTACTGAAAGCTCCTCACTGCTGTTCTGAAGAACACGCGTCTTTAGTCGTCTTGCCTCTACTTCCTCGGCCTCTAGTTTGCCTACCTCTTCCAGAACTTTCCCTGTTATAGGAGCTCTTCTTATGAGCTTTGGCAGGGTGGAACGTGGTGGCAGCTCTCTTGTACACTGGATTGAAGGCTGGAGACTGTAGAATATACTGCTGGGGAACTGTGTACACAGTCTGAGGGATGGTAATAACTGAGGCTGTTGTGACAGGAAAAGATTTCCTTCCTTTGAAGTGACTTCTGGGCTTCTTGCCCTTGGGTTGAAGTCCTTCATTAGGGGTAAATTTCAGTTCAAAGGAGATAGCCCACTTGTCAATAAGGCTCTTATTCTCCCAAGCCGCTTTGTCCATGACTTCTTTAACCTATTTTTCAGGGAAGAGATCCTTCCCCCAGATCAATTTTCTAGGTTCTGTTTGTAGCATTGGCTAGGACGTGTTCTCTACATGTCCTCCTAGCTAGGAAGAAAGCATGGAGATCCTTATGAAACATGATTAGGTGAGTCTTTGCTAAGACAGGGAAGAGGTCAGATTTGGAATAGTTTCCAATAAGTGTCTCAAGATAAGATTGGAAGAATAAAGAGGCAGAAAGTCTCTCTTTAGCTTCCAATTCTTCCTTTAAAAGGGATTCGGGAATCCTAAGCAGTTTGTCATTAAACTTTTTGCCTCTGATGTCCTTATCTAATTTTCCAACAGCGAATGTATATAGGACGTCCTCCCAGTTGTTCGAATCATAAAGAAGGGCTAGAGAAACAGGTTTACATTCCTCTAGCACTGGGAATGGCCAGGTCTTCACTACTGCTTTTATTACGACCTCTAAGCTTTTAGAGGCAAAGGGGAAGATAGTATCCTTGGGGGCCACAAAGGTGGCAGGTTTCCTACCAAAGGCAGAAAGTTGGGTATTATTGAATTCAGCTGTCTTTCACTCTTAACCAAAAGGGTATTATTGAATTCAGCTGTCTTTCACTCTTAACCAAAAGGGATTGAGCCTTGCTATTTGTCTAGAAAGATTGTTTCCTTAGGGATTGTATCGTCCCTAATGGACACTTCCGAGCTAAGCCTGACATAACAGTAAGGATAACTATTGATCGATGGAAAGAATTCCAAGTCCAAAACTGGCTTGGAACCCAAACCATCCCCGATATAGAGGAACCCTTTGGTTAGAGCCATATGCTCAGCATAGCCCCAAGGGTTCTTACTGTGCATTCAGGTAGGCTCGAAGCTGGGGGAGCCTTAGAAGCAGGTGCTTTTTGTAAAGCTTCTATCCTCACTGTTAGGTCCGCTTAAGAACGTTCATATTTGGCACTTAGGTTCTCCATGAAAGCTTTCATGGACGCCATTAGTTCCAAGTTATTAAGAAACGAATATTTGTCTATCATCAGAACCAGGGTGAAGGTGGAAGCTGGGGCTTGAGCAGCAGTGATGGGGAAACAAACTAAAGTGGCACTAGGAGCTGTACTCACCTGATGTACGTCCAATGACTCTCCTGAGGCTTCCGTGGCAGCAGGATCCTCTCCTTCTCTGATGACACAAAAGAAGTAGTCGACATGTTGTCAGCATCCAGGCTCATGATTTGCAGAATGTCTTGGACTTTATCATCCACATGATCTGGTGGTACCAGCGGGAGTTGAACCGTTGGTAACTGATGACTAAACACAGAGGTCACAGAGGCCTTGGGAAAGAGGAGGGCCTTCAGTTCCAGAGAAGGAAGATAAGGGGCACCTTGTTGAGAGCTCTTCTGGAAGCTTCTTACCCGGTGTCAGAGCATCCTCCGACTTCGATCTCGAACGTCCAAGGGGACGCCAATGGCATAGAAGCCAGTTTGAAGGAGATCCATGCAGACCTGGCAGTTGGTAGGTTCCAAGATTGCAACGGATACCTTGGAAATATGACAATCGGCATGTTTCCGGCAGGTCGTGTGGCCACAGGGCAACTTGACCCGCCTGGTACAGATGACCATTGAGCACTCCATGTCATCAGCGACCTGTAAAGATAAGACATTTCAAGGAGTACATAATATTAAGAATTATATCTTCTTAAAATTAGTTAAACAAAACACATCCTAACCTAAATAAACCTGATGCCTAAAGAATGGCTAAGATTAAGCATAATCAGAACACATGCCAAACAGCTCAGAAATCTGTAGCGATTTATGAAGCAAAATATACTGACAGTGTGGAAGGAATATGGAGGAAAGGATCACACCAAAGGAACACCAGAACCTCCAAAGTAGGTTTATTGGAACAGCCTAAGAAGATAAGTTCACTTGTCATACTGCCTAGACCAGCAACAGCTGCCCCCGAGGTGGCAGCAGCTGGGAGGCGGCAACTATCTTTAGTAGCCAGAAAAGACTGACCTGTTAATACCCCAGGCATGGCGACACAAGGCGGAAGACGCATTGTATAGTCAACTGAAGTGGGAGAGAGTCCAGTGCTTCTTTCCAGACTGTTGAAAGGAAGAAGAAGAAGAGCAAGAGTTGATCATATAAAATACCTTGATTTTACAAAATTACACATATATATAAGGAAACTGGAGGGTTCCTCCCTTTCTCTGAGAGTTGGCTGTCTACAGGGGGGGAGTGAACAGTCCCATAGAAAAGGTCTCCATACAAGGGAAGTACAGGAAAGAAAGGCAGCTAATAAGTGAACCTGCCAAGGCCTGATCATTATCATTAACTTATGAAAAGTGGGGATGCAGCCCGTAAGAGAATGAGAGCCGTACAAGATGGCCAGGACGCTAAGATTTATAAATTCAACGGATGTCCTGACAACCAGGCAGGATTCAATAGACTAGCTCTAGAAGACAATGTTCCTCAGATGTGGGATAGGAAAGAGCAGATGACTATTCTAAGGTTGCAGCTGAGGCAGCAGAGGGGATGACTCATAGCCAACACACAGCCAGTGCTAGAAGAACTCAAGCTGACAAGACAGGAAGCTGAGACAGAAGGTAGCACCTCTGTCTAGATGGGCTAACATGGCTAGGGAGTCAAGACTCCATAGCAAGAGTGATATTTCAAGCTGACAAGACAGGAAGCAGGGACAAAAGGAGATACATCTGCCTAGGTAGGCTAACCTGGCAAGGGAGTCAAGACTCCATAGCAAGAGGATATAGGCCAGGAAGTGAAGCTGCAGACATAGAACGGGTACTGCCAAGGCAGCAGAGGAGGGCCCCAAGGGGTAGCAACTCTACTCCTAGATAGGTTAAGCCATAGGGAAAACTGTGTAGGCAAGCCTAGCCTCCCTAGCAGGTGAGGGAAAGCTCAAAAGCTAGGGTGAGATGATTAGACAAGATGAACATAGTTCACAGTACAGTCAGGTTATGGCATATCTAGGAAGGGGAACGGGCAGATAAACACCCAAGGGGGATCTCTAAGGAGGAAGAGAGATTTTAACCGGAGCAGGAGAAAAGCTCACCTATCTAGGCTAGAAAGATAGCCTATAAGTAGGCACACTAACAGGCACAAGGAAGAGGAAAGAAGGGGGTGGTGATGGGAGATTCAGAAAATGGTGAGGTGGAATGACAGGAAGGCCCAAGAGCAACATTAGTGTTCCAAAGAGTCTGCCGTGATAGGGCACAGAGGACAAGTCCTCACAACCAGGCATAGCCTACCAAAGACTAAGAGAAAAGCCTAATAATAGTTAAAGCGACACAAGGAGGACTACTAGTCAGCATCAGAACAGGGGGTAAGGCATTCCAATGGGTAAACACAAGTAGACACACGGAACAGTATCCCAAGAATTGTTCCAAGACCGCAGCTCCCGCCGTGACAAATCGACAGCAGGGAGGACAGACAGCCTTACCCAACCAGTAAGTTTAGGTGAAAGAAGGTAGGGTGCATAGTGAAAATTTACCAGGCATGGCCACCAGCTAGGGGAGGCTAGCCTAAGTCAATGCTGATAAAACACACAATAAACACCAAGGAAGGAAGGGGGGATACCATAAACATACCACACTTTAAAATAATGATATAAAATATATTCTTGCAGCAAAATGACTAAATAACTAAGCATTTCTGAGCGATTTGGAACATGATGCAATGGCACCGACCGCATACAGGCCTAGGAACAATAAAAGCATGGAAATCAAAATAAACATGGAGTGGAGATGTAAAATTCTCCAACACATGAAAAAGGGGTAATCATCTTAGTCGATGAAGAAGAAGCTGAAGCATCCATGATCGAAAATCACTCTAAAAGCCCAAAAAACTAGCAGAAACTCTCCAAGCGACCATCAAAGATGGAAACGTGTTAGTTGTAGCACATTGAGATCGGGAATTGTAATGGCTCTCTTGCTCACATATCCTACCCACACTTTTTCTTCGAGACAAGGTTTACTTGGGGAAGGATAACCACGGCTTGTTATTAACACGTCCCTGATTTATACACTATTTCTCTCGGGATATTCGCTCTGGAGGTTAGAACTCAGTTGATACCTCTAAGGTAAAATTTCTATGGTATATCACTTGCAGAAATATCCCAATTAGAGGCTGCCAATGAGGAGCTTCCATCAGGACGACATAGCTCAAGCCCCAAAAAACCTAGTGGGCAGTCTTACCGTGTTTTGGGCTGGTCTCATGGAATTTCTTTCTAAACAGTTCCTAAGTTATCTCTTCTTTCATCAGTTTTCCTCTTCAGGCTGTGATAGTTCTAAGTTTCATCTACAGCTATGTAGGAAAGTCTTAAAGACCTTTACCTCTTAGGTATCTTAGCTTTCGAAGTAGCTACAGGCACGTGAGTGTTCATGTTTATAAGTCCTATTGAGTTCAAGTTTATTAGCTCTCAATCTTTCAGCCTCCTCTCTTGCTTTCTTGTCGTTCTCTGTGAAACTCTCCCAATTCTTGACCATTTGATCCTATTTCCTATCCATTTCAGTATGTAAGTTGATCCCTCAATTAACAAACTTGACACTGTTACGGCTTTCCTCATCAAATCACAATAAAAAAAAATAAACTGTTCTCCTTAGTGTTATCATGGTCACCGAAATATTTGCACTCTTTTATATAACACATACTTCGAACACCAAAGTATAATATAAGTGGCAAACAATAGAGAAGTTACAATTTTAAAAATCACAAGTTTTAACTTTCTAGTTTTATGAACTGAAGAGCTATACCCAAGTTGACTTAAGAATAAGATTCATCAACTGTATGGAGGCAGAGCTCATCTACATACCCTTTGTAACAGATCAAGAATATTCTACTACAATGAAAAAGGTAATATTGTATAATAAAATTCTCCTGATATGTAAAGAATCATCTGTAAATTTGTGGAAGTTTTTAATATCTATTAGAATACTCTTATATGAAAAACCTAAAGAATTTTTCAGAGGATAATAGAATTTGCATTATATATATATATATGTATATATATATATATATATATATATATATATATATATATATATATACACACATATATATATATATATATATATACACACACACATATATATATATATATATATATATATATATATATATATATATATATATATATATATATATATATATATATATATATATAGCCTATGTATAACATTAACCCGTTTCATGCAGTCACCACATACAGGATAAAGGTGGCGAGGGCACTTTGCCTTGGTCACTTGTTGCATCTGTGCTGTGTTTTCCTATAACTTTTGCCAAGGCACTCAACACAGTGTACCAGAGCACCATTGTTGTTTGAGAATGATTTCCCCGGCAAGTGTACAGCACTGCCCAGTGATGCTATATCACACATGGTGGTAATCAGCATTCGCAAGGGGCTGGGCAGAGATAAACGCATCCGTGTTTGTGCCCAGGGAATGATGAGTAGCTTCTCTATTTATATAAAAAAAACTTTGTGCATTCCATGTGTGGCTAATGTTTGGTCTTGCAGGAGCAGGAGGTGCTGGAACACATCTGATCGAAGGTATCGCTCCCTCCTTCAGTGGAGTTCTAGAACTCGATAATCTCCGGGTTGCCAGTTGTGACAATGGTGGGCTGAGTGTGCTGAAATGACTACAGCGGCCCCGGTTTCTTCTTGGTACTTGAAGTGTTGGTCATATATGACGCAAGCGTTATTTCCTTGGTATGGAAGAAGGCACTTGTTCCTGGCTCTCGTGTCTGTTTATCCTTCATTTCGTTAGGATTTCTTTTTTGGCACATATTGTGTCAACAAGGGTCAGGTCATGGTTATTCAGAAGGTCAGATACCAGGGGAACAAAGGTGAACCAGTTATCGGTTATCTCATTTCGGTTTGACCCATGGTAAGGGTAAGTTAGCTTTTTGGTATAGTAATGGCCAAGCTGAAGGTTTCCGCTGTCCACAGTCTCCTGCTTATCCAAGTAAGGGATGCCACAGAGAGTAAGTGCTTGGTCTTACTGCGTGCCATACATTAACTATAAATTAAACGAAATTAAAAACATAAAAGCCGTTGAAAATTTAAAGATAAAATTGGAACTGAAAAACTAAACTAATGATTGATAATATAAATCGTAATTGAAAGTATAATAGGCTTTAAAAGCTGATAGCCCTAACTTCATCGATATTGGGATTGAGTTTATAGCAAAGAATCAACATCTTTAGCATGTTTTTGGTTAATCCATTATGTAGCTTTAATGGTATTTCATTATAGTCATTGTGTACAAATTGTAATAAGTCACACACACTATATATATATATATATATATATATATATATATATATATATATATATATATATATATATATATATATATATATATATATGTTCCTGCTACCATTTGCCGTCAGATGCCAGGAAGCTGCTTCTAAGGGTGCTTCCTCGTAAACAATTTTATGGGGAAGCTTTTCAGACGACCCAACATCAGTGCCTTTTCAAATTACCCCACCACCCACCCGGAAAAATTCTCATGCACCCCAGGTACATGTAACAAGGCACACTTTCTACATGATTAGATAATAACGTATTTGCTGCAGACATTAATATATTTTGGTTAAATTTGAGGCTTTTAATTCTATTACTGAGTTCCAACTCTTTGCCTTTAGAAAATTGGAACCTGTTCTTTATAATCTTTTAATACATAACATCTACCATTTACATATAATTACTACAACTTAAAGCCTAAAAAACAAAAGAAAAAGAGTTTTATTGGAGTTACGAATTTTTATGCATTAGAAAAAAAAACCCATTAAAGTATGTTTTAATAGTCACACACTTCAAATTTGAATAGAATGCGAGCGCTCCTACTTCTTGTCAAAAGATGGCAGCACATGTCTCTCAATCCATTCATGTGAATTATTCTATTAAATTGAAAAAGAGGTGATAGATTGATACTTACATAGAAATGTGTGTGGTAGGTAAAACTATATTCAGTTCCAATGAAGTAGGCTATTTTTGGCTACTTTTAAACGAAATGATGTCATGGAAGGTTCCAGAATGCAAGGATTAAGGAGCTTTACACATTGTTTATTTTCATGGTCAATAGATGGCCTTAGCACCAGAGTACCAAATTGCTAATAATCCTCATCATCCACTCATTATAATTTTTATTACTTCATTTCTGTTGCTATTTGGGCACATAATTACTATAAAACTGACGCACGTGAACTTCACGTTCCTTGTTGTCTGACCACAACCTAATTCTTAGGAAATTACAAATTTCACAATAAATGTCACAAAAATATTTACTCAAGAAACAGTCATTAGTTCAATTACTGGTACATTTGGGGGGTCAGGGGGTCGCCAGATTGCCACATGCACTGAAATTGGTGAGGCTATCAAGTAATTACACGGTTATTTGATCTAACTGTCAAATACCTATTAACTAAATCAAAATACAATTAATATGTTTCATGGTGTGGCATTAATTATTAGTAAAAACTACGTAGAATAACAAGTGTCACATTCCGAAAGGCATAACGCAGACCGCCCCCCCCCCCCCCCCACGCTCCCTCCCATATGTCGTAACAAGTTTTAGTTGACCGCTAATAGATGGCATCAGGGGCACCTTTTCCGAACTAATACAGTCTATTATTTGAGGAGCACGTGTGTCAAAAAAGTGTGGTAGGAGGGTAGAGGCTAGAGAACTGGTAGTTGATAAATTGTCCAACGATCGTTTCCTTAATAGAAATGAATATTTTTAACATAAAATGGTGTGAGTTTTGCATATGCTATCGGAAGTAAGCTAAGTTTACTTATAAAGGTGTTTAGTAATTACTTTTTTCATCTGAACACATGAATGATAGGTCATATCCCTGTGCAAGTGACCAAAGTAACAATCATCAGCATAGTTAAGGTTTGTGGGACAAGTTTGGGACAGCGTTGCCAAATGAAATTTCCTTGAATGGAGAATATCATTAGTCTTTACAGATTCAAATAATTTAAGGATTAATAGTTATATGCCAAAGGGTGCATAGCTATGGTATAATATGATGTTCATGTAATAAGCGTAATCAACATAGATAAATCGAATAATGAAAAAGCAAATAGTCACATTTCTGTGTCTTCGCCAACGCCAGACTGTGTTACGTCATCTGCCTGCGAATTTGTGTTTGTTAACAAGGGCGTTCTAGAGCGTAAATCACTTCTAAAATAAACCTTATCTTCATTTCTTTAGTGACTGTATGCATGTTAGTAAAGCTGTTTCTTGGTTCATTATAGATTATTGGTTAAAAGAATCCATTATGTAAATAAATAAATAAATATATATATATATATATATATATATATATATATATATATATATATATATATATATATATGTATGTATATATATATATATATATATATATATATATATATATATATATTATATATACTGTATATATATACACACACACACACATATATATATATATATATATATATATATATATATATATAACATCAAGGTTCCCCTTTCCAGTACCGGCCACGGTGTTCCTAACTCAATGATAGGTCAATCATCAATATAAAAGAGCTAATTCAAAAAGGTCGATGAGAGAGAGAGAGAGAGAGAGAGAGAGAGAGAGAGAGAGAGAGAGAGAGAGAGAGAGCCACCTGCAAGACAGGGATGCTGATGATCTCTGTAAATGAATCCAATGGTCATTTATATTGGTGAAGTGTGGCTGTTGCATTAAGCTATTAAAGATATATAAAATAATTTGTCAACATTAATTTTCATTAGTACAAATATTTATCGTGATGTTTCAAGGAATTTACTGCTGAGCATAGAGTTGGAGATAATAATTTGGAGACACGGAAATGTAGCCTAAGCATCCATGATTATAATGTCTCTGGGATTAATGAGAATATAAATAAAGCTTTGTTTCAAAGGGAGGATTTTTTTCTGTAATGATATCGAAGTCAGTTTAAATCACTGCCAATAATTCACAAGAAATATTTCCCTCTTTTTACATTTTCGATTCTATGGAAAGGTTAACAAAAAGGATATGTTGTTTGTTGTAAAGGTTAATCGAGACTTTTTTCAAAGTATTAAAAAATTTTTTGAATCAAGATAATATGATACATGCAAAGTTTATAATTGGGAGGACATTATTTTGATAAATATAATATTGATATTATGAATAGGTTGTGTCTAAAAATCGAAGATAAAAACACTGAATGATAAGCAAAACTCCAATTATGTTTCAGGAGAAGATAAAATTGCAACTATATTAAATTATGACAAGTTAAAGATTTGAAAAGAAAACACATTAGATATTAGTTTTACTGATTGGCGCAAAATATTTCTGCATCTTTGAAAATAGAAAACGAATGTTAAAAGTGAATAAATCTTTCGAATTAGCATGTTTTGAAGAGAGACAAAAATATATATTTTTGAGTTCTGCAGGCAATATATAACCCTTTCTTGGTTGGGAGACCTTAATGCGATGAAAGAGTTTGTGTATGGCTATGATCAACAAAGCTGTTATAGTCAGGGTTACCCATACTAGGTTGGTGTGTCGTCAGCGATCAGACAATAGTCTCCTACTATCATCAATCCGCAGTGATGAAAACTGGTCAAACCTCAGATATGAATTGCCTTGTCTGAGGTCTTTGTCCTGCAGTGGACTAGAAACGGCTGCATTTGTTGTTGTTGTAAATACACACACACACACACACACACACACACACACACACATACATATATATATATATATACATATATATATATATATATATATATATATATATATATATATATATATATATATTGAATATGTATCACTAAGAAAAGTGATTTCAATCAATGTGAATATCAACCACAATGGTATTTAACATCAAATTCTACCTTTGGGAACGTATATCCACTAGAAATTCATTTATGATAAATGTTTCTGGCTGGGCAAGGAATCGAACCTATGCAATGAGCCGAAATGATGCCTGCATGGGCGACTTCACCAATCAAGCTATCAAGAAAGATGTAAGCTCATTTCGAGTTCACTTTACCTAGACCTGTTGAATTCAGGATTCTGTTTTTAGACTTGAAATCAACCCATCAGGCCCCCACCGTCAGAGCGTTTTCAAACTTTAGCTCCTAGGAGCCTGTAGTGAGATTAAGGATCATATCTGGTGCAGATTTGTCAAGTCGACACGACTTCTGCGTTTTATCTTGCGGTCAAATAATGTGTCTATGGTTCCAATTTTTGTCTAATACCAACTTAGTACCAAATCACATCCACCATTCACCACTAACCTTGGCTTGTATTTTTCACAAATAATTTCCAGGATCCATATGTGCTATATATTACGAGATATGTGACTCCATCATCTATAAAGAGAGAATTGACAGCCGCTGAGAGCTCATAGGAGAAGGCTGCCTCTGTAGGTTGACTTTGTTGTAGCATATAGCTAGAAGTCTCTGATAAAACTACAGTGGATGCCTAATATGAACAAAAACTCACCATCTATTATCACATGTTTCTTTACTACCTTGAAAATTTGAGCTTGTGTTTCAATTTCATGGTGATTTGCAAAGAGGTCATTCCTATCGTTTGTTCTTGAATGGCCTTACCATTCTGCAGTGTAACCAGCTCCTCGGCAAAGGTTTCACTCTGAAAAGATTAGTTTCTTTAGAAAGTCTAGAAATAAGCGGAGGTACTCATTATCTCGTTTCGCATAATTTGCGTTCATCTCTGTGCTGCTCGAACCTGGAGTTAGTAAATTTGTTGGTCAATGATTTTAGCGCTCCACCGTACTGAGTAATAAGATGAGCTATGATTAACTATTTCGTCCAAGCTGACTCTTTGTGTGTAATATAAATGAGATCTCCATGCGTCTTTCCAGACCTCATTAATATTTTGGTAAATTATCGTACCTAACCGAGTATCACTCCAGAATAATTGGCTGTTCCTTCTGAACGTGTACTTCCCTCCATGAAAAGGAATGATAAAAAAAATTTCATAACACATTATTCTTTTGTAAATAAAGGTGGTAACACTTAGCATAACCAATTCGACCAGCTGCCGAAAAGTAGAGCAACATTATTTGCTGTTGTTCAGGTCTAATGAACATTTGTGTACTATTGTTTTCAAGTTCATGAACATTAACCATAATTTAGCTGTGCTTGAGTTATTTATGGTAACATAATGCAGATGTTCGGCCACAAGATTGGTACTTATACCGTTGAATGTTATATGGGTTTAGCATAAAAATATATTAGATAGATAAATCCATGGATGGGAAGACGAATGAAATCTACATATAAAATATAAGTTTGGACGGTACTTTTGAATTTGTATCTATTTTCTTATTCCCTTGTGTTGAAATAATTTTACCTCACTATCGTCAAAGTGTTATTTCTTCGTGAACCTCGCACCATGAAAATATTGAATAGATTTTAGAAGATGTATTATTTTGAGCCTTATATTCGTCGTGGTATATGAAAGGCTAACCCGAGATTTATGAATCTGGTTGTCGGCCAGTAATGCTGCTTACTCAAATTAATTAAATTCTTTTTCAAGGGAAAGATAACTGTTTTTCGTTATAAAAAAAATGGATAGATCACCAATGTACCTCTATCATCAATAATTTATGGATGGGTCAAGTGTTTTTACTGTTACAGGATCTTAGAAAGAATCCTTGAGACGACGTGCCATGTAAATTTATCCTGGACACGGCGTCGCTATTTGATATTGCCCATCAAAGTTGAATAAATAAATGAATATGAAATGAAATTTGTTAATGAAATACACTCCTGCGTATAGAAAATAACAAAAATAACTTCTTGAACTAGAAGTAATGAAGTTACAAATAACCATTGTTCGTAAATCCTAATACAATATCGAAGTGCAGAAAGAAACGGATTGATGCATCGAATAGATATTGTGCCAATATACCAAGTATGAAATAAATGATTATTAAACTCCTTTTCCTAGAAGCTTTTATAGACAATATAGAAATATTTCTGTCCGGATGTCACATACCTGCTGTATCTTTCTTTTTATGAGAGGTAAGCAGTGTTGTTTTAACCCATAACAGGACCCCGAGGCCTCCAGCTCCCCCCCCCCCCACCCTCGGACATCCCCCAACAGGATCCCCGTCATATTTCACGCTCCCTATTCAAACAAATTACAACAATAATATCACAACTGAAGTAAATAATCCATAGATTTAACATTTAACACAAAAATAAAAAAAGTTGCTTGGGCAGCTGCTCTTGGTGGTCCCAGAGGTCTAGTCAGCCTGGTGGTAAGAGAAGAATACGTATTAGTTATTTTGAATCGATAATACATCAAGTCGTGTTAGGAGTCTGAAAATAACAACGTGCTTCCCGTCTAACACAATGGCGCAGAAATTCATCAATCCTTCACAGCCAACACTTGTGAAGCAAAAAAAATGACACAACGATAAATGAAAAACGTGACATGTTTCTTCTTCTCTTAAAAGATTCTCGGTTAAAATTAACCCCATCCCTTGACCCCTCGGACAGGTAATGGCACAAGACCCGCAAACAAGGGTATAAAAGTTTCCAAGTTCACTACTAAACTTTATGAAACTAACCTCTCTCTCTCTCTCTCTCTCTCTCTCTCTCTCTCTCTCTCTCTCTCTCTCTCTCTCTCTCTCTATGAAGGAAATCAAAATGGTCAATGTTAAAGGTTTCCAACAGAATTCCGTTACGTCTTATGTAAAAATAATAATGCTAAACATAATCATAATAATTCGAATAAAATATGTAATAAGAATAACAAAAATAACAACGACAACAACAGCCGTTTCTAGTCCACTGCAGGACAAAGGCCTCAATGTCAATTCATGTCAGGGGTTTGGCCAGTTTTCATCACTACGCTGGACACTGCTGATTGGTGATGCTGAGAGATTTTCGTCTAATCACTCTCAGCAAACCAATCTACTATGGTTGGACCTGACTAGTACAGCTGCGCTGACCATGGCGATATGTAAACACTTTTAACATATTCCGGTATCCACGTTCAGAAAGAGAAAATAATAATAAAGGTTTAAAGGCCACTCATGAATGGCAGGGCAAGGGACAGTGACATTGCCCTATCAAAGGGCAATGCCCTAGATACTGACCATAATTCATATGATCAGAGCCCAAGCCCACACTCCCCCCAAGCTAGGACCAAGGAGGGCCAGGCAATGGCTGCTGATGACTCAGCAGATAAACCTATAAGCTCCCTAATAACACCTCCCCCAACCTTAGCTCACAAGGATGATGAGGTTGCAGGCACTAAAAGAAACTAACAAGTTTAAGCGAGACTCGAATCCAAGTCTGGTGTTCACCAGTTAGGGACGTTACCACATCGGCCACCACAACCTTAAGTATCCATGATTGAATTGAGAAATGATGCTGATCATTCTTACCATCATTGCTATGATTCCACAATCAACCTATAATTACATTGCTTATTATTCTCAGATCTTTGAAGTAAGGGAGAAATTTCAAAAGCACAGCCTGTGTTTTCTGTAACATACTACCCACTACCATCAACAAAATAGGAGACATAAAATTCAACCAAAAAATATGAGGTGAAAGATTTGTTTAAAAAAATAGTTAATACTATAACCTAAAGATAGTTGATAGATTTATATCATTTATTATTATTATTATTATTATTATTATTATTATTATTATTACCTCCGCCAACGAAGTTGAGAGGCGGATATGTTTTTACCCCTGCTTGTCCGTTTGTCTGTTACTTTATGAACAACTTCCTGGCCTCAATGTTACCCATTGAGTAGTGAAGCTTCCAAGGATTAATTGTTCTGTTGAGACGTGGAAGTTATTTTATTTTAAAAGTCCTAGGTCAAAGGTCAGGGTCAAGGTCGAATAAATGGTCAACCGAAATTGACTCTGGGAAAGGCAAGTTGGTTTCGCGAAATAAGCTGCCGCTTTTCTTCTTCTTCTTCTTCTTCTTCTTCTTATTATTATTATTATTATTATTGTTGTTGTTGTTGTTCAAGTAGGAGGAACAAATGTTTCCGAATGGGGGATATGATTATCTTTAGAGTAGCCTATTGGCAGCCGCCCGTCCCCCCCCCCCAAAAAAAAAATAAATAAATAAAAAAATAAAAAAATAAAACGCGAGGGGAAATTTATCAGAATGACATTAAAGGAATCTTCAAGTCACACTCAACTAAAATAAAGAATTACAAATACGACCCAGTCTTCTCATAAAATTAGGTTGTTTGTAATTTAAACACTATTTCTATTGTCATCCTTTAGAAATTCGAAGACGAGATTATATGAAGAATTTCGTTGTACCTGTTGAACTTCGAGGGAAGGGTGGGATGAGAAATAAATTCGCCTAGAGCCACCAAACCACAAGGAAGTAATAAAAAGATATGTTTACTACAAGGTCTAACTAGAAGGGTACACAGTAGAGAGCATGCCCTCGTCACGCTAATCAGTCTAATTTTGATCCCATCTCCACTGAGTACTTGTACTTCGATATATTTTCTTCAAAGTCTGCTAGATTTGTCCTTGGGTCATACCCTACATGTCCACCGAGTTTCGTTAAAATTGGTTCAATAGTTTTTCCGTAATGTTGTAAAAAAAAAAAAAAAAAAAAAAAAATAAACGAACAATATATTTACCCTTTACTATACATTGCCATTCCTTTATCCAAAATGTTACAGATTCATCCGTGGGTCATACCCAACATGATTACCAGGTTTGGTCAAAATTGTTACAGTAGTTTTTTTTTTTTTTGTGCGTAAAGTTACCAACAAACAAACAAACAAATAAATAAACTAACTACGACAGGGCTTAATGAATACATACCCTTCGCAAAAATCTTCGGTTTTAGTGAAGGTAAATATGATGGTTTAGAAATAAAACAGGTCCACGCACTCGCTCGGTTAAAGCTATAAAACCTCTGGTTTTTTTTTTTTTTATTAATATCATGAATATGCTAAGAAGATTTAGATAGTTATCAGAATGGAACCAAACTCTTAATCCTCTTAACGTAAGCAATAAGAAGTGTTTTCTCATTGCAATACCTTGAACAGAATAAAGTTTATATCTGTTTAATGCAGTAAATAAAGCACATCTTCTCGTAACTCAAACTAAAAGATTTTATTTTCTTAAGTTGTAGAATATTTGAGGATGCAAATGTCAAAAACATTGCTACATTATAACAAATCTTATGTTCTTGTAAGTTTACTCATGATACATGGCAGCAATTAATAGCATCGATAATTCCATGTTGTAGATGACGATAGATTTTTTTTTAAAAATCATGCAATGTCGCCGCTGACGTCATATATAAGGTATCATGAGCTAAGTTTTTTTAACAGACAAATATTTGCGAAGGTAAATCAGAGAACATTAAGCTTAATGGCTAGCGTGGAATATAAACCGCTAACCAATGATTTTTAACAGTGTAACGTGGCAACACCCGTAAATATTGATGCGAAGTTAAAACATTAATTTATTTAGATCTTAGCTAACAGGTATTAGCGGGAAACTAGAATACCATAGTCATTATTATTATTATTATTATTATTATTATTATTATTATTATTACCACTACTACTACTACTACTACAACTATTACTATAATTATTATTATTATTATTATTTCTATTATTATTGTTATCATTATTATTATCATTATTATTACTACTATTATTATTATTATTATTATTATTATTATTATTATTACTACTACTACTACTACTACTACTACTACGATTATTACTATTAATATTATTATTATTATTATTATTATTATTATTATTATCATTATTATTATTATTATTATTATTATTATTATTATTATTATAAGGACCAGCCCAATGATTCAAGCTCGACTCTTACAGAGATGACCAAAGAATACCATAGTAAATATATTTCTTTAGAATTGAACAAAGGTAAAAATATCGTACAGATAAAATAATTTAAAATCATTTAGCCTACCAGATTATACATCGATGTAGCATCTAAAGGCTATTACGTTGCTCTTGGTGTATATCAAAAGTCATAAATTTCTCCCTTTCTTACTTGAAATTCTTAACTGATAGTGACTGGCCTAATGCTATCCCACTTAAGATAAACTACTCAGCATCGCAGAGTAAGAATTATTTAGAGGAAAGATTTTCATAAGGAATTTTGATTTTAATATTTCTTTACTTGCAAATCTTGATTGATTGTTAAAATGTTAGAGTTTGTGTTGATATTTATTTATGCCGAACTCTGAGCTGCTCGAGGATATGAAGACAAATGAACACTCAAATATCTTCGTGTAACACTTGTCAAATAATAACTTTTTTATTTTTCAATGAATTATTTTGCTTACAAGCTGTGTTATCAAAGAAGAAAAGACATTATTGAGCGTAAATTTTAGATCAACAGGAAATATGTAAGCCAATTGGGAATATTCAAAATGCTAAATATATGAAAGATATTTCGGTAAATGAGAACAAGTGAAAAATAAGGGTATTTTTACATGAACTACTTCTCCATAAAAAAAAAGGAAGCAATAAATGATTTCCCTTCCCCCATTAGGGAAACAAGTAGACTACTATTTTGCTTAGCTTACTACCACTGTGGATAATTTGTGGTACTTTATTTGTAGGAAGTAAATCTAAATCTTCAAGGTTACAGTATCATGTAAGCAAGAACAACCTTTATTAAAATTCATGTCACAACGAAAAGCGCTATTCTTTATAATTCTTTAACGGTTCTCATTCAAAGGACAGTGGCATAAACCTTGATTAGCCGACTTCAAAATATGTTTTTATATATTCATTTGTTTATTATTATTTTATTCGCAGAATCATAATAAAAAGAAAAATGTCTTGAACATCGAATCTTTTCCTGGTAAGCGTGGGTGCTTTAGTGCTCCGGCTGGAGGCAGGAACCACTTAGGGTGGAGGATAACCCCGCCACATTACCTGTTCGCTATTACCTGTCCGAGAGGTCAGGGGGGTGAGGTCAGTTTTACCTGAGGAAAGGTCTACGCAAGCAATAGCTATTCGGGGGAGGTACAAACGTCACGTTCGTATTCGCTAGTGTCATAATTATGGCTCATTTATTTTAAAATTTGCAGAGGTTGAATATGGCAAAGCTGAGTAGCAAATGTTATAAGTATTGAGTTAGATTTCAGTCCCAGATAAATCATATTTCACTTTTAATTCTATTTTTTCAAATTCTAAGAGAACACGTTTGGATCCCTTTAATTTTCAAACACTCATATCTAGGGGATTCATGAACGAATTTTAAAAAAAGTTTTGGAATCTATATATATTCAAGTACCCTTTTTAATGTGAAAAGAAGAATGTTTATAGAAGATATTGAAACAATGCAAAAATAGCACTTTGAGCTATGTAGACCTTCAGGATCATGAACGCGTCAATTGTTTTGACAGTATATAGGGATAAGGTAAAGTATCGCTATGGACATACCTCATAACAGTTAAATGATTTATTAGATAATATCTGCAAAAAAGCCAATAACTTTTTCTAAGGTATTTACATTTTTTTAGCTCAGATAAAAAAAAATAATACTGATAACTGGTTCTGGCTCATTAGATATTTTTCTTTAAACGCTTTACAATGATACCCGAAAGCAAATTATGTTTTTTATTTTTTTTATTTCTTACTATTGTTTTTCCAGAAGTCGTGCATGTAAGAAAAGTTGCACCATCCATTGATATTATCTAATGGCAATATACCATTGATCTAACCATTGATTGGAGAGGAGTAACAATAGATAACTTTTCTCATGAGGAAATTCATAATGATTCTCCTCAGTTATATTAAGAAGAGGTATAATCTGTAATAGATTTATAGATGTCTATCTTTAAATTGTCTCAAAAATAGACGAGAAAATTATCGATTCATTTCCTTGTGTCTTAATAGTTAATTTGTTGGCAAATAATCTCCGTAGTTTTCAAAAGGAAAATTTTTACTACTATTGTAATACAAAGTAACTATTTCTTTTATAAGAATGCCTAACCAAAATTTTGAAAATTGATGTCGACAAAACTGTAAAGGACCACTGATCAAGCAAAATATACATAGAAATCTGTGTTATCGATTTTTTGCATCTTTATATAATGATACATGGCTTTCAACAACACCTCGGTACAAAACTTAACAATTACAAAATAGCAATTTGAAATAACTTCCGTTATTTAAAAAAAGGAAATTCAGGTTATCATTAGATTATGTATCAATGTTGTCATAGACGAAATCCATAATGTGCAGTTCTCCGCCTTAAAACTTTTCATAATTACATTTAAGAACAGTTTTGTTCATGGACAGACTGGCGAAGACATTCATTGCAAAAATTATCAAGATTGCTACCTAACATACATTGCCAGCCGTTTTGTGTAAGAAAAATACATAAAATAAAATTGCCGTTGAAAAGTAAATATTTCCGTTATTTTGATAAATCCGTATATATATATATATATATATATATATATATATATATATATATATATATATATATATATGTATATATATGTATATATATATATATATGTATATATATGTATATATATATATATATATATATATATATATATACAGTATATATATAATAGAAAAAGCAAAGGAAGAGTAATAAAGATTTAATCACATTATTTTTCAATTATGAGCCAAAAGCATTTATCATAAAGGAATTTCCAGAGGATATACATTCCCAAAGGTAGAATTCGGAATTAAATGCCATTTTGGTTGATATTTACATTGATTGAAAATCTGTGCGGAAAAATATAATATAATAAGTCTAAGAAGTCTAGTTTTAACCAAATCATTTCGAAACGTTATTAATTTCGTAATATGTATATGTATCTGTATAACCATACGAAACATATTTGTTATAAGATAGTGCTTACCAGAAAAAAATATAGAAAAAAGCTATTGAAAGTGAGGGTAAAATAGTACTTAATTGAAGACAGTGAGGAAGAGAACAGAAATTTCACTCGGCCAAAATTTTAGAGGATCATTGAGGTGAAGTTTTTCTTTATCATTTTATGAAAAAAAATGTCTTATGTAAGGGTTCCAGATTGATAATACTTTACTATACTTTATTTTTCATTCAGATGCATCATAAGACATGGACTAATGGACTACGGCATGATAAGCTTGAGAGAGAGAGAGAGAGAGAGAGAGAGAGAGAGAGAGAGAGAGAGAGAGAGAGAGTGTGTGTGTGTGTGTGTGTGTGTGTGTGCGTTTGCAGAAGTCTACCTCTCAAATTGAAATAGCAAAGGAATCCAGACTTACAAAAGTGAAAAAGAATGAGAACATTTACTAACGCATATTCTCCAGGTACCTTTCACTTTGCACAACACATTACTTATGTTACTATTTGAATTTCATGACCTTTCGGCCCACCGAGACCCAAAACTGAAGGTCATCTGTCAAATGAAAGAAGCATCTCGTTCTTTATATTTTTAATCAGAGATTTATATTTTAAATATCAAATAGACATTTTTTTTTCTTCTTTGAGATAAGATTATTTTTATCCTCAAGAGAAGCAGGATGCAGAAGCAACTTTATACCAAAAGTGGATTCCTTCAGGGACGACCTGTAAAACATTTGCATCGTATCCAAATATCCCAATTTGACTACCGTTGTTGCAAGTGGTGGACTCCACATATAAAACTTTTATTCCATCGTCAGTGCAGCCGAAAGATGTTTTCTTTATTGCAACTGAATTTTGTTAGCTTTGGTTGAATAAAGAATTAATGTTACCGTGATTCTTAATTTCATTCTTAACAAGGACATTATAGCTCAGTGGGCCCCTTCGACAGGAGAAGATGATTTAAGAAAAACAAGTCTTCTCTCTTGAAAACGGTACGAAATAAACTTCTCTAAAAGCTTATATGATAATTAGCAGTTCTTTTTTTAAAAAGATATTTTCATAATAAATTATAAGATCTGATAGGAATATACGGCCTTTTTTTATAACGGATAACCTGGAAATCTTTGTAGATAAACATGACTAACAAATAATTAAAAACACAAAGATCTATATCAGACATCCTCTAAGTTTCCAAAGTAAGCCTTAAACGTTTATTTCATAGCAGTCCCCCAATTAATTTATGCCATTTTTGGCGACAAAAAGTCAAATGATTAATGTCATCCAAAAAGTATAGGCACCTAGATTCATCAAAATCCGTTCCATCTTTCTTGATAAATCTCGGTACATTAGATATCTATCAAACACATGCACTAAATGTACACAAATTCACAGACACGTGTAAAAAAACGAGTTAAAAATGAAATTATAATAGACAGTACTTCGCATTAGCTAGGACACACTATTTAAGTGCCTTAATTAATGTGGTAAAGTAATGTACAAGAAATTATTTGAAGACTACACATATCAAGAACATCTCTAGGATTATATTCTAACCTGGACTTATCTTTAGGCTGTGTTAGCTCATTTTTATTGTCATTGGAAATATGAAAACAAATAAACTGTTGAGTGTTACTAATATCATTCAAAGCTAAAGAGTACTTTAAGACATTCTAAAAGAAAAATAAGTACACCTCACAACAATAATGTTTCAACTCCATCACTATGATATACAATACTGTATGAACCCTTTTTTTTTTTTTTTTTTTTTTTTTTTTAAGCGCAGAAGAGAATCAAGTGAAGATCAAATGTATGGCCAACGCTGAAAATTATTACCATAATCATAGCGTGATTTGTATTGGGATCAGATATCACTAACCATAGGATAATTGGTGTTCCACCCAATATGCTATACAGCCAACATTAGACCATTCTTGGACCATTCTTAAGACCTTAGACATGGTATTTATAAGATAACGAATATTTTCCCATTAGTAAACAATGTTAGCAATTACTTGGTAATATAAGCACATTGATGATTTATAAGCTTGTTCAATAGATACAGCGGCTTATTCAATACTACATTACAGTTTCAGCTGTAAAATTATGTAAAAAATATATAAAGGAAGTAAGAAAACCATGACGTGGGATACCCATTAAGCGCTCAAAAGGCTGTAAACAGAAATGCAAACACGCGCGCCCAAACACAACCACAAATAAACACACACACTCACATACACACACGCATATATATACACATATATATACTGTATATACACACAATACATATATTTATGATAATATATACTTTATGCAATATAGGCTCTCTCTCTCTCTCTCTCTCTCTCTCTCTCTCTCTCTCTCTCTCTCTCTCTCTCTCTCTCTCTCTCTCTCTCTATATATATATATATATATATATATATTATATATTATTATTATTATTATCATTATTACTAGCCAAGCTACAACCCTAGTTTGAAAAGCAAGATGCTATAAGCCCAAGGGCTCCAACAGGGAAAAATAGCCCAGTGAGGAAGGGAAATAAGGAAATAAATAAATGATGAGAGTAAATTAACAATATATCATTCTAAAAACAGTAACAGCGTCAAAACAGATATGTCCTATATAAACTATTAACAACGTCAAAAACAGACATGTCATATATAAACTATAAAAAGACTAATGTCCGCCTGGTCAACATAAAAACATTTGCTCCAACTTTGAACTTTTGAAGTTCTACTGATTCAACTACCCGATTAGGGAGATCATTCCACAACTTGGTAACAGCTGGAATAAAACTTCTAGAATACTGTGTAGTATTGAGCCTCATGATGGAGTAGGCCTGGCTATTAGAATTAACTGCCTGCCTAGTATTACGAACAGGATAAAATTGTCCAGGGAGATCTTGATGTAAAGGATGGTCAGAGTTATGAAAAATCTTATGCAACATGCATAATGAACTAATTGAACGACGGTGCTAAAGATTAATATCTAGATTAGGAATAAGAAATTTATTAGACCGTAAGTTTCTGTCCAACAAATTAAGATGAGAATCAGCAGCTGAATGCCAGACAGGAGAACAATACTCAAAACAAGGAAGAATGAAAGAATTAAAACACTTCTTCAGAATAGATTGATCACCGAAAATCTTGTAAGACTTTCTCAATAAGCCAATTTTTTGTGCAATTGAAGAAGACACACACCTAATGTGTTTCTCAAAAGTAAATTTGCTGTCGAGAATCACTCCTAAAATTTAAGAGTTATACACATTTAAAGAAACATTATTAATACTGAGATCCGGACGTTGAGGAGCCACTGTCCTTGACCTACTTACAATCATAATTTAAGTTTTGTTAGGATTCAACTTCTTACTCCACGATTTGCACCATGCACTAATTTTAGCTAAATCTCAATTAAGGGATTCACCAACCCCAGATCTACATTCAGGGGATGGAATTGATGCAAAGAGAGTAGCATCACCTGCATATGCAACAAACTTGTTTTCTAGGCCAAACCACATGTCATGTGTATATAGTAAGAAAAGTAATGGGCCAAGAACACTACCCTGTGAAACACAGGATATCACAGTTATCATACACACACACACACACACACACACACACACACACACACACACACACACATATATATATATATATATATATATATATATATATATATATATATATATATATGTGTGTGTGTGTGTGTTTATATATGTATATGATACAGTATCTATCTATCTATTTATTTGTCTATAAATACACACACACACACACACACATATATATATATATATATATATATATATATATATGTGTGTGTGTGTGTGTATATATATATATATATATATATATATATATATATATATATATATATACATATAAATATATATATATATATATATATATATATATATATACTCTGTATTTATGTGTGAGGGTATGTTTGTGTGTATGTATACATACGTATATAAGCACATACACATATGTGTATATATATAAATATGTGTGCGAGTGTGTATACAGTATACAGTATATATGCATATACATACATACATAGATATGTATAAGCCTATGCCACATCTAAAATGAGATTTTTTTAAAGGGCAAAAATATCAATGATAAGCCTCTTTAAACCTTTCTAAAACACCTAAGTCTACAATTAGTAAATTAAATAAACATAGATTCTTGCAGAGCGGGTCCAAGACTATAATTGAATAAATTTTCATGTATGTACTGCAGATGTGAATTAAACCCGAAATATGCTAATTAGGTAGGGTATGCAATTTGGCTCTTTCTTAAATACCTTATTATGCAACTGATGAACTTGAAAATCATAGATCCTAGGGTTGCTTTGGCGTGATTGGTAACGTCTCTGCCTGGTGTTTGCCAGTAGGGGGTTCGAGTCCCGCTCAGCCTCGTTAGTGCCATAAGTTTCTGCAACCTTACCATCCTTGTGAGCTAAGGTTGGGGGGTTTGGGGGAGCCTATAGGTCTATCTGTTGAGTCATCAGCAGCCATTGCCTGGCCCTCCCTGGTCCTAGCTCGGGTGGAGAGGAGGCTTGGGCGCTGATCATATAATATATGATCAGTCTCTAGGGCATTGTCCTGATTGCTAGGGCAATGTCACTGTCCCTTGCCTCTGCTATTCATGGGCAAAGTTTCATGGATGTAAGCTACTTGAGATACGATGATGTATAAATGTTGTCAAATTGTAAATGTGTATTTCATAATAAAAAGAAAAAATAGATGGGAAATTGGGCGGTTACATAAGTCCTTCTTAAGCCCCTTGGTGCACAATTGTGGAACTTATGAATTACCAATCCTTTACCAGATTCTCAAACTGAACATTTTGGCACAGGTTTGACGGATGTACTCGAGGTGTGAATTAAATCTGATACTGGGGGGTTACTTCAGGTGTTGCCATCTAGCGGTAGTCCACATTTGCAAACTTAAGAAAGGCCTTTTGAGGGTTCCTATAGTGGACCCATTCCAGGGGTCAAAGCTGTCGTACTCGAGATGTAAATAATTTTCTTTTTCTGGGTTCCTGGACTGATAAGGTTTTGCAACGGCACTTCGACTTCAGCTTTGTAACTTTCTTTATTTTATTTAGAATTTAATTATTTCGGCCTCTTCTTATCAACTTCTCTACCTTTTTATTGTTCCAACTTTCACGTCTCCTTTTTTAACAAATCTTTTATTGATAATCTCGAAAAAAATGGTTTTGTGATTTCGTTGATTCTTGCCATTTGTCGGCCTATAAATGCAGTAAGGTAAGTGGACTTATAAAATACTAAAAATGAAGCACAAGCTTTTCATTCGAACCCTAAGAGAAATTTCTGTAGAAGCGTTACTCTGTACTCTTGAAATTCATATCAATGAGATCATCTAAGTCTTGTTAGGCATACATAGTGTGCAAGATAGGGAAAGATTGGTGGTATATCATTACGTCAGCGAGTGGGCACAAAGGTTTATTATATAATGTAAAGTTAACTGTCTTAGTTTAATTTATTTTCCATTCCTTTTTCAATTCTATGTTAAAAAGCATTTTATGAGCTGCCATTCAATCCATTACAAATTACCGTACTAATCAACAAAGCGAAAAGAGAAAAGTTTGTGTATAATGTATCCATTAGCATAAAAAACTTCCAGTCTTTAATCGGTTCAATATATCGGAATTAATGAGCAAAATGAGCGCAATTAACCAAAGATTTTTGGAAATTGTAATTTACAGCTCCGTACCTGCCCTAAACTGTCAGGGGGGAATGAAGTATATTAGAAAAAAAATTCTAAGTATTCCAAGAATCCACCAGATGTGTCGCGTGCCTAGAGCTGTAAATCATCATTCAAGTCCTATCATCAATATGCATGGCAGAGTGCGCCAAGTTTTGCGGATTAGAATCAACAAATATGAGACATTTTCAAGTGTCAGGCCAGACAAGTTACCTCATCGGGGAGTGAAAAAAGGCAGGCGATGAAATGAGTCCGTTTTCATCAGTAAATGAATGATATAATGTAAAATAATCATAAATTATGATTAAAAAGATTCCTAATTTCATATTGGTTATTCCTGTATTCTTCCAAAATAAATGAAAATTACACTTACTAGGATGCATATACATTAATTTAATACGAAACTATGGACAGCTACATGTCTTGCAAATAAATCATCCTTTTGACTAGAAAAAAAAAAATATTCAAGAAATAGCAAGCTGTTGTGCATGACAAAAATACATTGCCCTGCTGATACAACCATTTTCTATATTTATGATATATCAAAGATTTGATCGTTTGTGTTTCATTTTCATGCGAATGGAAAGGTAATTAAAAAAGGAAAAAAAAAGTGAAACCGAAATGAATTTGCGATTCTTAGATTTAACAATTATGTTAAACCACCAGGGAAACTGAATGTGGATATTCAAACGCTAGTAACTTTAAAAGGAAATTAATATCCTGATGGAGAAAAAAAATGACCACGCTATAACTCAAACCATAGTTGGAAAAGCAGGATGCTATTAGCACACGCGCCCCAACAGGGAAAAATAGACCTGTGAGGAAAGGAAATAAGGAAATAAATAAACTATATGAAAAGTAATGAATAAAGAATATAGCATATCTTAAGATCAGTAAGAACGTTAAAACAGGTGTGTCATATATAAACTATGAAGAGAGACTTATGTCAGCCTATTCAACTTGAAAACATTCGCTGCAAGTTTGAACTTCTAAAGTCCTGGAAATTTCGCTGCCTGATTGAGAAGATTATTCCACAACCTGGTCACAGCTGGAATAAGACTTCCAGATTACTGTATAGTATTGAGCCTTAGGATGAAGGAGTCAAGTCTGTTCGAATTAGCTACATTCCTAGTACTACGTGCAGGATGAAGAGATGATACTTTGCGATTTTCAACAGTTTTTATCGATTTAATTATATTTAAACTAGCTATACCTGATGAAATATAAGGTCTGTTGAGTCTGGTCATAGCTGTAGACATACAATTCTCTTATAGCATAAATCGTGATAAAATATTGAAAAGCAATGATTAGATGTCAGCATTTGTGATGCACATTGGACATCCCAAAGTCGTTGGATCATCTTCAAAATCAGTATATCCAGAGAGAGAGAGAGAGAGAGAGAGAGAGAGAGAGAGAGAGAGAGAGAGAGAGAGAGAGAGAGAGAGAGAGAGAGAGAGAGAGAGAGATAATATATAAGGCATCCCTTCTATTCCTACAATACCATGCAATTATTCTTTCAGAAATAGATATAAAAAAATAAATTCATCAAACTCAAAAATGCAAGAAAAAAAAAATGGTTATTGGTTAAGCTATCATTGAAGGAGTACCTGGATACTCTAACTATGGATTAAGATATCAGTGTCAAGTCTTCGTTGCCTTCAGTGAATGACGGATACTTCAACTCTCTTGTTTCTCTTCTTTTCCTTGTTATTATTGTAAGTTGACGACCTCGCTTACTAGACCTTCGTAAAATAAAGTCCTATACTAAACAGGATTTTTTTTCCGGGACACCTTTAAGGATGGTTTCAAAGTCATGAAAACAGAATAAAAAGATTGAAAGATTGACTAAAACATTGATTTAGGATTTGATTTCAATTATCAAAAATTGATAATAGTCGTCCATTATCAATCAAAATATGATATTTACATTGCAAAAGATCTTAAAAAACAAAACTTACACTAAGTATCTTTATGGCAGAATGTTGTGTCAAAGATTTAATTCAGGGAGTCTCATTTAACACAAGGAAATAAATTTGTGATTTAAGAGAAATAAATTCATGATCTATTTCATCACCAAGTGACAAGATAGGGATAAAACAATCAATTTAGGATTCTAATTATGCAATAAGTTTTCAGAAAAAAAGAGCAACCATTTCTTCAAGCCCTTAAAAGCGACCCTTTTCATAATACCTTCCCTCCCTCAGTGTTTTAATTCTTTCATTCTACCTTGTTTTGAGTATTGTTCTCCTGTCTGGTCTTCAGCTGCTAATTCTCATCTTAATTTGTTGGACAGAAACTTACGGTCTATTAAATTTCTTATTCCTGTTCTAGATATTAATCTCTGGCACCGTCGTTCAATTAGTTCATTATGCATGTTGCATAAGATTTTTCATAACTCTGACCATCCTTTACATTTAGATCTCCCTGGACAATTCTATCCCATTCGTAATACTAGGCAGGCAGTTAATTCTAAAAGCCAGGCCTTCTCTATCATGAGGCTCAATACTACGCAGTACTCTAGAAGTTTTATTCCAGCTGTTACCAAGTTGTGGAATGATCTTCCTAATCGGGTAATTGAATCAGTAGAAATTCAAAAGTTCAAAGTTGGAGCAAATGCTTTTTTGTTGACCAGGCGGACATGAGTCTTTTTATAGTTTATTTATGACATATTTGTTTTTGATGTTGTTTATAGTTTATATGTGACATGTCTGTTTTGACGTTGTTACTTTTTTTAGAACGATTTATTGTTAATTTGTTCTCTTCATTTATTTATTTCCTTATTTCCTTTCCTCAGTGGTCTATTTTTCCCTGTTGGAGCCCCTGGGCTTATAGCATCTTGCTTTTCCAACTAGGGTTGTAACTTGGATAATAATAATAATAATAATAATAATAATAATAATAATAATAATAATAATAATAATAATAATAATAGTCGTCTGACTATCTCTATTGGCGTGAGACTTCGAATAGTGCAGAGGTATAGGAAATGAATTTCCTTTCTTCTTATCTCTCTTGGAAAAATACAAAGGAATTTTTCCAAATTGGTGAGATCAAATGAATTCAAGTTTGCCATCTCTAAACATAGGTCACTTCATATGATGGCGTCCTTTGAATATTGGCGGTTGTATTACAACTATCATTCATCTCAATTACTGTAATAATCTCTGAACAATATAAGAGAGAGAGAGAGAGAGAGAGAGAGAGAGAGAGAGAGAGAGAGAGAGATAGAGATAGATAGAGAGAGAGAGAGAGAGAGAGAGAGAGAGAGAGAGATAATAATAATAAGTACAGCATGTAACTACTCGTAACAAGCTTGAAAATAGTTGCAGTTGATTATTAACTACTAATTATTCAAAACAAAGTTCTTGTCACAGAGCGGCATCCATGTACGTTAAGAGAAGCGTCATCAGCAAAATATAGTTTGAGTACACTTTTAACATAATAGCACTTTATAATAAAAATCAGCATATATATATATATATATATATATATATATATATATATATATATATATATGTATATATATATATATATATATATATAGAAAACTGTCTTATTTCTCAATAGTTGGAGCCCTTGGGCTTATATTATCCTTCTTTCTCAGCTAGGATTATAACTTAGCTCGCAAAAGAAGAAGAAGAAGAAGAAAAAGAAGAAGAAGAATGTAATGACAATGTCTTTAATGCATAAACAGTTGCAATCATAGATCTCTCTCTCTCTCTCTCTCTCTCTCTCTCTCTCTCTCTCTCACCAGTATTTGAGTGTCGTGAGTGAATCTGTCGTTACGGACCTGTTTTTCACGATGCTAAAACCCATACCAGGAAGTCCTGCTGAAAAGGAATCATGGGTTCCTACCTGGCACGAATCGTCCAAATAAGGACTTGCTATGGTTTGAATAATCGGGACCTTAGATAATCCTTTTGCCTTTGAAACCCTTATCGCCTTTTCAGTTCTTTAACGGTAGAATATTATTCAATTCTTGTCCTGTAAAGAGATTCTATGCAAGTAAGCTTGTCTCGAAGAGATTAGTTTACTCTTATCTGATAGTTTTTATGACTAGAAATTATCAGGTTATTATTTATTTACAAGTCTTTTTAGAATATATGTTTTTTGTTTATCACCAATAGGAGAAATAGGTAAATAGATGGAAAATGTGAGCTGAAAGAAATACCAGTTATCACCCCCCCCCCAAAAAAAAAAAAAAAAAAAAAAAAAAAAAAAAAAACAGCATAAGCTGTTGACCAGGAACGGTAAAGATTTACAGAAGTATTCCAGAAATTCCCTGTCAAAAGGCCAGAATCTACTTTTATCAGGAGACACAAGAATGACATTTGAAAAATAGCACAACACAAGGTTTTTATCTGAATTAACAATTTCACAAGTAGCATTATAATGAGATTGAGAATGACTTATGGGCCAACCATATTACTGAGGTACAAGATCAGCTAATCCAAGAATTAGCCAAAAAAAATCTTTTGAGGGAAGGCACTCTTAAGCTTAAGTCCACAGTGCAAAATTCTGCTAGTTCAAAGTTTCATGTGCTAAATGATTCACTCTTTCACTGAAAGTCAAAGAGAAAGATTCGTATGAGGATTGTTGAGAAACTCTCGACCTCACACATGGAAAAGATAATGAAAAAAAAGTTATATATTGAGCTAAGTATAGTTATTAAATCATTAATCAGTCTTTTAATCTTATGCTTCTGATGATCCTAATATCTTGACATTTGAATTAGAAGCTTCGAATTTGACGAAAAAAAAAATACATTAAAAAATGTGAATAAAGCAATTCCCAAGTGTAGAATCATTTATTTGGCTATACATAGAAACAAACGATCATTACCTCCTATGTCATCTTTGCCCACAGTAAATATCAATTAAAATTCAATAATATTTCGATATACAGTATTACTGTATTATTAAAATATGGACGTAAAGCAAAATTCTTAGTAAGTAGATAGTTATTTTGATTCACCAAACAAATATTACATTATGTAAGATAGATGGGTAAGAGCAAATTAAGAGAATTCTTAGCGTATAGGTTCTGCAGTAGAGAATTATACTCTTATGATGAAAAACGGTCATAACACTAAGCGTACAGTATATGGCAAAATAAGTCCGAGAATTTTGAGGTATAGGATAATAATCATTCAAACAAAACTCGTCGTGAGCTAAAAAAAAACCTTTGATTAGCCTTTTAACGACCAAACTACATTGCAAGAGCTCTTTAGTTTTTGTAAAAGCTCTCTTGGCCTTCTGCAGCTTGACCTTGGTATACAAGATCGATAAATTTTCCGTTAACGTGTCACTTCGATGGTGGATTGTGGAGCTGTTCACGTACAGTAGTACACTGGGTATTCGAGAATATGATTACAGTGGCCGGCAGCAAACTAATTATAGTATCTGCCCAAACTAACTACCAATGTACAAATTCATGATGAAGCTGATATGAGCTTCAACTGATCAGTTCTTGAGATAGAATTAAGCCAAGAATCTTAGCGACTCTTGTGGGAGTCTTACAGTATGTCAGAACATTGAAGATAATGGAGGTCAAGTATGTAACTTGATAAACAGCTTCGCTTGAATATTTTAAACTGTGTTTTTTTTTTCTAACAAAAATAGATGGTTGTTCATAATTTCAAATAATTCTCCGAAGAATTAAAACGTGCGTAAGAACCTATCATTTTCGTAGATGAAATATAGGGAATCTGAAAAATTCTGTTGTACTCCGTTAGGCCTATAGGGAAGATGGCAAGGACGCCGATACCTTACAAGACCCAACTGACCTTTTTACCTTGGTATTGTATCACCAAAGGCCCGAGACCGTATGCGTTCCTTGTCCTTCATATATTAGTCGTTTTATAGCTTTATTTCAAGTATCTGTCATCATAGCTGAAAATGGCTACTTTCCTCAGTCAGAACTACATCATCTGCAAACATAAACAATTTCCCATTGAGTTTAATAACCATTTCATATCGTTCAAACTTACATGTAACTCTACGGTTTTTTGTTTTCCTTTGATTTCTCGCAATTCTCCATCTTTAATATTAAAAAGCAGATACAACAAGATAGCTTAAGATCCCATGTTTTACCTAATCAGTTACTCTCGAATCTACATATCTTAACATTCACATAACTTCAAAGAACAAACTTTAAATCACTCTCAACCAATTATCTTCCTTAGCAAATGTCTTTCACACTTTCCATATAATCTGTTCATCGATTCTAAGATATTTTTTCTAGGTCCATGTATTTCACATAGGCCTATAGCTTTCAATTTACTTTAATATTTCTTATGTAACTTTCACAGTAAATATTTGAACCACGCACCTTCCTTCCTCAAACTATATTTCCGCTCCTACCAACCCCATTGCAATTTTTCATATTTTCTCAATAAATTCTAACCAAGTGCCTCCCAGGCCAAGTTGAATTTCTTTTATACTACTCTCCTTTCTAATTCTATTACTTAGGGTCTAATACGCCGTATACGAGGTCAGAGGGGTCCGCCAGTAGTTGTGACCCCATTAATAAAGGAAATGCTCATAAAATTGCAAATGAGTGTATTTCGATCTAAATAGTAATCAGCTTAGTATTTACTAGAGGTTTCCAATATGGGACAGTAAGCCGCAAAATCAAGGATAGCATTGCCCTGGGAAGGGCCAATGTTTTTGGGTATATGTGTAATTTACCTCTTTATTTTTCTTTATTTTATCTAAGAGAATCTTTCATGGAATCTTTATTTGCTTGCTTCTCCTAAGTTATCTACTTTCTTATTTTCTATCTGGTAGGAAGAAAAAAGAACCGAAAACATTTATGACTGGCATAAAATGATTTATTTACTCGAAAAAGAGATACGACATTATACCTCAGAATTCATTTTAATCTGAAATTTGTCTTCACTTTCATATAGTTCTACATGAAAGAAATAACTAGAATTTCTTTTCTGATTAGAGTCTCTCTCTCTCTCTCTCTCTCTCTCTCTCTCTCTCTCTCTCTCTCTCTCTCACTTTTTGTCTCCCTATCGTGAGCGTGATGCAGACCGGCGGGCGGAGTAAGTGGAGGTCAACGCAGGTCATCGGGGAGACTATGGGAACTGTTTTTGTTGGGTGAATCCTCCCTCCCTCGTGACCTTGTGCATATAAGCGAGTCGTGCACACCATATCGCAAGGTCAGTCACGGTAACAAACGGCCTAAGGATGGCAGCCCTTGTGCCCAGGTTCTTAATGTTATTACCTCATCCATCTTCCTTGGTCGCTAAAAGATTCTCTCTCTCTCTCTCTCTCTCTCTCTCTCTCTCTCTCTCTCTCTCTCTCTCTCTCTCTCTCTCCTCTCTCTCTCTCTCATGAGAAGGGATTAAGTAATTATGTTATAACGGCTTTGGGAATGCTTGACTTCCAACAGGAATGCCGCAATCAGAAGTGGTGTTAAATTTCGAGATGAAAAACGATGACACCTGCTGTTGTGTGAGTTAAGGGAACGGTATTTGTATAATTACATGCATAGAAGAGCGCACAGTTTCAAGTGTTTTATAGACGGACATGTATATTACATAAAGTTTTCTTTACATGAGAGTTATATTATCGAATATCTTGTACCTAGAGACTTTGATTTCCGAAATAGCCTCGCATTACAAAAATCATTATCTTGCAAGTAAGATTGTAAATAAATGCAGCGCAACATGTACAAGGCATCAGTTTTTCACTCTCCAGATATTGTAATCAATCATCATCTTCTTCTTCTTGTTGTTCTTGTTCTCGTTCTTCTTCTTCTTCTTCTTCTTCTTAACATTATTATTATTATTATTATTATTATTATTATTATTATTATTATTATTATTATTATTATTATTATTATTATTATTATTATTATTATTATTATTATTATTATTATAGTGACAAGAGATACTGCCTATAATTCACAGTGTTTTCGGTGATAGTGAGTTCTGCTGTTGATACTTTTACTTATACAAGTCGTGCATGGATGCATATTCATGCTTCTTGGTAGGTTCTGATTGATCTAACACAAAAGAATTACTTAAATACCAGGAAATCTAAATTATACCTTCGATGAATTCACCCAGCAATTCATTTCACGTATTCTAGTCTTTAATTGCTTTAATTTTCGTATGCAATTTTTCTATTTGTTTTCGTAATTGAATGCACAACTTTAGCAGCGTTTTATGCGGACTTTTGTAAAAATTTTCTACTTTAACCCGAACAGGAACATGGCTACGAGATGTTTAATGTTTTGAAGAAACTGCAGTACAACCTTCTGCAAGCTTCATTTTATTTATTTTTTTTTTTTATTTTTTTTTTATTTTATTTTGAGGACCCAGGTTCATTTTGGTGACTCTCCAAGCTAAAGAGTAGGCCCCATTTTCTTACCCACTTCTGCATTAAATGACGTCACATGTTTCTGAGATGTACGTAAAAGGTTTCTGTGCTCTAAAACTATATATAATTTCTCATATTCTATTAGAAAGGAAATGTCTATCTTATTTTCTGAATTCACAAAGATTCATATTCACACGACCGGAGTCTCCTCTTCATATTTTTTTTTCATGAAACGAATTAAAATATGTCCTGGGTAATATCTATTAGTTATGATTATTTATTATATGTAAAAATGGTATGTAAAACTGTTTAAGTTATGAATGAAGGTACGTATTGATGGGCTTATTGTACTTATCTATTTCAGATCGGAAAATTCTTGAAAAAAATAGAATTAACCCCGAAAGAAGTAATCGACTTACTCTTGACTAATAATCATACTAAAATTTACATGAAATGAAAGCAAGAGATCTCCAAATCTTTGTAGTTGATGAAGAGAAACGACAATAATAAGAACAATCAAAGGGGTACTCATTACCTCTGAGCAAATGTAAGAAGTGGCATAACCTGTGGGGATCAAGGATTTTGTTAATGAACCCAAAACCACATCGACCGCAATAAATTCACTAACAGAGAGAGAGAGAGAGAGAGAGAGAGAGAGAGAGAGAGAGAGAGAGAGAGAGAGAGAGAGAGAGAGACAGAGAGAGAGAGAGAGATCCTAGCAGCGGAAAGAATTGAAGAATTATGGTTAGAGCTAACATCCAGGTTTAATATTCTTTGACAAAGAAAAGAACTTGAAACATTAAGCAGCATATTTAACACCAAGATTTTGATTTATAACTGAACTATGATGTCTCTCAAAGCTGAACCTGAAGGGT